>NC_091952.1:29720848-30063348 GCF_031021105.1 Erythrolamprus reginae
CAAGTAGGTTTTACTCTACTTCTTTTGAAATTCCATAACTGGTGAGGAGCGGGATTCGACTTCAGAAAGTAAAATTTGACATTTGGAAAATTCTTAGTAACATGTAGCTCTGCTGTAAGCATTTCACTTAATGCATGTCAACACTATAGCCATTTTCTCAGTCTGCTCCCCCCCCCCCCCTGAACTATTTATTAATCCTTGAAAAGTTCAAATAGTACTAGAGGATTTTTAAAAATAATAATACAATGATAGGAATTTCCATGGCACATTGAAAATCCCTGCATACACACAAGGTTTTTTTAGTATACTCAATAGAGCTTTGAAGATTTCAATTTGGCTCAAATAGGAACTGAGCATAGGGACCGTGTAGAGTCGACCTTCTACATTTCTGCTAGGCATCGAAATGCCCAAAAGCACCCTGGACGTATGTAGATTAGATTACAGAAATAAAGATAAATTGACAATACACTTTCTGCTTCAAGTACAAGGTCTCCTGAAACATTGACAGTGCCTAATATAACTCTTCCACAAGGACATTTTGCAAAAGGCAATCCTGCTGTGTGGATAGTGATATTGTGACAAGAATACCACAGGCGGTTGCAGTTTAATGACCCAGGATAATTTGTAATCAAACAGCTGAATTTGCAAATATAAAGATTTTTTTAAAAAAAATCTTACCAAACGTAATATAGAATTATAAATTCAGGCTAGATTTTCCCTCATCTTTAAACATGTTAATTTACATGACTTTCTTCACTAGTTTTTTGTTAGGTTTGTGCTTGACTTCATATTTTCTTTTATTGGAAATGCTTCTATAAATTATTTGAGAGCGCCATATGATCCCACAGGAATATAGACATAAGAGTTAAGTAGAATATCCATATTAGGGGTGTCAAATGTGTGTCACTTGATGTATTGCAACTTTCCCCCCTTTGGGGATGGCCAGAGTGTGACACATCCAGCCTGTGAGCCATAAGTTTGGCATCCCTGATCTATATTCAGAAGTAAAGCAGTGCAGGATAATAAAATTGAGAGCAGGAATGGATGCTATTACTATCAAACGTTCTTTTAATGATTTGATGGGATAGATCAAGGAAAGAGGAAAGAAAGATTGAAATATAGTTGTACTTATAATTGATGTAAGAAGTGTTTATATCTTTCTTTATATCTTCTTTTAATTTTGTTTTTTATTAATAAATTTATTGGCCACCCATCATACCTCCAGGGAACTATATACTGTATTTAAAGACTTATTATGTGTTACAGCAGGTGGCAGCATCTAGCCAACCATGACTGAACTAGAAGCTAAGCTAAACTGGCTTCATGGGAAATTATTAGGAAATCTTAGAAGAATAGCTAGATTGGGAAATTTCAACAAAATTTCAGGAATTTTTCCAGGAGCAAACTAATTCCATATGTCAAAAAACCAAAAACCTTATTAGAATTCATCAGGTAGCCCATAGAAATCTGAATCTTTTCCCCTTTTTCTATCTTTTTCCTATCTTGATTTCTTATTTAGGAGGCCAAGATAGATGGTCCTTTGATTTCTTCTTATGATCTCTTTTTAGATTGTCAGCCACGACAGATTAATGGTCAAGTTCTCTAAGGATTGATTGGGGAGATTCATTGTCATACTGGGAAGACAGCAGGCAATCAAATACCAGAGCAGCTTTCAGAGCCAATGAATTAATAAACTAGAGGCAGAGGCAGATAATGTACTAGGCTGTTCCCACGCTGGAGAGCTAGTACTGAGCTAGAAATCAGAAAACTGAGTTCTAATCCTCCCTTAGGCATGAAAACCAGCTGAGTGAATTTGGGCCATCACTCTCGCTCAACCAAGTCTACCTCACAGAGTTGTTAAAATGGGTAAAATATGAGGAATATTTGTGTACACCACCCTGAGTTGATAAAACACTATGATAAACATCTCATAATAATAACAATTTTAAAATGGCAGGATGCCTAACCTAAGAATACTCCAGCAGCTATGTAAGGATCCCTTTCCTTGAGAGAACAAGTGGCAAATTTCCCAATTAAACCATGAGAGCAATTGGAGCTACCTAACAGCAGTTTTCAAGACTTTTCTTCTTCTTTGGCTGGAATATATTCTCCTTTTTTACAAATTTTCACACTGGTTTCTTGCTTCTGCCTCAAGGTCCTGCAGAAGTGTAAGAATCTATCTGGTTTACTCCAGCTGATTTATAGCCCCTCTTGAAACTGTTTTTATTTGAAAGTAAAACACTATTAGCTTAATTTGTACATGAAGTCAAAAACAAAAAAAAGTAAAAGTCTAAAGATCTAAAGTCAGAATTGTCTTCACTTCTCCAAAGATCACTGAAGTTTAAAAAGCTGCCAAAACCAATTGGGCAGAAAGAAGAGATAGATAGTCTGAGCATGACCTGTTTGTCTAAGATTTAAGTAATTTATGTTCATTTCCAGTGCATTACTCTCATTTTTTCTTTACCTTTCCTTATGTTAGATATTTATCTTTGCTCTCCAGTCCAGCAACTAAGTAACACAAATGTCTTTTTTAACTAAATTGCCTCACTTTCTAATTCATTACTTCACTTTGAGCAACTTTCCCTTCTTCTCCTTTTAATGCCAACTGCGTTTCAAATGTGTGAATCTGTTCTGTCTGGGTCACTCCAGAAGCCAATACCAACCCAAAAAGAGAAGCCAGACACACTGGTAAAAGGCAAAGGCAGTTTTATAAAATTCAAGAAAAACACAGGTAACAGAAAATGTCCTTACAAACAGGAAAATGCTGTATCTTCAGATATATCCACGAAGGCAAAAGTCCATGCAGCAATACAGAATTCTTGCTGCCAAGCTAAGGCTGTAGATAGCAGACCTACACCTCCCACGGATCTTCCAAAGCTGCTGGGCCACAAGCCAGGAACAGAGACGCCGAGAAACAAGACAGGATAACGCAACTCCAAACCGATAACACTCCACATGGCTTCAACATGCCTGCCTCCACATGCCTACCTTTTAAACCCTGCTGAGGACCACACCCAAACCCAGCTGTTCCTAATTCAGTGCTGATAATACTTCTTTAATTGCTCCTTTCTTTGATCTGACTGTCTCTGCCGCATGTCAATGACGGCTTGAGCTTCATCACCTAATGACTCCAAACTACTGGCTGGGGAGAGCCCCCCCCCCCCCCGGGGGCTCTCATGCTGTTCTCCTTCATCCCATTCCTGATTTTCCTCTCCCCCGTCCGACTGTTCAGCCCCCTCCTCTTCGCTGTCATCCTCCTTCAGGCATGGAGCCAGCAGAGACACAGCCGGTCCCTGAGCAGCCTCAGGCTGAACCACAACAGAATCTATTCTAGTCATTTTGTTGTCAATATCCATTCATATAAAAAGGTTGAGGAGGACAATAGTAAAAGCACCAGAGGTTTCTCAAAAAAAAATAGCCTTGGTTCTAATCCAGTTAAACTAGCCATACCCAGTTCCTGTAACCGTTCTTCATATGTTTTAGAGTCCAGTCCCTTAATCATCTTTGTTGCTCTTCTCTGTACTCTTTTTAGAATCTCAATATCATTTTTGCATTGTGGCGACTAAAACTGAATGCAATATTCCAAGTGTGGCCTTACCAAGGCTGTATTAATTTTCCTGATATTATTTCTCAAATCCATATTCAAATGTATCAAAGACCTGTTCAATCAATGATCTCAGTCTCAAGAGCCATGATGCATTACTTTTTTTTTTCATTTTACAATTATTTTTCATTGGCAATAAAGTCTGTTTCCATGCCAGATAATGCCAGATGCAGTGGAGGAAGATTAATTCTAAGATCTTCAAACTATCAGATCATCAAGTTCCAACTCTGAAACATCCAAATGTTCTCAAACTGTATCTCCAAACATTTCTTGAAAGTGAAGCTGTCATTTTTAAAAATAATTATGCCCCCCTTTCTTTTTAATGTGACCTTTTAAATCATAGATAATATGAGGCTACATTGGAAATTATGGCATTGTTTGTCCAGTAAAATCTTCTATAGAAAAAGAAGAACTGAGCTGCTGTAGAAGCTTATTAATTACTTTGGCTGTGCTAGATATAAAGAGCATCCTAAGAGATTGATTTGTAGCTCAAGCATTGCTTTTGCTGAGCCCATGATGCTGTGATAATTAAAAGTGATTACCTAAGGGAGGTGAAATGTCAAGATGGGGATAAAAATGAACACAGATCATTATTGGTATAATGTATCCACTATTTAACCTAGATTGAAAAGAGTACTGCTAATGCATTTGCTCAAAACTGGCCTTTCCCTTGAAGCAGGTCTCATTTGTGTGTTGATAAATTTGCCAGTAAGATTTCAAATGTAGCCTCACTCATTATTTTATCTGCCTCCAACCTAGTGTCTGTAGAAATGTCATGACCACAATCTCGGACACAAGCATGCAAACCATTTATCTTTTCTTCTCTTTAGGACATTTAGTTAATGCCAGCTCAGATCTGATGAAGTTGGATCATGATGATGATGATGATGATGCACAACTAACAGAACCATACCTCTCCAAACAGAAGAAACTTATGGTGAGACAAGCACAAGGAGGGTTTTATTATTAGATATGGAAATGCTATGGAAACAGTGATGTTGAACCTTTTTTTTCCTCGGGTGCCAAAAAAGTGTGCCTGCACGCTATCACATCATGTGTGAGTGCCACACCCATAATTCAATGCCTGGGGAGGGTGAAAACAGATTCCCCCGCCCCATGGAGGACCTCTGGAGGCCAGAAGCAGCCTGTTTCCCAACTTCTGGTGGGCCCAGTAGACTCGTGTTTTGCCTTCCCCAGGCTCCAAATGCTTCCATGGAGCCGGGAGAGGGTAAACCGCCCTCCCCATCCTCTCAGAGGCTCCATGGAAGCCAAAAACGCCCTCCCAGAGCCTCTGTGTAAGCCAAAAATCAGTTGGTCTGCACACACATGCCTGTTGGAGCTGAGCTAGGGCAACGGCTCATAAGCCAGCGGATATGGCTCCGCCTGCCACCTGTGGCACCTGTGCCATAGGTTTGCCACCACTGCTATAGAAGTTTGGGATGGCTATAGATATTGACACCAGTCTAATTTCCACTAACTATTGGGCATTTTCCACAAACTTCCCATTCTCACCCAGAGAGAGATTCCAAGGAGAAGGGCCAATTGATGCTGGGGTACATGGGGTAAACGATGGTCCCCTGGGGCCAACTTAAATTGAGCAGGTAGCCAGACTGCCTATTGATTCACCTGCAATAGACAAAAATTGAGTCTCCCAATCTAGTAGAAAAGGCTAACTCTTCATTGTAGTCCCAGCCTTTCAGACCACAGATTACAAACTGCTACAGAGAGAACAAGAATCAGCAGGCTAAGTCTGCTTTCATGGTTGGATAATTTGCAAACTCAAAAAGCTGCATCTCTTTATAGTAATAACAGATTTGCTTTTTCCTCCTCCTCCTCCTCCTCCTCCTCCTTAACAAAACTTCTACATCCAATTGGATAATCATTATTTTGTAAGCTATTTTCCCCCCCAGTTGGGGGAAAGATCAAAGGCAACATGAGAAAGTATTATTTTACTGAAAGAGTAGTAGATCCTTGGAACAAACTTCCAGCAGACGTGGTTGGTAAATCCACAGTAACCGAATTTAAACATGCCTGGGATAAACATATATCCATTGTAAGATAAAATACAGGAAATAGTAAAAGGGCAGACTAGATGGACCATGGGGTCTTTTTCTGCCGTCAGTCTTCTATGTTTCTATGTTTGTTATTTTCATTTAGGCCAAAATTCTGGAGCATGACAATGTGAATTATCTGAAGAAAATCCTGGGAGATCTGGGAATGACGCTAGATCAAATTGAAGCTGAACTGGAGAAGAGAAAAATTGAATATCAAGGTATGTACTATGTTCATCTGAACATTATTTCTTAGATTATCTCTGGTGACTTATAGAAGTTTTTGATACTTGTTTAACTTTATCATCTATACAATTAATATTTGCATCAAAAGTAGCTTACTGTCTGTCGGCAATAACACAGGCCGGTGACATGTTGAATTTTCCCCTGCATCCACCTCCCCATTCCCTGGGGCAGGAGCTGGGCCAGAGCCAATCACAACATTAAATAACTAAATACATACATACATACATACATACATACATACATACATACATACATACATACATATTCATACAGCAGAGAATTGGTAACCTTGAGGTTTTTAGCAGCCTTCTAGAAAAAAGAAGTGGCTCCTTATGGTTGTCCTTTCTTTTCTATTTAAATACAGTATGACATTTCTAATTTCTGTACCTGTCAGTGCTGGTGGGCAGAAAGGATATCTGTGTAATTTTAAGTCAGCAGAGTCAAACTGCTTCTATTTCTTTCACAGCGAGATACCTGCCAGCTGCCAAGTCCAAGTGTCAGCCATTGTAATGAGAGGCAACCAACTAACTATTATTATGGACATGGTATGAAGTGGGAGGTGAAGAAAGAGGGACAAAACCATGGTCTGAATAGTTCCTTTTACATGCTCATAAATAAATAGCTTCCTTGGCAGTACACATTAATTATTATTACTGAGAGCTGTTGCTTTTTAACTATAGACAAGATTGCATCTGCATCTGTGAATATTTCAGAAAAGTCATGGAAGAGATGGAGATAGGTAGGCAGTTCTTCCCAAAGTGTGGTTCAATATTTTAAATAGTGTAGTGGATCCATATTTTTCATCCAGGGAAATAAAATTATTGGTACTTTTATCATATTGCCTTTTAAACATACCTAATTAAAAAAAGTTCTGGGGTAGATTCTACTGTTGTTCCTATTATGTCCCGTAAGGATTTGTTATTATTATTCCTACCTTTTTTTCAACCCATAATGTTCCAGCTATCATTGACTGCCATGTTTCCATGACAAATGATTTCATAGTTTTTTTAAAGACTGTCCCAATGGCGAAACTGTAGATTGCTTAATTATATGCATGGTTGGAAATTCTGATAGTAGTTAGTAACCATTCAAAGTTGCGACACTGAAAAAGTGACTTATGACTGGGGGGGGGGGGTGTTTCACACTATACAACCATTGCAGCATCCGTCTGGTCATATGGCTCCTATTTATGACAGTTGTATTGTCCTGGGGTATTGTCATCAGTTTTTTGTGAGCTTTGCACAAGCAAAATCAATAGGGGAACTGGGTTCACTTAACAACCATTTTACTAAACAAGTGTTGCAAGAACAGTCATATAGTGGGGCAAAATTCACCTAACTGTCTCACTTAGCAACAGAAATTTTGGGCTAATTTGTAGTTATAAGTTGAGGACTAGCTGTAAGAGAAGAAGCTGAGCAGCCGGAAAGGGAAAACTTGCTTTATCATATTTTTTTCTAGAGAGTGGCTTGTACTGAGCATGAAACGAGGGAAGATCTTGATCTGTAATCTTGAATGCCTATAAATCCTCTTGAGAAATTGGGAAACAAGCCACCCAAATTTAACAGCTTAAATTTTCCAGGTTTTTCAGAGTGAAAGAAGAATAAACATAGCCTGCAAAGACTTAAAGTCTTAATGATCTGGTTTTACAGAGTTGGCCTTCTCCGGGTCCCGTTGACTAAGCCAGTGTTTCCCAACCTTGGCAACTTGAAGATATTTGGACTTCAACTCCCAGAAGTCCCCAGCCAGCGAATGCTGGCGGGGACTTCTGGGAGTTGAAGTCCATATATCTTCAAGTTGCCAAGGTTGGGAAACACTGGATTAAGCAATGCCATCTGGTGGGACCAAGGGGAAGAGCCTTCTCTGTGGCGGCCCCAGCCCTCTGGAATCAACTTCCCCCAGAGATTAGAACTGCCCCCACCCTCCTTGTCTTTCGCAAGCTCCTAAAAAAACCACGTATGTCACCAGGCTTGGGGAAGTTGATATACTCCTTAGCTACTATGATTTATGTATCGTTTGCTTGGGTTGTGTGATTAATTTTTATGATAAGGGTTTTAATCTGTTTTTTAATATTGTACATTGTGCATTGTCTTGTGAGCCGCCCCGAGTCTTCGGAGAGGGGCGGCATACAAATCTAATAAATTATTATTATTAAATTATTATTACTTTTCAAAAAGAAAAAAGATAGATATAAAAGTGTCTGTAAGGGGAATATTTTAAAAAATCAAGATGGCAGCTATAACCATGTCCTCAAAGCCCTGCTTTCTTTCTACATATATTGCAAAAATCAGGGCTTGGAGCACATGATCACAAATATCCCTACAATTAATTAAATTTAGCACTTCTCTCTGGTAACATTACTGCGTCACCCCTTCCCATTCTAGTAAAAAGGCAGACTATAAATATGATAGCAACCGTTTCCCCTTTATTCATTAACATTTCTGAAACTGAAGAGCTGACAATGATACAAATGCATAATTGGGGCAGCACTAACATTAAGTAGACAATTACCAAAGCTTCTGATTTTAATATCCTTTAAAAGGTAGCAAATTGTTAGTTAATTAATATGCTGTGCTTAAATTACCATGGATAGAGAAGACCTTTTATTGCATTTTCTATCCCAGCTATCAAAATAATCTGATTGCATCCGAGTGCTCTTCAAGCAGAAAATATATCCCACAATCATGCTTACCCCCACCATTTACCTAGATGTGAAAAGAAATGATAGAATGAATGACATATTGAATCAGATAGTTCCCAAATCGATATATCAATAGATCTGTCTGTCTGTCCGTCCATCCATCCATCCACCCATCCATCTATGTATCTATGTATGTATCTATGTATCTATGTATCTATCTATGTATCTATCTATCTATCTATCTATCTATCTATCTATCTATCTATCTATCTATCTATCTATCTAATACAGTGGTCCCCAAACTACGGCCCGTGGGCCACATGCGGCCCACTGAGGCCATTTATCCGGCCCACTGGTGAGTGACAAGAGCACAGGGAAAAGAGAGAGAAAGAAAGAAAATGGAAAGAGAGGGAGGGAAGGAGAAGTGGAGAGGAATGAAGGAGGGAAGGAAGGAAGTGAAATGGAGGGAATAAGGAAGAAAAGGAAGGAAGGAAGAATGAAATGAATGGAGGGACAGAGGAAGGAAGGACTGTTTTGGGGAGGGGGGTGGTGTAATTTTTTTATTTTTTTCTCTCAACATACATTCAAACAACACAGTGTACCATCTAATTTCCATGAATTAAAATGCAGTATTTTGTTAGTAACTAATATCAATCATCAAAAACGTTGCAAAAGGTTTTTTTCCTAATTTTGTCATCCAGTTACATTCACTTTCTTTTAATTAAATTTCCTCCTTAATGTTCCTTCAAAAAGTACAACACCAATTATATTTCTAACTTATTAACCATTATGCCAAAGTGCTTCCTTCTTTCTTTATACATTTCTCATAAGCCAAGAAAACCTTGTATAGCCAATCAGATGTCAACAAAAGAAAATTAAAAACAAAACATAAACATACAGTATATGAATTTCAGACCTTCTCACCCCTCTAAATAGTACGTTCCCATTTTGTTTTGTACTTTAAAACAAGGTATGTGCAGTGTGCATAGGAATTTGTTCATAGTTTTTATAGTCCGGCCCTCCAACAGTCTGAGGGACAGTGAACTGGCCCCCTGTGTAAAAAGTTTGGGGACCCCTGATCTAATAGTTTAATTGGTCCCTCTCAAAAGTCAATGGAGTAAGGGTCAATTGCAGCATTTGTTCTATGTCTTCCAATGCAACATAATCATTGTGGCTTCATTCTCTAGGGCAGAAATGTGAACTCTGGCTTTGTGGTTGTGCGTTCACCTTGGCTGATGTTTTGCTGGGAGCTACATTACACCGCCTCAAGTTCCTAGGACTCTCAAAGAAATACTGGGAAGATGGCAGCAGACCCAACCTACAGAACTTCTTTGAAAGGATACAAAAACGTTTTGCCTTCAGGAAAGTCTTGGGGGACATCCATACTACTCTCCTCTCAGCAGTAGTACCCAATGCATTCAGGCTGGTCAAACGGAAACCTCCATCCTTTTTTGGAGCCTCCTTCCTCATGGGATCTCTAGGGGGTATGGGATATTTTGCTTATTGGTATCTAAAGAAAAAATATATCTAGTGCCGGCTGTTTTGATGTTTAGTTCGATGTCTCTGTGCTGTGTGAAACTATGATGAATCTTCAGTAACTATAATGAAATTTGAAACCAATATGAATAACTATACTATTAATGTAACATTCCATAGTCTAGAAGTAGGAAACCTATACTGCAAGGACGCAAGTCAACAAAAATAGTCAACGTGTACAATGCCTTTTTGTAGGTGTCAGTATTACAAATCTATAAATCGTAGGGTACGTTTACATACCCGCCGTGGAACAAAACAGCCTTTTAGCACAGTCAAGCACCACCAGGAAACAACTAGCAAATGAATTACAAAACTGAGAGATGGGATTCCGTGGCACTTCTAAATTTTTCCACAAGTTTTTCAATCACATAGCACATTATTTCCTTTACAGATGCAAATAACAAGGACTTTTCTATAAGCTGTTTTTGTGTTGTGCTTAAAAGATTAACAAAAAAAATAGAACAGATGCAGTAAGTTGGATCACAATAGTTTGTGAAGCTTTAGCATAAAATGATGAGTCTTTTTTCTTTGGGTCAGGTTTTTTTAAATTAACTTGCATTTAACTATATTTCTCTTGATTTTTTAAAACAATTTTTAATTATGTCTTATATTTTTCTGTGATTACGGCACTTAATTTCAGAGATGAAATTTTGATTCATCAAGGAGTTTGTCTCCAGCTTGTTTCCATGAATTTGCCAAGTGTCTTTCACCATTGGAACCTTTGTGGACTCTTAAGAACATAACTGTTTTCATTAGTTCTAAATAATTTTCAAGAAATTTGACTCCCCCCAACTCCTTTTTTGGGACTTTTTCCTCAGTTATTTTCTTGTTGTGTATTTTTATTAGAAAACACTTTGCACAAAAAAATTCATATTTCTCACTTTATTGTGCCTTTTGCATGCTGGAAAGAATAATGAGCGTCAATGCTATTCATGCTTAAAGTACTTTCGAGAATTCAAATAAATCATATGGGAAGAGCAAGAGCTTTACATTTCTAAATGTGGTCTATATCAGTTGATTCATTTCCAAAAATAAATCATGTATACATGTGCAGTAATGACTTTCTGCACTTTGTCAAAAGAGTTTATTCTTCTTAAAATAAGTAATACAGAGTAGAGTTTATTTTAATTTTATAAAGCGGTGTGCCACAAGGGTCTGTTCTGGGTCCTATTCTTTTTAATATGTTTGTGAGTGACATAGGGGAAGGTTTGGTAGGGAAGGTTTGCCTATTTGCCAATGACTCTAAAGTGTGCAATAGGGTTGATATTCCTGGAGGGGTCTGTAATATGGTAAATGATTTAGCTTTACTAGATAAATGGTCAAAGCAATGGAAACTGCAGTTTAATGTTTCCAAATGTAAAATAATGCACTTGGGGAAAAGGAATCCTCAATCTGAGTATTGCATTGGCAGTTCTGTGTTAGCAAAAACTTCAGAAGAGAAGGATTTAGGGGTAGTGATTTCTGACAGTCTCAAAATGGGTGAGCAGTGTGGTCGGGCAGTAGGAAAAGCAAGTAGGATGCTTGGCTGCATAGCTAGAGGTATAACAAGCAGGAAGAGGGAGATTGTGATCCCCTTATATAGAGCGCTGGTGAGACCACATTTGGAATACTGTGTTCAGTTCTGGAGACCTCACCTTCAAAAAGATATTGACAAAATTGAACGGGTCCAAAGACGGACTACAAGAATGGTGGAAGGTCTTAAGCATAAAACCTATCAGGAAAGACTTAATGAACTCAATCTGTATAGTCTGGAAGACAGAAGGGAAAGGGGGGACATGATCGAAACATTTAAATATGTTAAAGGGTTAAATAAGCTTCAGGAGGGAAGTGTTTTTAATAGGAAAGTGAACACAAGAACAAGGGGACACAATCTGAAGTTAGTTGGGGGAAAGATCAAAGGCAACGTGAGAAAATATTATTTTACTGAAAGAGTAGTAGATCCTTGGAACAAACTTCCAGCAGACGTGGTTGGTAAATCCACAGTAACTGAATTTAAACATGCCTGGGATAAACATAAATCCATTGTAAGATAAAATACAGGAAATAGTATAAGGGCAGACTAGATGGACCATGAGGTCTTTTTCTGCCGTCAGTCTTCTATGTTTCTATGTTTCTATAAAGTGACTGTTTAAAAGATAGTCAAAACAGCAGCATAAATGAACAATCGTCACCCCCAAATTAAATCTTGACCATTTGTAATTGAGCAAACACATTATAGAAATGCAAAATACAATTCTAGATAAAATAGCTTGTTTTCAAACTGGGTTTTTTGAATTATAGTATTATGTTTGACCTCAACAAAGTCAGACGTGATCCAAATAACTGAACAGGGCAGCCCTTGAGTGTGATTATCATGCCATATAGCTTTTGCCTATAGCCACTGGCTTTTATTGTGATGGCTACAGTTATTTAAAGAATCAAAGTCAGTGTGTTCTCTGAACATCAGACACTGGGGCGTTATTTATCTATTTTATTTTATTTATATGCTGCCTCTCTCTGGAACTTTTATGCTTTCATGTCTTGAAAGTCTTGTTATACTTTCATGTCTTGCTTGAGACTTGCTAGTATCTGGTTAATCACCACGGGCAACAGCAATTGAGATTTTATGGATTTTCATCTGATCCAACAAGATTTTTCTTATGTTTACATTTTAGCTTATTAAATGCTTAGTAAAATGCATCTATCTCAGAACAGGTATTAAATGCTATGTATTAGATGACACAATTATAGTGCTAGATAAGACAAACGTGTTGGAATCTATCCATTCAGAGCTTTTGAAGAAGCTTTTTCTTCCTTGGTATCAACTTAATATTCAGGTAGGAGTATGAAAATGAAAATTTGCTATTCCTCTGTTTTTTGAAATTGTTCATATTTCACATCAGTGACTCTGGACAATGCACAAGGATTAAAGTAGAACCGCAACATATAGCCACAATGTCCAGTGAAACCAATAATTCCAATCACAGAAAAGCATATCAACAATAATGGAGCTTGTTTAATCTCCTGACTTGAACACATGAATTTATGCACATTAATAGAGCTGAGTTAACTGAGTTAGAGGAAATACTTTTAAAAATTAAGATACAAGTCCTTAAATTTTCCAGAATTCTGTTCAATATCTAGATATCTAATACAATAATTTTAATATGCAAGTTAAAGCTATTTCAGAGTAAGCAACATACTAAATGTCAACAGAATATGCTGCTGGCATGTGCTAGATTGCAGTCCCTCTGCAAAGTTCTTTTATCTCATTTTTATTTATGTCAAAATACTTCTGGATACCTCCTAACCCCTTTGCATTTAAAAGATAAATTGGCCATGCTGACTTGACAGCTGTATGGCCTGATGGCAACCCCTTTAATAAAATTGTATCCTTGATGTACTCTGAAAATCAGCGGTAAAATCTACTTACCTTTCCTACCAGTTCACAAACACTTTTTCATCCTCTGCATATGCGCAGAGGGTTAAAAAAATAAAATGGCAGCGTCCAGGTGGGTGGGCGGAGCCTCGCACTGCCGCCACCACCAGTTCTCCAAACCACCAATAGCTGCTGCTACCAGTATGCCCGAACCAGGTAGAATGGTAGCATTTCACCCCTGTTGAAAACCCAAATGTACCTTACATCACAAAAGGTATCTGGAATTTTGTAAAAAAAATTCCAGGAGTCCAAGATAATAAAAGAGAAAAAACTTTATGTTAAACAAAATCAATATGCATATTGATACCATAGATATCACGGGAAATGTCCATGTGTTTCTAGGGCAGGGGTAGGCAAAGTTGGCTTTTCTATGACATGTGGACTTCAACTCCCAGAATTCCCGAACCAGTCATGCTAGCTCAGGAATTCCGGGAGTTAAAGTCCACGTTATAGAACAGTGTTTTTCAACCAGTGTGCCACGAGACCTGGTCAGGTGTGCCACGAAGCTCAGAGAGAAAGAAAGCAAGAGAGAGAGAGAAAGCAAAAGAGAGAGAGAAAGAGAGAGAGAAAGAGAACAAGAGAAATAAAGAGAAAGAGAGAGAGCAAGAGAGAGAAAGAAAGCAAGAGAGAGAGAAAGCAAGAGAGAAAGCAAAAGAGAGAGAGAGAGAGAGAAAGAAAGCAAGAGAGAGAGAGAGAACAAGAGAAATAAAGAGAAAGAGAGAGAGCAAGAGAGAGAAAGAAAGCAAGAGAGAGAGAGAGAGGGAAGGAAAGAGAGAGAGAAAGACATAGAGGGAGGTAGGGAGGGAGAAAGAGAGCAAAAGAGAGAGGAAGGAAGAGAAAGAAAGGGATGGAGAGAAAGAAAGAGGAAGGAAGGGAGAGAAGGAAGGAGGGAGAAAGAAATAGAGCGAGGGGGAGGAAGAGAGAGATTTTTTTTGTCCAAACTTTTTTAAGCCCCCCCCCCCCCCCGCTCAATGTGCCCCAGGGTTTCGTAAATGTAAAAAATGTGCTGCGGCACAAAAAAGGTTGAAAATCACTGTTATAGAAGAACCAACTTTGCCTACGCCTGCTCTAGGGTAACTAATCAGTACAGAATACAGCATTTTAATACATTTTTCATGCCCATATCTTCCAATATTTCACACCCAATTTACTCCCATATTGGGGTGGTTCCTCAATGATTCAGCACTTCCACTGTCCATCTCCTTTTTTGGGTATATCTCCCTCAACTACTTAGGACTTTCCAAAGTTCATTAATCATTGATATTCATGCCTTTATTGGTTCTAATATTCCCACACTTCTTGTTTATTCCTGGGAAAAATATAAAAGCTACCTGAATTATTTTTAATAAAACACTGCACAATTCTGAGGTTGTACAGGTATAAGTGGTACCAACTGAATTTTATCTTGTTTTGTTAAGTACTGCATTTCTTTCCTTGCTGTCTTAAAATAGAAAAGCCAACAGCTGCCACCAGACGTTTCTGGATAATTCCCTTCCAGAAATACAGTGATCCCCCGAGTTTCGCGATCTCGATCATTGCGAAACGCTATATCGCAATTTTTCCACCCGATGACGTCACTCCCTTCCTTTCTCATCTTTCTTTCTCTCTCTCTTTCTTTATCTTGCTTCTTCCTCTCTCACACTCTCTTCCTCTCTCTCATCTCTTTCTTTCCTTCTCTCTCTTTCTCTATCTCTCCCCCTCTTGCTCTCGAGCGGCGGGCGGCACCCAGGGAAGGTTCCATCGGCCGCCCACCAGCTGATCTGCTCGGCAGCGCGGCAGCAGCGAGGAGCCGAAGATGGGGTTTCCCCGTTGCCTGGGCAACGGGGAAACCCCATCTTCGGCTCCTCGCTGCTGCCACGCTGTGGAGCAGATCAGCTGGTGGGCGGCCGAAGGAACCTTCCCTGGGTCTTCCCCGGGTCTTCCCCGCCGCCCACACGCAAACTCCACCATCTGCGCATGTGCGGCCATGGAAAAAGGGGCGCGCATGCGCAGATGGTGTTTTTACTTCCGCACCACTACATCCCGAAATATCGATTATCGCGAGGGGTCTTGGAACGGAACCCTCGCGATAATCGGGGGATCACTGTACTTACCAAGACTAAGGAGGTACCAACGTAGTGCCAAAATATTCATTAGCAACAAAATATGTGTAAATATCTACATCACCAAAAGGAATACTACATGCCTTCACATGTCAGTTTTATTGCTGATATAGATCAGCACTCCTCAGCTTTTGTACTTCACATATTTTGAATATTACATTAGGAAAAGGTTGCCTAAGCTGAATCTGAGGACAGTGTGGTTTATAAGGATCCATTGGAAACCCTAACCCTAAGCTTTTTAACATGACATGTAAGAAAAAAAATTGTAGGTTTTTCAGATGATAAAAGTTATTCTCATCTACTTAGGATATCAGTTGGATACTATGATGGGCAAGGAAATATGATGTGCTTTGATCTAGGATTCTTCTGATCTTGTGGGCCTGATGAAGTGAACAGAATACTGTAGGGTAACTTAAGGGCACACATCTTTAATATCCTTGTTATTATAGGTAAGTAGCACATATTACTACAGCTGCAAGAGATTGGAAGTTTCAAAAGCACTGGGCTAGATCCATCTGCAGTTGCACTATATTGCTATTATTACAAATTTCACAATTATAACCATTCAATTGGATTATGTGACCTCTCCATGCCAGGTCACTCCCAGCTGAGGACAAGTATTTCAGATGTGGAAATCAAACATTTCCATACACACAATAATCTTCAAATTTTAATGAGCATTTCAAGGAATCTTGGAACTAATAGGAAGTTTATCCAATAATTCAAGGAACATATATGGACAGTTTAATGCTTATTAATGCTGTTCTGATTATTACATGTGTTTGAAAAATGATATGAGCTAGAACTTTCCTTGTTTTTCCTATGATAAATTTATTTAATATAAGCATATACAATATTTTTGCTGCCATTACTAGAAACCTTCAAAGAGTGTCACCAGCTTATAAACATGTTAAAAAACAGAAACTATTAACTATACTGCTCAAAAAAATAAAGGGAACACTCAAATAACACATCCCAGACCTGAATGAATGAAATATTCTTTGAATATTTCATTTGCACAACTATTCCATTTGCACGACAGCATGTGAAATTGATTGTCAATCAGTGTTGCTTCCTAAGTGGACAGTTTGATTTACTTGGAGTTATATTTTGTTGTTTAAGTGTTCCCTTTATTTTTCTTTGAGCAGTGGATATTATAAATCATAATATTATTGAGCAATAATATTACTTTTAATATTTTGTTATACTTAAATCTATATGTTTTTATTTCCCTAAGTTGTATTTTTGGAGTGCACCCTATCATAGTACTTAGGCCAAGTGTAACTCTTGGTTTCCCAAATGTTCTACAACATATTCTGCTTTTAAAAAAGCTCAATTACAGTTCTGCACAAATGGACAAGGCTGTAGTATAGATTGAATAGGACACATATTGATACACAGCTGATGGAGATACTCATTAAAGCATATACAGTAGTCCCTCGCTATACCGCGCTTCACCTACTGCGGCTTCACTTCATCGCGGGTTTTCAAGAAATATTAATGAGAAAAATTATTCACGGATCTTCGCTGGTTCGCGGGTTTCTGAGGAAGTCGATCAGCAGATTTAAACAGCCCACCGAACTCGATCGGCAGGTTTTTTTAAAAAAAAATATCTAAAATTGTAAATACTGTATTTAAATACTGTATCTAAAATAAATACTGTGTGGGAAGGGTTTCTAAACACTTAAAACAATGAAAACTTACCAAACAATTACAATATAAATACTTAAATAAGTACTATCAGTCGATAAATTCCCCATCACGGATTTCACCTATTGCGTCCGGGTCTGGAACGTAACACCAGCGATAGGTGAGGGACTACTGTACTGTATCACACTGCTAGTCAACTAAAGATTGGAAAATATTTCCAGTTCATAAATCTCATGTACAAAGGAGGCATTTCAAAGCACAAAGAGGCATGCTGTAGCTTGCCCATGACAATGCATGCTCTTGAATCCTCCTAGTTAAGTCACTCCAGTGGAAACTAAGGTTTTGAAAAATGTAGCCATGAAAGTGCTGTTGCTTTGGCAAGGATGAGGTTGGGGTAGCTTAAATATTGATGAACCTTGAGTGTTCCTCACTAGAAATGCTTATTTGATCCACTTAAGTTTCAGTTAGGTAAAAATGTAAATATAGGTGCTAGATAACGACTCCTAAAACACAATTCTTAAGCTCTCCCAAAGTGGGCTTAATTAAAAGATGCCAGTTTTGGACTTAGTTATGTAATGGCTCACTACTGTCTGATTGAACTTGCTTTTAACCTTTGGTATACTAAACATCTTTCATTCCAGACTGCCATACTTTTGAATAAGGCCTCCTTGGCAGTTAAATACAGCTATGAACATTTCTGCTGCATCTCAAGAACTACTTTGTCTCAGCTGGCATTAGAACAGGAAAGTTGAAGGCACAATTAATTGCATTTATCGGTATATGGTAACCCACTTGCCAAGTGACTCACTAACTTGCCACTATTTTTATTCAGTTTTAAAACAAAGATGCAAAGTATATCCCAAGTATCCAATGCTGCTATTCTAATACAGAAAGAACCTTTACCTATGAGTTCCAACCAAACATTTAAGAACAAAAGATAGTCCCAAAGTATGCATGCTTTATGCAAAGTTGTTGTGAACAAGTATGCAGCTATATAATTTATTTAAAATAAATAAATTAAATTTTCCTGGATTTTTTTAAATAGGGAAAAGCCTGTGGAGATGCAAGGGACAGGAAGTAGAGCACAGGTATTTCAGTAATTGGAAAAGCCTTGTGAGGACTGGAGCAGGTGGGCATTGGACTATGCTAGGCCTCCAAGAGCCTCCCCTACCTGATGCATCCCATGATTCACTTAACAACCTGCATGTTCATTTAATGATTGATTGGGAAGAGCGGGGATGGGGGAATCATAAGTGAGATGCTTCACTTGACAATTCTCAGGACTCTTGAAAACTCCATTACAATCTTATCTCAAGGGCTAACTGTAATACTTTCCTACTTTGGGTTTCTTACAATCTTTTCACCAAGTATTAACTATGAGATTTTCCTGCATTTCCAGAAGAATGTCAAACCAGAAGTATTTCCAACGTGCTATAATTAGCATCTTGCTCAATGTGTCGCATGACGTTTACAACATTCTTTCCAAGATTTGTACCAGAAATCAACTTAATACATTTCTAAGATACTATTCTTGTTCATTTAAAATATGTGTTTTGGTATTAACTTTTTGAGCATTTCTAGAATCCCTGCTGCTAAAATACAACCCAAAACTGAAACCAGGATAGAGCTAACATTCTTGAAGTATCAGTTGAAAACCTGAAACTGATTTTCATGGCCAAGTCTACACAACAGAAAATCTCACTTAAGCTTTGTAAGTCAAAATAACCATTTGCGGCACATTAAAGACAGCTTAAAATGAAGTTTGACACTGTAGTCATTAATAATCAGAGCTTTACTTTGTTTGCCCACTTCAAGCACGGATTAATCTGTTGTCCATTAGAGATAGCAAAATACATCAGAAATTCTCTTTTATTGGTACACCAATTGCTATACCATCATGGCCTAAATTACATTAGAGGTAGGGGAGAAAAAGCAATGTTTTTTACCTAATAATATGTAGTAAAATATGTTTCAGATTAGGGCATTGCTATAGCACAATTGGCAATATAAGTAGCTTAGCTTAAAAAAAAGAAGCCAAAACCACTGGAGAGACAGTCTGTTATTCCACTGATTGAATGTGAATTTGATTTTTTCATTTGTGGGCAACAAAACTATTATCAAGTGAGTATTACACACACAAAAATCTGTATTACATAGTCAGAATTTTTTATAGAATGCTTGCCTATGCAATAACAATGTTGACGCATCATACCCAGCTAACAAAATGTACATATCTGTAAAATATATGCATTTCACTTCACCTCTATCAACCCTTTTTTAAACAATACAAAACCAGTGCTTAAAAAATATGAAGAATATTACAGCAAATATATTTAAGTCTGCATATAGCAATGCTGAAGAAAATTTCAGCCAACGGAAACATATAATACTTAGGGATTGCTTAAGAATTCACTAATTCTTCAGTACAGTACAACAGAACAACAGGGAACCAATTTGTATACTGAATTCTATGAAAGAATTACAGGAGAATGTAACTTGACTGGAAGATGGGTTGCCAGCCATAAAGGCTGTTCATCATATAGCTCAGATCATGAAGGTCTGATAAACTAACCTACATAGATAAATACATATTTCTTTTCCCAAAAGAGCTTATAAGACCAATAATGGTAATATAAACTAAGTCTGCTTCTAATTTCACTGGTATATACCATGGATCTCAAAGTTCCATTTCCATAAAGCTCCAAGTTTCATTGCCAATGTAACTATTCTTACACCTTTTCAACTCATTGCAGTCACTCACCCACCCACTCACCCTCACACATATATATGAGCTCAACTGCTCATTGTTTAATTTATGAGGCATAAAGCTGAGTTTGAGATAATTTGTTTTCTCCTATGTTGGAAATAGTGTTATACAAACCAATTGCCACACACAGTATAGTACTTTAAATGTGGCACTATAAGCTGTTGGAACTCTATGGGGGACAAGGGACAATCCTAAATATGAAGCTATGGTTCCCTAAGGTGTTATTTAAATCAAGGGAAATGGCATAGGAATTTCATCTTTAAGAAGCTAGCACACACAAATTTAACCGAATGACTTTATCTACTCTATTTTTCTGGACTATAAAACTCACTGAAGACATACCAAGATTTCAAAGATGTAAGTCCTCCCCGGTCCCAAGAGCATTCTGCAAGCCTCACAAACCCTCTGTGTGCCCCATTTTTGAAGAAAATGGACCTGTTTTTCACCTGTTTTTTTGTAATGAAGTGCACAGGTTTGGGAGGCTCCTGGGGGCTGGGGAAAGGCAAAAATGCCATTCACCCCATTTTTGTAAAAAAAAAAAAAAATGGGTGAAAAACGGGCCATTTTTCACAAAAATGGGGGTGCTTTTGTTTCCCCCCCAGCCCCCAAAAGCTCTCTGCAGGCCTCCCAAACCCTCTGTGCACCCAATTTTTGCAAAAGATGGGCTTTGGGAGGCCAAAAATGGCTGTATTCGGTGTATAAGACGTACCGACATTTCTACCCTCTTTTAGAGGGGGAAAAAGGTGCATCTTAGACTGCAAAAAATACAGTATTGAATAGAACAGTGATGGCAAACCTTTTTGGCACCAAGTGCCCCAACTGGAACATCCATGCATGTGCATGCGTCAGAACACTGGAAACCCAAAGACCAGCTAGCCAGCAAGTGCATACCTGTTTTTTTGCTGTTTTTGGCAGTTTTAGGGGCCACTTTCAGGTTGTTTTTTGGGATATTTTCAGGCTGTTTTGGGTCCATCACAGATATAGTAAATAGAGAGGTACCATACAAATCAACGAAACTTGAAATGGCATTCCTATTAATAGGAACTCCTGAACTCAGGAAGTTTGAGTAATATAATTAACTTCAAACCATTTAGTGTTTTGATCACATCCAAACCTGAAAACTCTGGAACTGAGTTAGCAACTTTTATCAAGACAATTAGAAAACTGAAAAGTTAGCACAAACACAAGCAAATCATAGACAGCATGCAATCACATTTTTACAGCCCCAGAAATTTATTTATGTAGCATTTATTTCTGGAGGACATAAACATCGGATAAGTGAGCTAGGCCTCCATAAGACTAACATACCTACTTCCCCCATATAAAAATCCCAAATCTTTTTTTTAAAAAAATTGAGACACAAAGGTAGCAACAATTTTTTAGAACCTGTGCCTCCAGTGGTATCAGTACATGTCTATCATGGCCTTGGAGATTTTTTTTAAAAGTATTGTCTGAATCAAAAAAGATCCACACTGTAGCTTAATAGCTGCAAACTCTGCAGCTTTGACTATTAAATATATAATAGGAGCACTTAAAATATAATATATAAAGCAGCAACATTCATTACAACTGAATTATTTTCCAATTATATTAAAAATAATTGCACTTGTAGTGTAATACCTTTAGTCAAAGTGCAAAACTGTAGCAAACACAATTAATATAAATATATTAACATTGTAAGGTTGCACTCTGCAGGAAAAGTCAAAGTATCCAAAGAACCGAAACAATAGCTTTTAAATATGATTATTATTTTCCTGTTGTGACAGATGGCTGTAAAAACATTATACTTTTTCTATATAACTCCCATGTACAATAAATTAAAACATTGCTATAGATTTCCTAACTGCCAACTTTGATTAAGAACTGGAAGAGCAGAGAATGTGAAAGCTGCAATCTTGCAAGCAACAGCCTGCTCTAACAGGATAGCTTTCATTGAAGATAAAAAGCATTTTGTGACGTTCAGGAGTGCCATGTTGCCAAAAACATGACATAAGATATTCTAAAGATCTAAGCCAGATAAATTCTAGAAAAAAATGGTGCATGATGCAAGTTATTTCATCTGTACAAAGTTGAATGTTGAAATAAATAGAATGGTAGGGATACAGTAGTTGTTTTAAATTCAAAATCTCCTTATGGCAATAAAAACCATAAACTAATCTGGCTATCCATTTTTGTTTTAATGTATGGATTTAAATAAAACTCAAATAAAACTTTGTTTTATATCTTCAAGCAAGATAATTTGACACAAAATGTTTAAATGTCTATCATTTGGTTAATTATCAAATTCCCAAATAAGATAGGATCTTGGCCAATTTATCTTATCTATCTAACCAAAAATATGTTCATTTTATTGAGTCCTTGCATATGGGTTTTGTATCTAAGTGCATTTTTATCTATTAAATTTGCCTCTTCATAGTCCAAAGTATGGTTTTTAAAAGTATTTTTCTTTCAGGTTATTCTAGTACCAATCTGGTCATCAGTTTCCATTTAGTTAGCCAAGATTAACAAAGTCCTGATATTATTAATGTAGCAGGAATTAAATCACAAACTCATAATACAAATATTATTTGGTCTTTTGCCATTCACTTTAAATATTCATATTAATAGTTGTCTTAAAATGTAAATAATTAAAAATGAATATTAGTTAAAACAGGTTCTGATCCACAAACTGATTTTATAGCCTACAATTAGACTTTGGGAAATAAATTTAGATAATTACAAATGAATATTCTTTAAAACAGAATCTGATCAGCAGACTGATTTTATAGCCTACGATTACATTTTGGGAAATAAAGTGTTCTTTGGGGAGGAAATCCGGGAGAAAACGGTGACTTGTACCAAAACCCATATGTTCCATACCAAGCAGAGAGGCCCACTAAAGTGCCAAGAATCTTGTCCCAAAAATCATGGAAATACACAGCAGTCGTAACAAACATGGAGAGCCAGATAAAAGTCAAACAAGCCAGAGCAAAGAACAAACCGTTCACTACTGTGTGTAATCTAGAACCACGAAAAGTTTTCACATTGGGCATCACAGCCATTTCTTCTAGAATCATTAGAATGCAATATGAAAGGAGGAAGGAATGTCCTGAGATATCAAAACTGTGCCAAATCCCACCAGCTTGTACGCACTGTAATTGGCTGGAATGTTCTCGAGTGACTATAGCAAGGGTTGATGATTTGTAACAACTGCCCGTGAAATCCTGAATGAACAAAAATGTCCTTGTGCATGTATACCAAATGACAGTGCCAACGAACAGCGAGAAAAGGCGAAGAAGTACAAGCAAAATACTGTGGAGGACATTGTAGTTGGTGAGAGAGATGAACGGAAACAGCAGGCAGAATGTCCAGCCCCAAGCACATTTCACAAAGTATCTGCCAGAGATAAAATGAAGAAAAACATATAGTGAGGACCAGGCAAAATCATGTAATCTAAATCCATCCTGATTAATTTCTGTTACTATTAGGTGGAATGTTCATCCATACTTATAAATCCTGTAAAAGGAGAATCAACATATAATTTCATCTAAAATAATATACAGAATTCATGAAAAAAAAGATCAAATTTAGCAGTTTCCTAATAAGATCCAATTACAGGTAGTCCCTGACTTCTGACTACAATGGGATTTATGGTAGTAACAAGCCAAGGCATCCATATGTCTGGACCTGATTTTATAACTTTTTTTTTTTACTGTGGTTGCAATGGTCATAAGTGTAAATCCATTCTTTCGAGCATTGCATATCATGGTTATATGACCATAGGAGGTTGCAACTGGTTTTCAGCAAGCCAGCTGCAAAACACCTAAAATCCAGTCACATGTCTGACAGGGAACGCATGCACAACATTTGATAATATCCATAAAGCATCTGTTCCAGGCACACAATAATTACAAACAGTCATATGGAATGGAATAGAACAGAATAGAATAGGATTTTATTGGCCAAGTGTGATTGGATACACAAGGAATTTGTCTTAGTGCATATGCTCTCAGTGTATGTAAAAAAAAGATACTGTATGTTCATCAAGAATCATAAGATACAAATGGTTGTTAAACAAGAGCTACTTGTTCAGATCCTATTACTCTCAACTATGGTAATATATTGGCTGAGGTAAACTCTGGTTGTAATAATGTTTTAAATAATTACTAGAGAGGAATTAAAAACTTTCCCCAAAATACAATCCAGTTAAATTTCAAATGAAGCTATTCCTCAAAAGGAATAAGAAAAAAATAGACATGTTATAAACATCCAACTGACAGGTTATTATAAAACTTCACATGGCCCAAGAAAGTGGTTAGGGGAAGATTTCTGATCTATCTCACTCAACCCTAAGCAAAATAGCTTTTACCGCTTTTTGTGAACAAGTTAGAACATTTAACTGTTAAAGCTGCAGCTTTATGTAAGTACAGTATATGGGCTGCAAATATATTTCAGACCTGTTTATCCCAGTTCTCCCATTTCTACCTGGGGGTTGAATTAGAATTATCATTTGCAGACCATGTGCTTACACAGAGTTGTATTTCTTAATTGATGTATGTGAGCAGTGGAAAACCTATTATTTTCTTAGTGTGATATTCTATATTTTTAAAGATAACTTTAACTACTATGAAATCAGAAACTCTCTGAAGAAAGTTTTCAGAAATAAAAAAATAACTAATTAGCAGCCTTGCTACAATTACAAATTTAATAAAGTTAAATTTATGTGGTTTACTTTTGGTTGAATTAAATAGTTTAGTATTTAGCATTCTATGTCAAGTGGACCAATTTTCAGAATCTTTCCCACTCGACCACCTTCCATTTCAATGAAACTTTGCACATATATTCCTTATACAGGTAGTCCTCGGGTTACGTCATCCCCGACTTACGATGTTACGACGACCTGGGGACAGCAGTGGAGCCAAAGCTCCCTTGAAGCTCCGAGGCCGCCCACCACGGAGATCCCCTCGCCCGAATGGAGGCGGAGGCGGCCTCGGAGGCTGCAGCAACGCAGTGCCAAGAAAGACCGGCTGTTGGTCCCTTGAAGCCGCCGCCTCCATTCTTGTAAATCGGAATACTATACAGAATTCCGACTTACACAGAAATTCGGCTTATGACGCTCCGTAGGAACAGATAGACGTCCTAAGTTGGGGACTACCTGTAGTATAAAACTTAGTCTGTCTAAAATTTTGCACACCTCAGTTTTATACCATGAGGAACATATGTGCAAAGTTTCATTGAAATTGAAGGTGGTCAAGTGGGGACACCTGGTCCACTTGACAAAGAATGACCCCAAAATAAAATCTTTTTTGAGTTTAAGTCTTGGTGATTTTGTAGCCACATATCTGTACTTTTCTTAATAACAGTGCAGTCATTTGCCATTACCTCTTCTAAAACATTTTTAACTTCCTAATCATATCTAGACCTTAGGATTTTTCTGGCAATCTCTCTTCTAAATTACTAACCAGCTTTTACCCTACTTAATTTTTTTAAAGAAACAAGAAGTTTTTACCAGATTGCAATTCAATTCATATTAATGTCTGGCTAGGAGGTAACCTTACTACACTGCTAAAAATAATAATAAAGGGAACACTTAAACAACACAATATAACTCCAACTTTGGTGAAATCAAACTGTCCATTTAGGAAGCAACAGATTGACAATCCATTTCACATGCTGTTGGGCACATTCAACTTTGTACAAAACAAAGTATTCAATGAGAATAGTTCATTCATTCTGATCTAGGATGTGCTCTTTTGAGTGTTCCCTTTATTTTTTTGAGCAGTATGTATTATTACAACCTATTATTCCCAAAGTTTAGAAAAAGTGATGAACGGTTAGCCACTGGAAATAAATTGCCCAAAAGGGACCATGAGGTTACTTTTATTGGATGTGTCAGGCAGACCCTGAAGAATTATAAATTAGTCCCTTAATTCGGATTCCTCCACTCAGCAAGACTTAGTGCCTTAGTTGAAACACACAGCATAGGCTCACCTTCTCTTTCTCAAACTACAGTATACAACTTGGGAAGCAGGTTGCAAATGTAACTCCGAGAGAAGGGAGAGGAGGGGAAGAGAGTACCCTTCACCTCAATATAAAAGAGCCAAGCCTCTTCTGGCTTGTAAACTCATAAATTCATATTGTATTTCGTCAACGCCCTTCAGGAAGGCGCCTACTCTTTGCCCCTCTGCCCACCGGTGTCCCCCTGCCTCTGGGATCCCCTCGGTCCTCCTCTTCCTCCATCAACGCCCAGGACTCTCAAGGGTCAGAGAAAGCCCCTTACACATTGATCACGTTGCGCTTGTTACTCAGGTAAGAAGCAGCCGGCGGCGCTAATTCTTTCACAAGGGACCCGATCACCATGCAGCTCATCAGCACCCAGGGCATCATCCGCCGCACCGAGTAGTGGGTCAAGTAAGGCACCAAGAAGCGCGCGGCTCGCTCCACGGACTCCATGACGGAGGAGTCGGCAAGACCTCAGCGAAGGAGAAAACGGTGACCGCCGCTCGGCACGGAACCTCCAACCGCCGTACTGCGTCGGCGCTCACGTCAGCCGGCTCCGCCTCCATTCCACTCCACTCCGCCGTCGCTAACACCCCCCCCCCCTTTCCTTCGCCAAAGCTACTATAAACTTGTCGGGAAGGAGGCGAGATCAGACGGATAGAAGAAGGCGCATGCGTGTCTGCCCAGGCTTTCGCGAGGCTTGTAAATTAGTCCACGGCGGTTGAGGTTTAAGTTCGTCATCGTCCGACTGCGGCTGCGTGATAGGACTCACGCGGTGTTCACTTGGTTTTGGGGTTGGATTGACGCTTCTAATTGCCACGGTCTATTCGATCCGGCTAATTACGGCTGCCATCTTCCTCCAAAGCAACGTTGATTCTTCTATGTCATATGGACTTCAACTCCCACAATTCCTGAGCTAGCATGTATTGGCTCAGGAATTCTGGGAGTTGAAGTCCGCAAGTCATAGAAGAGCCAGCTTTGCCTACCCCTGCCCCAAAGCGTATTATTTATGCTACATGAAAAAGGGTCTTTTTCTCATATTAAATGATTCTAATCTTTTTGATTGATTGATTATTTATCCATTTATTTGTTTGTTTGTTTAGACTTCTATGCCGCCCAATCCCGAAGGACTCAGGGCGGCTTACAACAATATAAATTACAAATAACAACAATAATAAAAAAGTCAAGAAAAAAACAGTCTAAATTCTAAAACCCTAATTAAAACTCATAAAGACAATTCAGCAACAGGTGTTCTTGCCATTCATACAGATTCATCGCAGTTGACCTTGTACTTTTCTTAATCATATTTTTTGTTCTGATTTCAAAAATGTGTATAATTTTTCTGTAGCAGATATAGTTTCCACGGAGCAGCATCATTATTATAAAGTATAGGAAATATACTGGCGACATTAAGAAAACAGTAACACAGGTTTACAAAAAATATTTTTTGTAATCATCGCAGTTGACCTTGTATCGCATGCGTGGAAGCAAAAAACCTCACTGAAACACTGGTGCGCCTGCGTCTCCGTGCAAGACTTTGCTCTGCACAGCAGCAGTAGCAGAATTGCGCTGGACTCTGCTAGCACTCAGAGCCACGGGGGGCCAGCTCATGTCACCGTTCCACCTTAGCAGCCCACCTGTTTATGACCATTTTTCAGACTTATATCTGTTGCAGCATCCCTTGGTCATGTGATTTACGTCCAGATACTTGACATCACATTTATGATTGCAATGCCTCGGGGTCATGTGATTATCTTTTGCCCCATTCTGACAAGCAAGGTCACCGGGGAAGCCAAATTCACTTAACAACCAGGTTACTAATTTAATAACTGCAGTGATTCATTTAACAAATGTGGCAAGAAAAGGCGTAAAATGTGGCAAAACTCATTTAATCTTGCAGTTCTGCTCAGGTCAATATGACTCAAAATGAAAGTTGAGATCTCTAGATCAGTGTTTCCCAACCTTTTTTGAGCCGCGGCACAGTATTCACATTTACAAAATCCTGGGGAACATTGGGGGGGGGGTGTTTTAAAAAAAGTTTGGACAAAAAAATATCTCTCTTCCTCCCTTTCGCTCTATTTCTCTCTCTCTCCCTCTTTCTCTCTCTCCCTTCCTTCCTCTTTCTTTCCCCCTCTCTCTCCATCTCTCTTTGTTTCTCCCTTCCTTCCTCTCTTTTTCTCCCTCCTTCTCTCTCCCTCCTTCCCTCCCTCTATGTCTTTCCCTCACCCTCCTTCCCCCCTCTTTCTCTCTCTCTCTTGCTTTCTCTCTCTCTCTTGCTGTCTTTTTCTCTCCCTCTCTCTCTCCCTCTCTCTTTCTCTCTCTTGCTATCACTCTTTTGCTTTCTCTCTTTCTCTCCCCCCTCTCCCTCTTTCTCTCTCTCCCTCTCTTGCTATCTCTTTCTCTCTCTTTCTCTCCCCCCTCTCTCCCTCTCTTTCTCTCTCTCCCTCTCTTGCTATCTCTTTCTCTCCCCCTCTCTCCCTCTCTTGCTCTCTCTTTCTCTCCCCCCTCTCTTCCTCTCTCTCCCTCTCTTGCTATCTCTTTCCCTCTTTCTCTCCCCCCTCTCTCCCTCTCTTTCTCTCTCTCCCTCTCTTGCTATCTCTTTCTCTCTCTTTCTATCCCCCCTCTCCCTCTCTCTTTCTCTCTCTCCCTCTCTTGCTATCTCTTTCTCTCTCTTTCTCTCCCCCCCCCTCTCTTTCTCTCAGCAGCGGCATTGGGCGGAGCTCCGGAATGGAGGCACCGACCGGCGGCGGCTGGACATTTTGCTGTAGCCATGGGGCGACGGCAGGGTGATCAGCTGTGAGGCGGAGCTCCGGAAGGGAGGCACAGACGGCGGCGGCTAAACGTGTTGCTAGACGCCGTACATATCTAGCGCTGGGCATGGACGTGGGGCTGCGTCCATGCCCAGCGCTAGATATGTACGGCGTCTAGCAACACGTTTAGCCGCCGCCGTCTGTGCCTCCCTTCGGGAGCTCCGCCTCACAGCTGATCACCCTGCCGTCGCCCCATGGCTACAGCAAAATGTCCAGCCGCCGCCGGTCGGTGCCTCCATTCCGGAGCTCCGCCTCACAGCTGGCCACCCCGTACTGCCCGCTGCCGCCGCCATCACCCTCCCGCTGTGCGCCGCCCTCCCGCTGCTGCTGCCCTCCCACCAAGCCCCAAAGCTCACCCGCTGCCATCACCAGGGAAACTCCAGCCGGGCGGGGCGCTGCAGCTGCTGGAAAATTTGGAAGGCGCAAAGAAGGAAGCTCAGCTTCCAGTCTCACGACTTTTTGCTCTTCGCAAAAAGTTGCGAGACCAGAAGCTGAGCTTATTTCTTCGCGGCACACCTGACCATGTCTCGCGGCACACCAGTGTGCCGCGGCACACCGGTTGGGAAACACTGCTCTAGATCAGTGGTCCCCAAAGTTTTTTCCACCAGGGACCAGTTTCAGCAAGACAATTTTTCTATGGCCCAGTGGGGGCGGAAAGGGGCGTGGTTGGTGCTGGGGTGCTGGGCCTCCCCGCCCCTCTTTCCCGCCATCATCCTGTGGCCGGCAGAACCTGCCTCCCAAGCCCTCTTGCCCAGCGGGAGCTAAGCGCTGGAGGGAGGGGGTGGCGGCATGAGGGCCAGCAGCTTCTGACTCCACGGACCGGTGCAACATGCCCCGCGGCCCGGTACTGGTCCACGGCCCGGTGGTTGGGGACCCCTGCTCTAGATTATTTGTCACGTGGATCTCAAACTAGTGATTAATTGACTTTTCTTCATTTGAGGGGTTCTTATTATGAGTGTGGATTTTTTCTTTTTGCTACATACTGATTGTTACATTTCGTTACACCTGAAACAGTACAAGTGTATAGTAAATGCAAACACAACAGCAAGGTTAACGCATTTCTCATTTAGCAATATAAATTTTCAGCTCAAAAACTCAGCCCCTGAGTCCCACAGGATTGGGTGGCATATAAATTAAATTAAATTAATTGTGGTTGTAAATTGAAGACTACCTGTACATTTTCCTAAGTAGAGACATTCAAATAACTTGGTTCTTTTCCAGCAGACGTGGTTGGTAAATCCACAGTAACTGAATTTAAACATGCCTGGGATAAACATATATCCATCCTAAGATAAAATACAGGAAATAGCATAAGGGCAGACTAGATGGACCATGAGGTCTTTTTCTGCCGTCAGTCTTCTATGTTTCTATTTTTCTATAAAATTTTCCCAAACCTGGGGCTCTCTAAATATCTTTGGAGCCTTAAGATTAAAACTTTCATAGTTATTGGCTCCTCAGTAAACACTGGTGAAGGTTTTGAAGGAGCACTTCAAATTAGAGCTGCCGCAGTAGTAATGCAATTGGATTGGGAAACAATACCTGAACTATTTAGGTTCACAATTCTGATAATGTAGATTAGAAACCAGGAGGTGGTGCTATTTTACAACTATTTTTAAAAAACCTTTTCTCTACAATTACTAATTCAGGCCATATTTGGAAGAGTCTTTGGAGAGGGGCGGCATACAAATCCAAATAATAAATAAATAAATAAATAAATAAATAAATAAATAAATAAATAAATAAATAAATAAATAAATAAATAAATAAATAAATAAATAAAGAATCTTATTCAGAGGAAAATACATGTGTTGGGACCATATCTGTACTGCTGTAAATTATTCACAGACAAAAATCACCTCGTGATGCGGCCACGAGAGCCATCATGGGCTTTCCTAGATATGCCCATGTCTCATCAACACTCCGCGGCCTGCACTGGCTGCCGATCAGTTTCCGATCACAATTCAAAGTGTTGGTTACGACCTATAAAGCCCTACATGGCATCGGACCACAATACCTTCAGGACCGCCTTCTGCTGCACGAATCCCAGCGACTGATCAGGTCCCACAGAGTTGGCCTTCTCCGGGTCCCGTCGACAAAACAATGTCGTCTGGCAGGCCCCAGGAGAAGAGCCTTCTCTTTGGCGGCCCCGGCCCTTTGGAATCAACTCTGCCCGGAGATTAGGACTGCCCCCACCCTCCTTGCCTTTCGCAAACTACTGAAAACCCACCTATGCCGCCAGGCTTGGGGGACATAACTGACCCTTAGCTGTTTTATTTTATGTATGGCTTAATTGGATGGTATGATTGTTTTTATAATGGGTTTTTATAACTGTTTTTAATATTAGATTTGTCCTTTGTATTTTGTTGTGAGCCGCTCTGAGTCTTCGGAAAGGGGCGGCATACAAGTCTAATAAATTATTATTATTATTATTAATTATTATTAATACTGCACTCTAACCACTGCGCCACCGAGGCTCAGTATAAATAATAAATAAATAAATAAATAATAAAATAAAATAAAATAAATACAGTAAAATAAAATAAAATAAATAAAATAAATAAAATAAATAAAATAAATAAAATAAATAAAATAAATAAAATAAATAAAATAAATAAAATAAATAAAATAAATAAAATAAATAAAATAAATAAAATAAATAAAATAAATAAAATAAGATAAAATAAGATAAATAAAATAAAATAAAATAAATAAATCTTGGCTGTTGTACTGCCTTGTTAAGATGTGGCATGGAGATATAAGCAAAACATCAATCACAAACCATGGTGGGTTCTCTTTACCTTCGTCACTGGTTTGCATTGCGATGTTTTGAGTGTGCGCAAGAACAGAGCAAGCACTCGTGCATGCGTCCCCTCATGCAATTTTGTTTCCACGCATGCTCAGTAGCTATTATCAGCCCAAAACACAGCTGAGAAACGGATCAGCTGTGCTTCATGTGAAGGAATGATGGTAAGTATAAACCCAAGGATGGGCAGGAGGGCCCCTTTTCAAACAGCAGCAGAGGAAAAAACTTCCAAACTGTAAAAAATGTGGATTTTTTTTTTTAAAGATGGTGGTGCCCACGGACTAGCACTGACAGAACTGGATCTATGGCGCCATCATCATGTCACCAGTGGGTTGCTACCGGTTCAGGTGATCCAATGCAAACGGGTAGGAACCCACCCCTGATCTTAAGGATGCATCCTAGTTTAATAAAAATACTGATGTCCAATCAAAAATCAACTTTCTTGTCTTCTAGGACTAACCTGAATAATTGAGCTCCTTTTTCTACTTGACAAATCTTAAAAGAGAGCTTATCATGTCTCCCTGGAGTCTTCTCCAGTTTAAACCTCCAAATTTTCTTCACCACAGGCTTTTCTTTCAAGGATCATGGCACCGGACCAGAATATCTTCGGGACCGCTTTCTGCCGCACAAATCCCAGTGACTGGTTAGGTCCCACAGAGTCGGCCTTCTTCGGGTCCCGTCGACTAAACAATGTCGTCTGGCGGGACCCAGGGGAAGAGCCTTCTCTGTGGTGGCTCCGACCCTCTGGAACCAGCTCCCCCCTGAGATTAGGATTGCCCCCACCCTCCCTGCCTTTCGTAAACTCCTTAAAACCCACCTCTGCCGTCAGGCATGGGGGAACTAAAACATCTCCCCCTTGCCCATGTTGTTTTGCCGTTTGATTGATTGTGTGCTTGTTTTTTATATATATTGGGATTGTTTTATGAATTTCTTAACTTAAAATTGTAATTGGATTGGTGGGCATTGGATTTGTCACTATGTACTGTTTTTTTTTTTTGTTGGTTTTTTTTTACTATTGTTGTGAGCCTCCCCGAGTCTACGGAGAGGGGCGGCATATAAATCCAATAAATCTAATCTAAATCTAATCTATAATCTTGATTTTTCACCTGTGGATATATTCCAACTTGCCAATCACCTTCCTAAAAGGAGATATCTAACATTGATATATCAGGTGGAGCCTGACCATCACAAAGAACCAAACGAATGAATTATTTTGATTTTGACAGAGCTGTATATTATTTTAAATATTATTCATATAGTCATTAAAATTAAATATTATTTGGTTCTCCTTGGAAATAATACTAGATACCTTGCGAATCGCATTTAATATGTATAGTAATAAAATTAATATATATATTTTCTTATATTATTTTCAAATATTCAAGGTGCCTTACCAATACAACAGTCCTACAAACTCAATTGCTATTGTCTGCATTGCCAAAGGGTTTGGGGTGACAATGAGAAGAGACTAAGAGGAATCACCTGAAAGGTTAAACAACACTAGCCAAAACTATATATGTTAAAACATATTATTGGGATTTTATTTCTAGATAAGTACAAATGTCAAAAGGAAGAGAGACAACAATCCAACTTCAATGGTTGGCACAGAATGATGATGATGACGATATGTCTGCAATCCACAGACAGCAGAAGTATAATGGAATTTGCCAACAAAAGAAGCCAGGTCAAAGTTCTTGGAAATAAGCTTTGTTAGAAGTAATTCCCACTAAATAAAGTTGGGATTATTTGGTCCAAATAAGCAAAAAATAAAGCTGTAAAACATAGCAAGGACTACAGGGCAAACCTAAGTCACAGAAACAAAATATTCCCTCACTCTATAGGCCTGGTGTAAAATACATAACTTTAAGGGTATGTCATGGGGTATTGTCACAAAATGGGTGCTTTTGGGGTATAGCCAATCATAAAACACCAGAAGCAGTAGTGGGTTCTAAAACCCTTTACTATTAGTTCGTGAGTAGTGGGTGGGCGGAGCCTCCCATCACCAGCACTAACAGTTATTAGAACTGGGCCGAATGAGGATCAATCCACCACTGACCAGGAGATAATCTCATTAGTTTCCATAGCCCAAATATTCCGTACTTCCTGCACTTAGTTATTTAATTGTTTGTTCAAGATGTGGGCACCTTCTAAAAATATTAGGTTTTAGGTATTCACCATTTTTATTTACTAAGAATGTCTCAGTATCTACTTATATTTTTGAAAGTGAATATAATGCTGAAATATGATATTTTGCAGTACGACACTTTTTAAAATGATTGCATCATGTAGGCTTAGCGGAGAGATCTAACAGGCCTGCAAGAGAGACCAAATGAAGAATAAAAGAGAAAAGGAAAGTGTTATATAGCCTATTTCTAGAAAATAGCATTATGGCACACCGGATAGGAACACCCCTGTTATAACCTTGATGCTGGTTTGCCTGTAGTTTTTTTTTCCACAAAAAGGAAGATTTTCTTTCATGTCACAATTCTGCTTAAAGGTCTTCTTATTCCTCTACAAATCTGCCACCAACTGTCAATGGTAGGTAAGAGCAGTCATTCTGCAGACTGGCATTTACAAGTTTTGTTTACTCAAAATTAGTTTAATCCTCCTCACAAAGACAGAATCCTGGAGTGGTGGTGTCTTGAAAACTTCTTATGACAAAATAACAGCTTTATTGTGTGAGAGCTCATATTAAAAAAGGTACATATTGTCTATGTAGGACTTTTGGGAAGAACACAAACATTTTCTTTTTATATGCTCTTCTTTTACATACATGAAATAGTTAAAATAATGGTCTCACTAGATGTAAGAAAATGTGATAATACAAAACATCAAATCTTTGCAAATAAGCCCCTCAAATTGGATAATAAAAAAAATATTTAAGGTTGATAAAAATAAAGCTTCTGTCTATCTATCTATCTATCTATCTATCTATCTATCTATCTATCTATCTATCTATCTATCTATCTATCTATCTATCTATCTATCTATCTATTGGATTTGTATGCCGCCCCTCTCCGTAGACTCGATCAACTGCTACGAATTTCATAGGCATGTTTATGTAGGTTTCTTGGCAGCAATATAGAAATGGCTTGTCATTCTATCTTCCGGAATGACTTTAGTTTAGTCATGCCACTTAATAAGTTCTTTTCTAAATGACAAATGCACCATGACTATCATTAATCTAAACTGAAAGATGGCAAAAATGTCAAAACATAAAGTATTAGGTGATATATACAGCATGTAGCAATTAATGACCTATGTTATAAATATAATTTCTTGCTCTAAAAAGTCCTGAACAGGATTTAAAGTATGCCCAAATCCCCATATATAATTGGTTTTTGTTTTTTTTAAAAAAATCAAAATATGAAAATACTTGCTTTCCAAGTATTTACTTGGGCAAAATAATGACGGTTGTATTGATGAGTAAACATCTGCATGGGCAACTTATAACTGTCCACATGTGGCTAAACAACAACTCAGATCTGATGAAGGGCATAACTAGTCATCTGTGACAATAGCCAGCCCGATGGCTTTGTGAGAGTAGAATGTGAGTGCAATAGAAACATCTTCATTATTTTTGCCAGCATCTGACATTCATACTGTAGATATTTCTAGAATTAATTCATTTCTTTTGCAAAGCATGAGAACAGTATCAGATTAAATTTCAGTATTCAAATATGTAACCATAAATGCAAGTGTTGATGCTAAATTCTCCTTCCTTGGGTTATACCCAGGCAAAGCTTGGTTGAAAAACATGCACGATCATTTTAGTCTTCCTTTGTATATGGCTTTAAATCAGGTTTTTTTCCTTCTCGTATCATTTGAACCCCAAGTGACCATCTTGTGTGGTTGCCAGAAAAATGGATTTGAAACCAACCTGTCAGAACTGCCTCTGGGGAGTATTCTACGGCTTCCGATTTGAAAGCTAATGGAAAGCAAAGCTAAACAAATCTGTTGTATCCTGAAATGGCTACCTTGTAACTCTGTAAATAGTTTGTTCCTCTTTCCAGCGCTGTCTGAGCCCAAGCAGGAAGTCGCTCCTGATTGGCTCAGACGCGGCCGGCTCTAGCTTTGGCGGGAACCGCAAATGGATAAAAGGAGCGGTTTCTCCAGGCAGAGTCAGTCGGTACTCGCTGAATTGTCACTTTGCTTTGCTGAGCTGTCACTTGTTCTCTGAGCTGAATAAAAGTACCGATTGCTCAAAACCCTGCCTCTGGGTCTACTTCACTGGCGACGAACGGACGGAAGAACATCGCGTGCAAAAATGAACAAAGTCCAGATCGGCCAGGCTCCGGAACTCTTCAATCCCGAGAAAACGACCTGGGACGAATACATGACCACCTTCGAGATCTTCCTCGAGGCGGCGGGAATACAGGACGCCGAAGCCGATCGCAGACGGGCTATTTTCCTTAATTACTGCGGCGCAGAAATCCGTGGACTGGCCCAAACGCTCACCGAACCGGAGCAAGCAAGAACCGTAGCGTGGGACGTCCTACAGGAAAAGCTAGCGAGCCACTTCAAGCCGACAAAACCGGCCATGGTTTTTCGGCATCAATTTTCCATGATGGCTCAGAAGGAAACCGAGTCGATCAACCAGTTTACAACGCGGCTTCGAACGGTACTTGCCCAATGCAAGTTTAAAGACCCGGAAGCTCGCCTAACCGACGCCTTGGTTTTCGGCATGAAAAACAGCACAGTGAGGAATAAACTCCTCACCGAAGAAGAGCCGACTCTACAAACCGTGATTAAACTGGCGCAAACCGCAGAAGCAGCCGACGCAGCGGCTAGAGAATTAAAAGAGCACGGAAGGCGAGAACTCATTGCCAAAATTGACTCCGCGTCTTCCAGCGCCGTGGAATCAGACGACCTCAACCAACCAACTCACAGCGGAGACAACTGCCTCCTGGTGCAAGACCAGCCAAGACACCTGAGAGCTACTCACCCAGCCCCCTGCGCGGGCTGCCGGGGAAATCACCAGCGCCATCGATGCCCTTTCCGAGACGCTACATGCCGCCGCTGCAACCGGAGAGGCCACATCGCCATCGCTTGCAGAGCGACAACACCGGAAGACACTTTCGCCACGCCACAATACCAGCGACCACAAAACCAGACCCCCCAATCGCGAGAAAGGAGACCGTTCCGCAACTTGGGTCAACGGAACTACTCAAACGCTAACCGCGACTACTATAGAGGTAACTCTCAATTTTCCGTGAATAACACGGCAACCAAAAAGGGGGCTAAAATTGTTATCTCATTGTTACTAAATAACCAGCCTTGCTCAATGGAGCTGGATACGGGCTCTAGATATACCATCATGCCCTGGGAAAAATTTAAACTGTATATGCCTAATGTGTCTAAGGCTGACCTAAATCAAACCTCTTTGGTAATCAGAGACTTCCAGGGGGGGGGTAATCTCGGTCCTTGGAACAGCTAATGTACCTATCGCATTCAAGAATGTTAAATGTACCCTTCCAATGCTTATTGTAACGGGGGCCAAGCACTCTCTTCTGGGTTTAGCGTGGATGGAACCGTTGGGAATCGAGATTTCGGGTGTGTACAATGTTAACTGTGATAATATGCCTAACTTTGTTAAAGAATTCCCTGAAGTGTTCAGCCCCACCTTGGGATTGTACAAGGGGCCCCCTATATCATTCTCTATTGACCCCAAGGTCCCACCGATCAGACTAAAACCTCGCAGGGTCCCCCTTCCGCTTCTCCCCAAACTAGACATACAGCTGGATAAACTCATTAGCCAAGGTATCTTGGTCCCTGTGGAACAGGGGCCATGGGAAACTCCAATAGTTACACCTCTGAAGCCAGATGGTTCTTTAAGAGTTTGCGCTGATTACAAATCGACCCTGAATAAGGCTCTCCAACACCACCCCTACCCCATCCCAGTTGTGCAGCAACTTCTACACTCCCTGGGGGAGGGGAAAAGGTTCGCAAAGATCGACCTGGCGCAAGCTTACCAGCAACTTCCGGTCGATGAACAAACAGCAAACGCTCAGACAATTGTAACGCACAGGGGGGCTTTCAAATGCACGAGGTTACAGTTTGGGGTAAGCATAGCCCCAGGAATATTCCAGAGCATTATGGAACGCCTATTGTCAGGGGTAAATGGGGCCATTCCATACTTTGATGACATCTTAATTGCAGGGGAAAACCAGGAACAAGTAAACAAAAGAATAAGGGAAGTACTTAAGAGGTTGCAGGACAAAGGTTTAAGGATCAAGCCTGATAAATGTGTCTGGGGAACCAACAGTATAGAATTCCTAGGATATAAAATAGATAAGGAAGGTATCCACCCCACAACAGAGAAGCTGAGAGCAATTAGAGAAGCCCCAGAGCCACGAGATAAGAATGAGTTGCAGGCATTTTTAGGCCTCCTTAATTTTTATTCCGTTTTTTTAAAGCAGAAGGCAACAGTAGCAGAGCCTCTCCATCGTTTACTCCAGAAAGAAGCCCGCTGGACATGGGGGAAAACTGAACGTGAAGCTTTTTCTCAAATAAAGAATTTATTAACTTCTAAAAGCGTAGTAGTCCAATATAGTGCTTCGCTACCCATTAGACTCACGTGCGACGCTTCGCCGTACGGCATAGGAGGAGTCCTAGCTCACGTTCTACCTAATAAGACAGAGGCCCCGATAGCATTTTTTTCAAGAACCATGACCAGCACAGAGAGGAATTATAGCCAGTTAGACAAGGAGGCTCTAGCATTAGTGGCAGGGGTAAAGAAGTTTCACAATTATATTTTTGGAAGAAGTTTTGAGCTAGTCACTGACCACAAGCCCCTACTAGGTCTGCTAGCCCCCAACAAGCCCACTCCACCTTTTATGTCTCCAAGGCTAATCAGATGGGCTCTTTTCCTCTCAGGGTATCAGTATGAGCTCACCCACAAGGGGGGAAAGGAAATCAATCACGCAGACGGCCTCAGCAGGTGCCCCATAACAGACTTAGTGGAAGACCCTGTTCCTTCCACAGATGTGTTAATGATAGATCTCGAGGAAAACCCACTAACCACAGCAAAAGAGGTAGCTGCACACACGCAGCAAGATCAAATCCTTAAACAAGTGGTGAACTGTGTTCTTAAGGGATGGCAGAATGATGTTGTGAAACCTGAATTGTGTGATTTCAAAAACAAAAGACTTGAGTTATCGTATGTAAAGGGTTGTCTGTTGTGGGGAGATAGAGTGATCATCCCCAAAAGCCTAAGGGAAAAGGTACTCAAAATGTTACATGTGGGTCATCCTGGGATTGTCAGGATGAAGAGATTGGCAAGGGGGCATTTATGGTGGCCAGGGCTGGATGCTGATATTGAAAATTGGGTTTCAAAGTGTGACCCGTGCCAAGAGTCACGGCCTAGTCCCCTCAAAACAACTCCGGCTGAGTGGGAACAGCCTGCTGGTCCTTGGTCTAGAATCCACATTGATTTTGCTGGCCCGGTGGGGTCCCAGTATTTTTTAATAGCGGTTGATGCCTTCTCCAAATGGGTGGAAATAATAGCAATGAACAATATAACCACAAGTGCCACCATCAAGGTATTGAGTAGACTGTTTGCATCCCATGGTTGCCCAGATATCTTAGTGTCTGACAATGGGCCTCAGCTAACAGCCAGGCAATTCGAATTGTTCTTAGATGGCCTAGGGGTCAGGCATGCCCTCATCTCACCTTATTCGCCCTGGGCTAACGGATTGGCAGAACGCTACGTTCGGGTGGCAAAGGAGGCATTACGCAGGTCAGGCCCTGGGGATGTGCAACAAAACTTGGACCAATTCTTACTAACCCAGCACATTACCCCTAACTCACACACACATGTAAGCCCTGCAGAGTTATTGATGGGAAGAAAGTTGAGGTCACCACTAGACAGGTTAAACCCAAGGTTCTGTATTAATAATAACCAAATGTGTGTAAAACCTGAAAGAGAAATGTATTTGGGACAAAATGTGTATGTAAAAAGCTTTGATGGAAATGTAAACTGGATGAAAGGAATTGTTGTTAAGCAAAATGCACCCAAGACTTATATTGTAAAACTGGAGGATGGTCGTTTGTGGAAACGACACATAGACCACATTCGAAAGCGAGCAGAAAATCAATTGCCACAAACCGCTGACATGGACTCTCCCCCTTCAACAGACTTTAGCACATTGCCCGAGCTAAGAAACACGCAAAGAGACTTATCGGGCCAGGGGGAACCATCCAGCGACGCCGAGCCATCCTCGTCCTCCGAAGCCTTCGTTGGGCCCGCCAGGCCAAGTCCGCCGCGCCGGGAGAACAGCGGCGAGCCATCCTCCACAGTCGGTGGCGAAGGAGAAATTGAACTGCGCAGGTCAGCGCGAGCTCCTCGGAGGCCCCACCGATTGGACGACTTTGTCACATGGCTTTCTTGATGGATGTGTCCAACTATGAGGGGAGGGGTGTTGTATCCTGAAATGGCTACCTTGTAACTCTGTAAATAGTTTGTTCCTCTTTCCAGCGCTGTCTGAGCCCAAGCAGGAAGTCGCTCCTGATTGGCTCAGACGCGGCCGGCTCTAGCTTTGGCGGGAACCGCAAATGGATAAAAGGAGCGGTTTCTCCAGGCAGAGTCAGTCGGTACTCGCTGAATTGTCACTTTGCTTTGCTGAGCTGTCACTTGTTCTCTGAGCTGAATAAAAGTACCGATTGCTCAAAACCCTGCCTCTGGGTCTACTTCAAAATCAACCACAGATACTGCTTACACAAGATTCAGCAGCAGTAGGAAGCCAGTAGAAGTAGGAAGTGGGGTAGCAAAAATGGAGCTCCACCCCAGAGCACCCATTTTGCACTGAAAGATTGTGAAAGAAAATGCAGGGCATCCTGCATAAGCCACGCCCACAGTGTGGTAGTAAAAAATGCTAACTCTACAAACAGCTTAGAGATGGCTATAAACGCGTTGTGAAGTGGTGTATAAATCTAAGTGCTAAGTGCTATTGCTATCCCTGACTAAACAGAAAGGCTATGTATTTGACTACATGGGACAATGACCAGAAGATGAGGACAACATTTAGCTAACTAAACATAATAATTCCCACACCATGGAATTATTGTATTGAATAGAAGATAAAATACACAAACAATTTGAGGATCATAATGTTTTAAAATTATTTATAATGGTAGTAATAAAAGGAATATTATTCTTTGTTTATGAATATTATTATAGCATCCTTTCATATCCTGGCATCAGGGGTTTGTTTTGGTACCCTACAGTATCTTGGCTATCTCTTTCATGCTCCAGGTAGTAGCTGAAATTTCATCATTTTGAAAACATAAAAAACATCTATTTGTTTTCAGATTGGGAAAGACAGTTTGGTATAGTGTTTAAGGCTAGAAACCAGGAAATTGTGCATTCTAGTTCCGCATTTGGCATAGAACTCTTTGATTCTCCACGTACTAACTGAAATTTCATCATATTTTGGGAACAAAATATATGAAAACATATCACAAAACATTGGCTAACAGAGGAATATCTATTTGTTGATTATTGTTACAATTTCATGATTAATTGACTTTCTTGTAAGCATCTTTTCATCATCAAGTGTAGATTATACTTGCCTGACCATTCCTAAAAAGATAATTCTAATCTACGGTATTTGATAAAGTCATCAAGCCCCACTCACCTCCACTGTGACTTATCCCAGTTTCTCACATGCTGCAGTTCCTTACAATTCCAGCAGAGTTAACTTTTTCCACATTTTTTCAGTGGTTCTGAGACTATGCTTCTTCACAGGATGTCAGTTAGCTATAATATAATAGAGGAAACACTGGACAGGAGACATAATTTTCATATTTTGATTAGATTCAGAAAAGAAGTGATATCAATAATGATTATAAACTCAAAATGTTGGGAGGTTTCTTCTATTGCAACCACCTACGCAGAAAAGGAATCTTGATACTATATCATCCCTGCAGGTTCCTGCGTATAATTTCAGGAAATTTAATCTTATTTATTCTGCAAGTGCCTTTAAGCAAACTGTGTTTCTGACTGTACTAGAATAGCCGCAGTAATCAAAGAAATGCAGAGATATTAAAGGCTGCAGGCATGAAAGAATACACACATTACCCTGGTTACATATTTGAATAGTGAAGTTTAATCCGATACTGATCTGAGAAATGTATTTATACTAGAAGTTATATTTTTCCTACAGGAATATGAAAAGAGAAATTTGCTTTCATGTCCTGGTGCATATAGGTTTTTTGGAAACATCTGTCAGACTGTCCAAAAGCAGATTGTTGGACTAGATTTTTTTGCTTTGATTCAGCAGAAATGATCTTTCCAGCTCTTATACATTAGGAGCCAAATTGCTTTTCCTTTCAAGTGCTATTGGAAGGATTAATATTTGCATGAAAGGTCTTGGTTAGCCCAAACATTTATCTCCCCTTTCTCTGTCTATCTAGTCATTAGCGACAATTGTTGGGATTTCTCCTTTGCTGACAGCAGTTTAATGGTGTGTAGTTTTTGGCACGCTGGAAGGTCCTCTCTGCAGATACCGTGTGCTTTGGCAAAATGGGCAGTCTGGACTGCAGAATAAGGCATCTATCAGGGATGCAAAACCTACCAATTCCTGGAATACACATCTGGGGTGGGGAGGGGTGTGTGTTGCTCATTAGAGCTCTTTCAAACTGTGCCTGAGACACAGCTTAGAAACATAGAAGACTGACAGCAGAAAAAGACCTCATGGTCCATCTAGTCTGCCCTTATACTATTTCCTGTATTTTATCTTACAATGGATATATGTTTATCCCAGGAATGTTTAAATTCAGTTACTGTGGATTTACCAACCACGTCTGCTGGAAGTTTGTTCCAAGGATCTACTACTCTTTCAGTAAAATAATATTTTCTCATGTTGCTTTTGATCTTTCCCCCAACTAACTTCAGATTGTGTCCCCTTGTTCTTGCGTTCACTTTCCTATTAAAAACACTTCCCTCCTGAAACTTATTTAACCCTTTAACATATTTAAATGTTTCGATCATGTCCCCCCTTTCCCTTCTGTCCTCCAGACTATACAGATTGAGTTCATTAAGTCTTTCCTGATACGATTTATGCTTAAGACCTTCCACCATTCTTGTAGCCCATCTTTGAACCCATTCAATTTTGTCAATATCTTTTTGTAGGTGAGGTCTCCAGAACTGAACACAGTACTCCAAATGTGGTCTCACATTTCATTATAGGATGCTTTTCAAGTCATCTTTCTTTACAGCAGTGACAGCCAGAACTGGGCCCCTCAAAGGCCAGTCCATTTCAAATAAATGAAAACTAAAGTATGCTTAGAAATTGAAGTGGATAGGATTAGAATCCTGGTAATTTGTACCCCCCCTGCCTGAACGTCTATGGGCTTTCTCCTAATAGAGGAGAAAATATAGAGATACACTCACATAACTCCATCACTCCATGAGCTGAACTGGCTCCCAGTTGGTCTCTGAATGCAATTTAAGGTGTTGGTTATCACCTATAAAGCCCTACATTTTAGTTAAAGGGTTAAATAAGGTCCAGGAGGGAAGTGTTTTTAATAGGAAAGTGAACACAAGAACAAGGGGACACAATCTGAAGTTAGTTGGGGGAAAGATCAAAAACAACATGAGAAAATATTATTTTACTGAAAGAGTAGTAGATCCCTGGAACAAACTTCCAGCAGACGTGGTTGATAAATCCACAGTAACTGAATTTAAACATGCCTGGGATAAACATATATCCATCCTAAGATAAAATACAGAAAATAGTATAAGGGCAGACTAGATGGATCATGAGGTCTTTTTCTGCCGTCAGTCTTCTATGTTTCTATGTTTCTACATGGCTTAGGACCAGGTTATTTACACGACCGTCTTCTGCCTCACAGTTCCAAGCAGCCAATCAGAGCCCACAAGGTTGGCCTTTGCTGGATCCCATTGGCCAGACATTGTCAGCTGGCGGTGTTGTATCCTGAAATGGCTACCTTGTAACTCTGTAAATAGTTTGTTCCTCTTTCCAGCGCTGTCTGAGCCCAAGCAGGAAGTCGCTCCTGATTGGCTCAGACGCGGCCGGCTCTAGCTTTGGCGGGAACCGCAAAAGTATAAAAGAAGCGGTTTCTCCAGGCAGAGTCAGTCGGTACTCGCTGAATTGTCACTTTACCTTGCTGAGCTGTCACTTGTTCTCTGAGCTGAATAAAAGTACCGATTGCTCAAAACCCTGTCTCTGGGTCTACTTCACTGGCGACGAACGAACGGAAGAAACTTCGCGTGCAACATGGACAAAATCCAGATCGGCCAAGCTCCGGAACTCTTCGATCCCGAGAAAATGACATGGGACGAGTACATGGCCACCTTCGAGATCTTCCTCGAGGCGGCGGGAATGCAGGACGCCGGAGCCGATCGCAGACGGGCTATTTTTCTCAACTACTGCGGCGCAGAGATCCGTAGACTTGCCCAAACTCTCACCGAACCAGAACAAGCAAGAACCACAGCGTGGGACGTACTTCAACAGAAACTAGCGAGCCATTTCAAACCAACCAGACCAGCCATGGTTTACCGGCATCAATTCCACATGATGGCTCAGAGGGAAACCGAGTCGATCAGCCAATTTACAACGCGGCTTCGAACGGTACTTGCTCAATGCAAGTTTAAAGACCCGGAAGCTCGCCTCACCGACGCCTTGGTTTTCGGCATGAAGAGCAACACAGTGAGAAATAAACTCCTCACCGAAGAAGAGCCGACTCTACAAACCGTAATTAAATTAGCGCAGACCGCGGAAGCAGCCGACGCAGCGGCAAGAGAATTAAAAGAGCACGGAAGGCGAGAAATCATTGCCAAAATCGACGCCGAGTCTCCCAGCGCCGTGGGAACAGACGACCTCAGCCAGCCAACTAGCAACGGGGACAACTGCCTCCTCCTGCAAGACCAGCCGAGACACCCTAGAGCTACTCACCCAGCCCCCTGCGCGGGCTGCCGGGGAAATCACCAGCGCCATCGATGCCCCTTCCGAGACGCTACTTGCCGCCGTTGCAACCGGAGAGGCCACATCGCCATCGCATGCAGGGCAACGGCACCAGAAGAAACTTTTGCCACACAACAATACCAGCGACCTCAAAACCACCCCCCCCAATCGCGAGAAAGGAGACCGTTCCGCAACTCGGGTCAAAGGAACTACTCAACCGCTAACCGCGACTACACTAGAGGTAACTCTCAATTTTCCGTGAATAACACGGCAACCAAAAAGGGGGCTAAAATTGTTATCTCATTGTTACTAAATAACCAGCCTTGCTCAATGGAGCTGGATACGGGCTCGAGATATACCATCATGCCCTGGGAAAAATTTAAGCTATATATGCCTAATGTGTCTAAGGCTGACCTAACTCAAACCTCTTTGGTGATCAGAGACTTCCAAGGGGGGGTAATCTCGGTCCTGGGAACAGCAAATGTACCTATTGCATTTAAGAATGTTAAATGTACCCTTCCCATGCTTATTGTGACGGGGGCCAAACACTCCCTGCTGGGTCTAGCGTGGATGGAACCGTTGGGGATCGAAATTTCGGGTGTGTGTAATGTAAACTGTGATAATATGCCTAACTTTGTGAAAGAGTTCCCTGAAGTGTTCAGCCCCACCTTGGGATTGTATAAGGGACCTCCTATATCTTTCTCTATTGACCCCAAGGTCCCACCGGTTAGACTGAAACCTCGCAGGGTCCCCCTTCCGCTTCTCCCCAAGCTAGACATACAGCTGGACAAACTCATTAGTCAAGGTATTTTGGTCCCTGTGGAACAGGGGCCATGGGAAACTCCCATAGTGACACCCCTGAAGCCAGATGGCTCCTTAAGAGTTTGCGCTGATTACAAATCAACCCTGAATAAGGCACTCCAACACCACCCCTACCCCATCCCGGTTGTACAACAACTCTTACACTCCCTGGGGGAGGGAAAAAGGTTCGCAAAGATCGACCTGGCGCAGGCTTACCAGCAACTTCCGGTCGATGAACAAACAGCAAACGCTCAAACGATTGTAACGCACAGGGGGGCTTTCAAATGCACGAGGTTACAGTTTGGGGTAAGCATAGCCCCAGGAATATTCCAGAGCATCATGGAACGCCTATTGTCAGGGGTAAATGGGGCAATTCCATATTTTGATGACATCTTAATTGCAGGGGAAAACCAGGAACAAGTGAACAAAAGAATAAGGGAAGTACTTAAGAGGCTACAGGACAAAGGGTTACGAATCAAGCCTGATAAATGTGTCTGGGGAACTAACAGTATTGAATTCCTTGGGTATAAAATAGATAAAGAAGGTATCCACCCCACAACAGAGAAGCTGAGAGCAATTAGAGAAGCCCCAGAGCCACGAGATAAGAATGAGTTGCAGGCATTTTTGGGCCTCCTTAATTTTTATTCCGTTTTTTTAAAGCAGAAGGCAACAGTAGCAGAGCCTCTCCATCGTTTACTCCAGAAGGAAGCCCGCTGGACATGGGGGAAAACTGAACGTGAAGCTTTTTCTCAAATAAAAAATTTATTAACTTCAAAAAGTGTAGTAGTCCAATATAGTGCTTCACTACCCATTAGGCTCACATGCGACGCTTCGCCGTACGGCATAGGAGGAGTCTTAGCTCACGTTCTACCTAATAAGACAGAGGCCCCAATAGCATTTTTTTCAAGAACCATGACCAGCACAGAGAGGAATTATAGCCAGTTAGACAAGGAGGCTCTAGCATTAGTGGCAGGGGTGAAGAAGTTTCACAATTACATTTTTGGAAGAAGCTTTGAGCTAGTCACTGACCACAAACCCCTACTAGGCCTGCTAGCCCCCAACAAGCCCACTCCACCTTTTATGTCTCCAAGACTAATCAGATGGGCTCTTTTCCTCTCAGGGTATCAGTATGAGCTCACCCACAAGGGGGGGAAGGAAATCAATCATGCAGACGGCCTCAGCAGATGCCCCATAGCAGACTTAGTGGAAGACCCTGTTCCTTCCACAGATGTGCTAATGATAGAACTCGAGGAAAACCCACTAACCACAGCAAAAGAGGTAGCTGCACACACGCAGCAAGATCAAATCCTTAAACAAGTGGTGAACTGTGTTCTAAAGGGATGGCAAAATGATATTGTTAAACCTGAATTGTGTGATTTTAAAAACAAAAGGCTTGAATTATCGTATGTAAAAGGTTGTTTGCTGTGGGGGGATAGAGTGATCATCCCCAAACGCCTAAGGGAAAAGGTACTCAAAATGTTACACGTGGGCCATCCTGGGATTGTCAGGATGAAGAGCCTAGCAAGGGGGCATTTATGGTGGCCAGGGCTAGATGCTGATATTGAAAGTTGGGTTTCAAAGTGTGACCCGTGCCAAGAGTCAAGGCCCAGTCCCCCCAAAACAACTCCAGCTGAGTGGGAACAGCCTGCTGGTCCTTGGTCTAGGATCCACATTGATTTTGCTGGCCCAGTGGGGTCTCAGTATTTTTTAATAGTGGTTGATGCCTTCTCCAAATGGTTGGAAATAATAGCAATGAACAACATAACCACAAGTGCCACTATCAAGGTATTGAGCAGACTGTTTGCATCCCATGGTTGCCCTGATCTCTTAGTGTCTGACAATGGGCCACAGCTAACAGCCAGGCAATTCGAATTATTCCTAGATGGCCTAGGGGTCAGGCATGCCCTCATCTCGCCTTACTCGCCCTGGGCTAACGGGTTGGCAGAACGTTACATACGGGTGGCAAAGGAGGCATTGCACAGGTCAGGCCCTGGGGATGTGCAACAAAACTTGGACCAATTCTTACTAACCCAGCACATTACCCCTAACTCGCACACACATGTAAGCCCTGCAGAGTTATTGATGGGAAGGAAGTTGAGGTCACCATTAGACAGGTTAAATCCAAGGTTCTGTGTTAATAATAACCAAATGTGTATGAAACCAGAAAGAGAAATGTATTTGGGACAAAATGTATATGTAAAATGTTTTGATGGAAATGTAAACTGGATGAAGGGAATTATTGTTAAGCAAAACGCACCCAAGACTTATGTTGTTAAACTAGAGGATGGTCGTTTGTGGAAACGACACATAGACCACATTCGGAAACGAGCTGAAAATCAATTGCCACAACCCGCTGACATGGACTCTCCCCCTTCAACAGACTTTAGTACTTTGCCCGAACTAAGAAACACGCAAAGAGACTTATCGGGCCAGGGGGAACCATCCAGCGACGCCGAGCCATCCTCGTCCTCCGAAGCCTTCGTTGGGCCTGCCAGGCCAAGTCCGCCGCACCGGGAGAACAGCGGCGAGCCATCCTCCACAGTCAGTGGCGAAGGAGAAATTGAACTGCGCAGGTCAGCGCGAGAGCCTCGGAGGCCTCACCGATTGGACGACTTCGTCACATGGCTTTCTTGATGGATGATTCCAACTATGAGGGGAGGGGTGTTGTATCCTGAAATGGCTACCTTGTAACTCTGTAAATAGTTTGTTCCTCTTTCCAGCGCTGTCTGAGCCCAAGCAGGAAGTCGCTCCTGATTGGCTCAGACGCGGCCGGCTCTAGCTTTGGCGGGAACCGCAAAAGTATAAAAGAAGCGGTTTCTCCAGGCAGAGTCAGTCGGTACTCGCTGAATTGTCACTTTACCTTGCTGAGCTGTCACTTGTTCTCTGAGCTGAATAAAAGTACTGATTGCTCAAAACCCTGTCTCTGGGTCTACTTCAGGCGGGACTGTGCGGGACGGCCTTCTCTGAGGCTGCTCCGGCCTTATGGAACCAACTATCCCAGGAGATTTGTACCGCCCCCACTCTCCTAGCCTTCCCGAAGACCTTAAAAACATGGCTTTGGCAGCGGGCCAGGGGCTGTTGAACCATAGTATTCTGTTCCAGCCTAGAATGGAAAAATGTTTTATATAGGGTTTTATTGTAATTTATTGTTTTATCTATATATGCTGCCCAGAGTCTGTCAGGAATGGGAAGTTTACATATCTAATAAAACAAACAAACAAACAAACATATATATAAATACTGCTCTTTGTGGATGCTTGTGAATTATTATATTATTATTATAAACTTTCTGACAGCGGGCTGAATGCATCATGCGATGCCCATGTTTGGTTTAGCAAAGGGGAAAAAGTTGTGATACCTCACATGACACTGCTGTGACAATGCGAGTTTGATACCCCAGATTTTAAACATCTAAAAGTTCTATAAAATGTATAAAATACTAGATGATATAGGTAAAATTAAGTTATAGTACAGAGTTCAAAAGATTCTGACAATTTTAAAAAGTCGTAAATGTCTTGGTTTTAAGACAGAAAGAGTGAGCACATTTACCTAGCCAAACCAGAATGTAAGGCTACAGTAAGAACAGTAAATTGCTTGAGATGGAAATTTACTTAAATAAATAATTTAAGAAAATTAAGACAGAAACAAAAATTAGTTCACAAGAAACATACAACTTACAACTGCACCTTCTCCAGAGTTTCAATGTCTCTTTTGAAGTGTGACCAGAACTGGATGCAGACCACATCTGGAGTACTGCATCCAGTTCTGGTCACCACACTTCAAAAGAGACATTGAAACTCTGGAGAAGATGCAGAAAAGAGCAACCAAAATGATTAGGGGACTTGAAACCAAGACTTACGAAGAGAGATTGCAGGAACTGGGCATGGATAGCCTTGAGAAAAGGAGGGCCAGAGGGGACATGATAGCTGTATACAGGTATATGAGGGGTTGCCACAGAAAGGAGGGTGTCACTCTATTCTCCAGAGCACCAGAGGGCCGAACGAGGAACAACGGCTGGAAGCTGACCAAGGAGAGATTCAACCTAGAAGTAAGGAAGAACTTCCTGACGGTCAGAGCGATCAACCATTGGAACAACCTGCCTGCGGAGGTTGTGAACTCCCCAACTGTGGACATTTTCAAGAGGAGATTGGACTGCCACTTGGCTGGGATGCTTTAGGATTCCTGCTCAGGCAGGGGGTTGGACTTGATGACCTGCATGGTCCCTTTCAACTCTAACAATAAATAAAATAAATAAAAATAAATTCATATAGTGATTTATGAAGAATTATTTGTTATGTTAAAAACTGTGGATGAAATTGTAAAAGGTGATAGGAAATTAGAAAGTGGATCAGAGCCAAAATACTACAAGAGTCAGAAACTGTGTTGGAAGATTTTGAGCAGAAAATAGAAGAGTGTGGTTAAGAGAAATGAGGAACAAGAAAATAATACAATAGAAGAACACAAGGATTGTAAAAAATTGAAGGAGCTTACTGGGATTTACAGTGGCAAGGGAAAACTTGAAAGAGGAGAAAAGTATTTTAAAAAGAAATCAACCAAAGGGTAAAAAGCAAATTGGTGGGAAGGGATTAGAAAAACTTGGGGGGAACCACATGAATAATAAATTTTAAAAAGAGAATAAAGACTGGAGACACAAGCTACAAGACGCAAGAATAAGTGAAAAAAGAAGAAGTTAAAGAAATAGGGTAAAAGGAGAGAATGCGGTAAAAGGAGTGGAATTTTGAAGGGACTAAAGGAAAATGGCTAAACAAAAGCAGGGGGAAAGAAGAAAGAAAATAAGGTCCATACTAAAGGATATAAGAAAACTATTAATATTGTTAATAGTGGATAGTTGAATAATTGGAAGGTTTATTGTAAAATAATTTAGTAGTAATTAAGATACATATATTATTTAGGGCAAAACAGAACTAATAGGAAAAAAATAGGTTGAGGAATTTGCTATAGTTAAATGGAATGTTAATTGGATTAAGAAGTTTTAAAATATAAGATTTGAAGAAGATGATGAATACTGATTAGAGTCAAATAGAATGGATAGGATGTGCAAAATAAATTTGCATTATTTTGAAAGATGATTTGAAATAAATTGAATTAAATAAAATACAGAGAGAAGATGTAATATAGAAATACAGAAAAGATGAGAAATATATGCAGTAAATAATATAATTAATTGATGTGAGTGAAAGGGACCAGGCATTTGGGTGATAATAAATTATGTATGTAATAAAAAGAAAATAAGTCAAAATAAAGAAATGTGTATGGCTAATATTGTTGGTTAGAACTGAAATCGATAGATAATAACGAAAGATTATGTACTAGAAAAACTACCCACATTTTCTAAAGTATAAGATGCACCTTTTTACCCCAAAAAAGAGGGTGGAAACTTAGGTGCATCTTATACACCAAATGTAGCCCCACCAAGCCATCTCTTTTGGCTTCTTCCTCCCAACAATTTACCTCCTTGCAGCAAACAAAACAGAGCCTGTTAAACCAAGCAACTGATTATCAGTTTCCCAACCCTCGGTTGATTGAGGCTGCATGATTGAGGTTGCAGGCAGGTGGGCCAAGTGCTAAACTGAAAGTGAAAATAAAGCTGCAAGATAGCACATGAAACATCACAATGCGCACTAGTAGTGAACGTAAGTGTTCCCAAACCTTTGGGAAACCTGCTTTATCTGGGTGTGCAGTAGCTCATGGCCACCATGACAAAATAGAGTTTTGTCCTTATTTTCTTGACCAATTTCTACCTTCAGTAAAGTTAGGGTTTTCTTCCAAGTAGACAAGTTTAGGATTGCACTGTTAATGTATTAATTGCAGCTTTTCCAACCTCATAACTCTTAAGAAGCAGTGATACGTGGTAGAAACAAAGCCATGTGTACACAAGGAAAGAATCATAAATTGTCCAGTTGAGCACTTTTCAGTCTTTAAAACTTTCCCCAAGGCAAGAGTTCAGATGCGGATTTTGCGTCAGATTGCCATCAAAGACTTCTTGGAATTGGCTGTGTTAAATCTGTCTGCCACATGTGTCTGTGTATAGGTTGTTTGTAAGGGTCACTTTTTAAGTTAACTGCTGCTGAAGCAACTAATATTTCTCAGCTGTTCTTGGCACAGCTTTCAAGGTATGTAGTCTGGGGGATGTCCTCTTACTTGGGGAATATCAGAAAATAGAAGTTTTTTCTAGGGTTAAAAAAGAACGAGAAGCTGATTTTATTCCCCTGTGTATAAGAATTAGCCTCTACATTTTCTTAACTCACTTTTTACATTTTACTTGTTTTACATTTTTGCCTACTGTGATTTTTTAAATGTATTTTTTGCCTTTTGTGATATTTTATGTAGATTTGCTTAGTGAATTTATTACTGTGAAATCAAAGGGTAAACTGATTTGGAAGTATTCTAATTAATTAATACCACTTTAGCAGGCACATGGGAGGGGAGCATTTTGTATCATTATTGGATAGACAAAGGGGGGAGTAATACCTCTTCAAAAGCAGCATTGACAAAACACCTCTAGACATTTCACAGCTAATTTCAAGCATTTGATTAATTCTAATTAGCCAAACATTATACTTTATTCTCTTTAAGTGTCTTTAGTATAGTAAAATTCAGATTTTTCTTTTGTCTTGTTTTCAGTAAAGTGAAAAATTAAACATTGTCTGTGATTATTTTAGGTTCATAAAGCAGAGGGAGCAAGAAGGTGTCTCCAAACTAATTGCATTAACCAAATCAAATACTGATTCAAGAGAAAAAGTGTGCAAATCCTACAATGACTCCTTTGTGTGTGCAGCTCTATTTTAGTAGCTTAATCTTTTGGATGATACAGAAATCAAGCTTCTTCATGTTGCCCAATACTACAGACCTTCTTTACCCGTCTAGCAGCTCTGACATCAGAAAAATCCATGGAGTATCAAGGATTCGCAGGAAACGTTATATTTTTTCCAGAGAAATGAGTGCCCTTTTGGGCTATCACAATCAAGTGCGGGCACAGGTTTCTCCTCCAGCTGCCAACATGGAATACATGGTAAGTTTGTTTTGTACTTCCTACTTGGGGTTGGAAACAGCACATTGGCATTGAGAAAACATAAACTATGGATTGACTGTTTGATGGACAGCTCCTTTGAGATGTAGTGGAAAAGTTCTGCCAATTCCCCAAAGCTTTATTTTTAAAATTGGACAATCTATTTTAGTAATCTAAATAAAATATACCAGTCAATACAAGCTCACACGCCCGGTTATCTGCATTCATTACTTCCTGATACTCCACTATAGCTTGGATAATTTCTCCCTTTTTTCCTGGCAAGATTCCTCTACTAAATAACAGTGGATGCAGAATTTTGTCAAAATTCCTCATATATCTTGATGCAGTAGTGCAGAATTTGGTGAAGATGATACTTGATGGAGTATCATTTCTCAACTTTTATTTGTCAACCTATAATGTAATAAAATTATAACAGATTCCTTCCCATTGTGAATAAGTTTATCTGTTCCAATGAAAGCAGTTCCTTATGTTTCTATGTACCTAAATATCTCATGGTTTCTGGCTATGACAACTCGGTCTTTGAAAAAAGAGAAAAGTGGGGTAGCTGGTTCATGCAATATATAAAAGCTTTGTTTTTGTTTATTGAATTAGAGAATGAAACCCAATTTGTCAAATAAGCTGCATTAATAGAGTGATAGAATCAAGATCATGCAAAGTGTTAATACCACTTTATAATGCCTTGGTAAGACCACCCTTGGAATACTACATCCAGTTTTGGTCATCACAATGTAAAAAAGATTGTTGAGATACTAGAGAAGAGCAGCAAAGATGATTAGGGGACTAGAGGCTAAAATATAAAGAATGATTGCTGGAATTGGATATGTCTAGTTTAACGAAAAGGACTAGAAGTGACATGATAAGAAGCAATGGATGGAAATTAATCAAGGAGAGAAGCAATGTAGAAATTTCCTGGCAGTTAGAACTATTAATCAGTGGAACAATTTGCCTACAGAAGTTATGAATGCTCCAACACTGGAAGTTGTAAAGAAGAGATTAGATAACTGTTTGTCTGAAATGGTATAAGGTTTCCTGACTGTACAGGGGGTGGACTAGAAGACCTCCAGTGACCCTTCCAACTCTGTCATTCTATTCTATTCTGTTCTGTTCCATTCCACTCCACTCTACTCTATTCTATTCTTCTAAACATGAGCACTCCATCAATTTACTTAAGGTGTTTCTTTAAGTTATGTTTGCGTAAAAAATTTGTGTAAATAAGAAAAAAAATGCAAGAACACTTGCATTTTTACTAGTTAAATAGCAAAGGAAATTTATGAATATACAGGAGCTGTATATCATCTTTATCATGAATCATTTGGGAATTATGCCTTTGAAAAATACCTTAAATAGAGAAACCTTATAAGTATTTATGAAACTGTTAAGCAATATGGCAAATCATTGATTATTCAGTTAAATGTTTTAAAATCAAGTCTGAAAGTATATGCGCTACTTTTTGTTTGAGTATGTTTTAACATTTGGCACTGGATTCGTAGATTATGTTTTTATGAGTCTAGAAGCAGTGATGAGGAATAGCTGTGAGGTGAACTGGAGGTAGAATAACTGGTGTTCTTACAAAAGGTCCATGTTAATTTAAAAATACATGTATGACGCTCAGGTAATACTGCGGACAATAATTGCGTATTTTGATGATCTCTAAGATGGTTGGATAGCCTTATGCTAGGCAGAAAAAAGAAGGAAAGGTTGTTTTCTCTCAAACATGAAATCTGCTTGCATTAAGGAAGTGTGCTAAATGGATGTCCAGGCATATTCAATTTTAGCTAGATGATTTAAAATCAATTAAAATTATCTTTAATTTTCTGCTCTCAGCCTGAATTGAAGCAATTAAAATTGAATTAAATTACTTACTATAGCTGATGCTTCTGTAGCCAGAGATAGGCAACCTACTACCAGCAATTCTCAGCTTAGTATTCAAAATGTCTCTGTAAGTAAGCAATCCACATCCAATCTCTTGTCCTCCAGGTAGGTAGGTAGGTAGGTTGGTAAGCAGGCAGGCAGGCAGGATCCTGTGAATCCTTTTAGTAGTGGTGCTCTCTATCCCACATTGTTCTAACTTATCAAGAAGAAAGCTGTGGTCTTCTTTGTCAAATACCTTAATGAAGTCAAAGCATTTCCCCGATTCACTAATTTATCAAGATTTTTCAGAAATAAACCTTTATTGTTTGTATATATCAATATTTTCAGGAAGGAAGGAAGGAAGGAAGGAAGGAAGGAAGGAAGGAAGGAAGGAAGGAAGGAAGGAAGGAAGTTAATTAGTTCTGGGTCAGTCAACTGCAAATATAGCTGCCACTGCCAAGTTATACCCAAAGAAATATAAATTGCAAAAGAAAAAAAAAACCTTACTCATACTAACATTGTCTTCCAAGCCATATTTAGTTTATGTTCACCATATTTCTTCATCCTGTGGCATGCATCAAGTCTAAGACGGGATGAATAATAATCTACATGGTGGCCAACTCCTGTTATATGTTGCTTTTTAAATTATTCTTTTTTTTCTCTCATTTCACATGAAAGATATGGGATGAGAGGCTAGCCAGATCTGCAGAAGCATGGGCAAAACGGTGCCTATGGGAACATGGACCTCCACAACTGATGACATTGATTGGGCAAAACCTTGCTATACACTCTGGCAGGTAAGGATTGTCTTTCAGCAATGCTTGGGTGCTTTGTGATGTCAAATGGAGCCAAACTTCCTGCAGAATTCCAGAGAAGTTGCTTCATTTAAAAAAAAAAATCAGATTAACAAGGTAGTCCACCTCTATCTGGTCCTATACAGTCTTAGCAAATAAAACTACTATAATCTTCTGACTATGCATTTCTTTATGATCTCAGTATACATATAAGTGCTGTGGATGAACAGAACCCATAGTGCAAATCTTTAAGATTTTTATTTGTGGGAAGAATGGCTGTAGTCACACTCCTGTGCACACTTCCAGCTGTTTCTTTCCCTTTCCATGCCCTCCTAAAAAGCAGTTTGTGAATTCTTCACTGTTTATATTAAGTAAATAACTTTTTTTATTTTTCCCATTAGTTTTTCTTCTTTGTCATAAGATAGTAGATGTGACTTATTGCCTTTCTTAATTTTTTGGAGGGGGAGAGGGGGGGGAGAGAGATTTATTTTTTTTTAAAGGAGAGCTTACAAATAAAACAAGAAATTGTATATTATAAATACCTACAACATTGTAGAAATGAATCCTAAACTATTTTCTATAAATTATTTAATGTCTGCTTTGTAGTTCTGTCAATGTCTTTGCTTTGTCTTCATCATTTCTCCTTGTCTGTTCTTGGCTGGACTTCTGGACCTTTCTTGTCTTCTTCCAAATCTTTGTTCCAGCTGAAGGAAACTTTCTGAAGAACTTTTGCCTCATGTCATTCTGAGGGAAAGAAATAAATTCCTCTCTCTTCCCATTTGTCTTAGCTGCAGCCTCCTTTCCAGTTGCCTCTTTTCATCTATCCTTTGATTTGCCTCTCTATTTTCACTCCTGGGCTTTGGCGCTTTTATTCAGCCTCTTCTTTGCAAAGCCTTCTTGCTGCACAGCTGCCCAGAAGCCATTTTGTCTGCCTCCCCCCAACCACAACTCTTGCTCAATACTGCTACTTGATTGGCAGCTGAGTTGTTCTGACAATGGAATGGGCCAAGGAGAGAGGCAGAGGAAAGTACCCAGATGTTTTTAATCCTTAATCTAGCTGATTCTTTCCAGCTTATTTTTCTAGTTGTGTTGGAATTGCAGATATTAGTAGTGGATTCTAGAGATACCCATATTTGATTCTAGAGATACCCATATTTCATCTCTTGCGGGGGAAAATATGTAGATGTGGCACCATATGCCATTTTCCCCTGTCAAATGATTTGGATATTGGTTTCCTTTGCTTCTCTTATGTAAAGAAGTGAATTATTCATACGCTGTGTGTGACCTTCTGCAGGTACTATTCAGTGATGGACCTAGTAAAATCTTGGTATTATGAGAAGCAACACTACACATTTCCTTACCCCCATGAATGCAAGCCTAGATGTCCTTCCAAATGTAATGGTTCTGTTTGCAGCCATTATACCCAGGTAAATGTTTATTTTCTGTCTACAGCCATTATAGCTAGGTAACTATTGATTTTTTACTTATGTTTAAATTGTCTGTGTCATTTTTCAAAACCAGGTTTTCCAAGAGAAGCTCTAACATACTGACATCAGACTGAAAACACAAAAGATCATTAACTAGATAGTACAGAACAATATTGTGCCTAAGGAGTAAAAAAAGTGACATTTAGATTCATTTATACAGATCCTTTCATTCACCTTATAAGTGTGTGCATATATTAACGCTTGTAATCATGCAAGCAAAGTTGAACGGATAGATGATTTTCTAATATTAAGAAAAATAAATTTGGTTCAGATTGGCCAAATATTTTTGGGTATTCCACATTACAGAAACATAGTTTGTAATCTCAATAAACTGTTCTCACACAGATTTTATTTCCAAAAATGTAATTCCTCCTTCCATGAAACCACACTCAGTTAGCGAGTTCCAGGCATTAACCACTCTGTTGCTGAAGTCATATTTTCTGAAATCGAGTTTGGAGTGGTTCACTTTGAGTCTGTATCTGTGATGTGCTCATGTATTGCTCTGGTTGAAGCCGAAATGGTCATTGACCGGTAGGACTTTGTAGCAGATAATTTTGTGAACTACATTTCGGTTATGCTGAAGGTGACATATTTCTAAGTTTTCTGAGCCCAGAATTTCAAGTCTGATGGTGTAAGGCAGTAATTTTCAACCTTTTTTGAGCCGCGGCACATTTTTTACATTTACAAAATCCTGGGGCACATTGAGCGGGGGAGGGAAAAGTTTGGACAAAAAAATTATCTCTCTCTCTTCCTGCCTTTCGCTCTATTTCTCTCTCCCACCCTCTTTCTCTCCCTTCCTTCTTTCTCTCTCCATCCTTTCTTTCTCTTCCTTCCTTCCTCTCTTTTTTGCTCTCTTTCTCCCTCCCTCCCTCCATGTCTTTCTCTCTCTCTCTCCTTCCCTCCCTCTCTTTCTCTCTCTCTATTGCTTTCTTTCTCTCTTTCTTGCTTTCTTTCTCTTGTTCTCTTTCTCTCTCTCTTGCTTTCTCTCTCTCTCTTGTTCTCTTTCTCTCTCTCTCTCTTTCTCTCTCTTACTTTCTTTCTCTCTTGCTTTCTTTCTCTCTCTGAGCTTTGCGGCACACCTGACCATGTCTCATGGCACACTAGTGTGCCGCGGCACACTGGTTGAAAAACACTGGTGTAAGGTATTCTGTCGTAAGCAGACGAGCGGAGAACTCTTTTCGTAAAATATCTCTGAACATACTCAATTGTATTAATGTCCAATATGCAGTTTAATTGTTTAAAAGGGATGGCTAAGATTGTTAGTTTATTATGTCCATTCACACAAGGTAAAGTGCAGAGTAAAATTCTTCAAGAGATAGGCAGACATTATTCATCAACAAGTGAGGATCAAGCTGTTAATGATGCAGGAACTATGGCAATTAAAATTGTTGGCAGTCTTGAAATAGTATTTCCTGTCTGGAGAATTAAGAGTTCATACATATTTAAATGAAAGATTTGTCAACTGTCTTGCAATGTTTGCCTCCAATGTTTGGGGATAGGGAGAAGTTGTCATTCTCCACTATATTCTGATGCTAAAGTCCTATGGAGATAAAATTCTATCTGGGGCCAGGGATCCATGGGTTACTATTTACATACCCACCCCTTTTACCCCATCACCAATCTTTTAACTGGGCTACAGTATTGACTTTCTGTAGCATTTTATTTATGTACTTAAGCTCTGTATACACTTCAATTTTTATGATTGTAGGCTGCCCAGAGTTATTTTGATGTAAGATGGACAGCCAATACATTTTACAAAAAACAAACAAATAAAATAAGAAAGCAGCAATCATATGTGTTTTGAACAGTTCCTTTCTTCATATTTCTGCTTGTCCAAGAATAGAATGAGGTGTTGAAATGCTGCTAATATCCACCAGATGGTAATCTTACCTTTCCATAATTTTAAGCATGGGGAGCAAGAATATTTTCTCTCCTCATCTCCATTATTAGTGCTTTCTTTATGGAAACGTTTAATTATTAGGTCCGTCAAACTTTGGTTAGACCAGTCTTTGCCAGTCTTTTCTTACACCCATTATCCATAGTCAGCATGGCCACTGCAAATTTTGGAAGTTGCTATGCAACACATCTGATGAACATCTACTAGACGAAGGCTGATCAACCTTTAGTGGATGCCATAAAAGGAACACAGGAAAAGTCAACTGAGACAGATCAAAGTTCCGTAATGTAGAATATGTGTAGTCCTGTTTTCTAGTCCCTGAGCAAGTAGCCAAAAGCTTCTTTTTTATTTTTTATTTATTTTATTTTGTCCAGTACACAATAATACACAATGAAGGTTATAGAAGATACAGTCAAGTAAAATATATCAAAGAAAGAATAGAAGAGAAAATATAGGAATGAAATATATCAATGAGAGCATAGAAGAAAAGATATAGGGATAGAAGAAAAGATATGTGAGATATAGGAGAGAAAATAGGACAGGGGACGGAAGCCACTCTAGTGCGCTTATGCATGCCCCTTACTGACCTCTTAGGAATCTGGAGAGGTCAACCATGGATAGTCTAAAAGTAAACTGTTGGGGGGATGGTAATGAGTTCCATGCTTTGATGACTCAATTAATAAAGTCATATTTTTTACAGTCAAGTTTGGAGCGATTAATATTAAGCTTAAATCTGTTGTGTGCTCTTGTGTTGCTGTGGTTGAAGCTGAAGAAGTCGTTGACAGGCAGGACGTTGCAGCATATGATCTTGTGGGCAATACTTAGATCATGTTTAAGGCGTCTTAGTTCTAAGCTTTCAAGACCCAGAAATGCACTAAGGGAGGCGTTGATATAAAGGAAATACTAAATATCAGTTTTCACTAAATAGCAATTTCCTTACTGCTTCCCCATCCCAAAGTAACTAATGGGTATGAATAGTGTTATCCAGCGGAGGTAACCATTCCATTTATGGCTAATGACCATTGTTGAATAAGCCTCTCATATTATGTAAAAGACAAGCATCCCATTGTTTTCAAGTCTACTGAGAGGGGCGGCATACAAATTTAATGAATAAACAAATAATAAATAAATAAATAAATAAATAAATAAATAAATAAATAAATAAAGAATGAATGAATGAATGAATGAATGAATGAATGAATAAATAAATTCTTCTATATTTAGATCTACCACTCTCTTACAAAAATGTGCTAATGTTTTCCTAACAGATGGTATGGGCTTCCAGCAACAGAATTGGCTGTGCTATCCACACTTGTCCCAACATAAATGTGTGGGGCAACACATGGCGGCAAGCGGTCTACTTAGTGTGCAATTATGCCATCAAGTAAGTAACCCACTTACCCACTTTGAGTGTCATACAAATGTGTTAGATGGCAACCTTCAATAATTATGGGGAAATACAGATATCGTTCAAGAGTTCAGTTTTAAATTGAGAAAAGCTGACTTTAAATAGGACTCATTGTTGATGGAGAACAAGATTAGGCTTAGTATAAGAATATCTCCAGGACCGCCTTCAGCTGCACGAATCCCAGCGACCAGTTAGGTCCCACAGAGTTGGCCTTCTCCATGTCCCGTCGACTAAACAATGTCATTTGGCAGGACCCAGGGGAAGAGCCTTCTCTGTGGCGACCCCGACCCTCTGGAACCAGCTCCCCCAAGAGATCAGAATTGTCCCCACCCTCCTTGCCTTTCGTAAGCTCCTTAAAACCCACCTCTGTCATCAGGAATGAGGGAATTGAGATATTCCTTTCCCTCTAGACCTATACAATTTATGCATGGTATGTTTGTGTGTATGTTTGGTTTTTAATAATGGTTTTTTAATTATGTTAAATATTAGATTTGTCATATGCTGTTTTTATTATTGTTGTTAGCTGCCCCGAGTCTACGGAGAGGGGCGGCATACAAATCTAATAAATAAAATAAAAAATAAATAAGGGTTAATATAAGAGTATAGGGGAGAGAAGAATGTGGAACACCGAGTATCAAGGAACTGTTCTTGATGAATCCCATGGTGCCTTCTAAGAACTGATAGATATTCTTGAGAGGGGGTGGATTGGTAAGGAAAGATACATAAACAGAAAGATTACAACATATATGCAGACTTATCTGGATCTCCATGTAAAATGTGAGTGCATGAGTAAGGAAACCAATTTGCAACAAATTATTTAGGATTGAAAATGGCTAGAGGGTTAAGGCTAGCTCTTGTCCATCCTTGTAATATCATATACTGTACTTTCAAATATCCTTCATATTTAAAGATACAGTTTGTAGGAATTTTTATAATTTAAGAAGCAATTCATATAATGTAATTCCTTTATTAGAGTATGGCCTCCCAATACTGCTTTAAAAACTCTGCACATTACTGCATTGCAGAAAATAAACTCAAAAAATAATACTCAAAGTAGCCCATAATTTGCTTATTGTTTCTGGCCCATTGCATCTCTGATTGATGTACTATTCTGGATCTCCCTCTGTTAATCTTGCCTGAATGTCAGTGAAGTTTGCCATGTTGGCCCAGAGTAAGATTATTCAGGCCCTATTCCCAGTTTTGTACAGTCTCTCTTGCAGCACAGGCCAAAATGGCCATGAAAGTCCCAGAAGGGTTTCAGGATTAATGACTGGAGGGGAAGAAACATGGTCATTGCAAGTTAAAGTGACACATCATCAGAGTTGGGTATATCCCAGCCACTGACCATATTGGCAATTGCATCATTAGTGAGTAGTGATGGGCGAACCGAACCCGCACAATTCGGGTCCATACAGAATTTTGCGGTGTTCGGTATGCCGAACACGAACCCGAAATTTTTTCAAACTTCGGGCAAAGTTCGGGGTTGTGTTTGGTGTTCGGAGTTTTGACGTCACCGGCAGGTTGCTAAGGACGCCAAGGTGATCACTTCCTGGATTCTATGGAATCCAGGAAGTGATCACTTTGGCGTCCTTAGCAACCTGCCAGTGATGTCAAAGCTCCACCCCCGGAATCTTTTTGTGGGAGGGATTCCCCAGCTCCTTCAAAGGGAGATCTTCACGTAAAAATAAACATTGTTATTTTTACGAAAAAGGACGCCGCAGCGGCACTGCAAGCAAAGGGCAGTCCTTTCACGTAAAAATAAACATTTTTACATGAAGACCTCCCTTTGAAGGAGCTGTGGAATCTCTCCCATGAAGAGATTCCGGGGGCGGAGCTTTGACATCACTGGCAGGTTGCTAAGGACGCCAAGGTGATCACTTCCTAGATTCCATGGAATCTAGAAAGTGATCACCTTGGCGTCCTTAGCAACCTGCCAGTGACATCAAAGCTCCACCCCCGGAATCTCTTCGTGGGAGGGATTCCCCGTTCGGGTTCGAGTTCGGGTTCGGTTTGGGTTCGGCCGAATTTTGCGTAAAGTTCGTCCGAACTGGCCAAACCCGAACACCGTTGGGTTCACCCATCACTATTAGTGAGGCATGCCAGATTGTATCCATGGCAGAAATGGTGTCGAGAGAAAAAGCAACACTTAAAACTGGAAAATTTCAGAATGACTTAAACTACCGAAACTACATGATGAGACAAGGCAGTATGAGGGCATGACAAAATATAGCATATGCTTCAGTGAAGGGGAAGTTAAAATATCCCTTCTATAGGAGTGGGGAAAGATGTTTATTCCTAATGCAGAGAGACAGCAGCATCTCTAATCTTTCTGGTTTGCTTTTTGCTTGAGTTGCTGCCCTGCCAGTCTGTATCAATAGTGAACATGACCAAAAACCGATCCTGTTCAACAGTGAGATGTAGGTATCATGGAGAAGAGTTGCTCTGATAATAAATAATTCCCATGCAAATGGCAGAGGGTGAAATAAAGCTTCCTCCCTTCCATTTCCATTTCTATTTCTATCTATACCACCCCTCTTACCTAGATCATTCTGAATAGTGTGCTGGTTTGTAAAGTTCTCTCATATGAGACATTTTGGTGTCATGGTTAAGGCACCAGGGTAGAAAACAAGAGACTGAATTCTAGGCTTACCTTAGGCATAAAGCAGGGTGTCCAGCAAACCTGGAAAACAGGGAAATCGTGGAATTATCAGGGAAATAGGTGGTTTGGGAAATATCAGGGAATTATCAGGGAATTTGTGAAAAAAACAAATAAATCAGGGGGGAAAACAAACTGTATTAAAATGTTTAAAAGTCAGGGGAAAATCATGTATAAAAAAATGGATTGCTCTGCCTGGCAGAGTGGAGCAATAATGAGCATAAATGTGGCCACAACTTACTTCCTATTTCTCCATGGTTTAGCCATTTGGTATGACGTCTTCTACGACTGTGCCTTAACTAGATCGCAAGTTACAGGAAAATGTCAGGGAAATATCAGGGAATTTCAAAATGCTTTCCCCCTGGACACCCTGATAAAGCCAACTACCCTATTTCCCCAAAAATAAGACACCCCCTGATAATAAGCCCAATCGGGCTTTTGAATGCATGGCAATAAGGCCAAGCGCTTATTTCAAGGTTAAAAAAAAAATAAGACAGGGTCTTATTTTGGGGGGAACGTAGTAGGTAATCTTGAGCCAATTATGCTCTCTTAGCCCTATGAAGAAGGCAATGACAAACTGCTGTCTTCTTGCCAAGAAAATTGTAGGACAGTGTTGAGCGTCAGTGTTTAGTGACTGTAGTCTAGTCAACTTATTTCCTGATATTTTGCCAGCAACTATATCTTGTATCTTCAAAAGTAATGTGATCCATTTGCTGTCAAAATGCCAGCCATGGTTTCCAATGAAATGTCAGAAAATGTGCTGACTTGAAGGAAGGAAGGAAGGAATGAAAGAAAGAAAGAAAGAAAGGAGGAGGGGGGAAGGAAGGAAAGAAAGAAAGGAAGGAAGGAAGAAAGGAAGGAAGGAAGGAAGGAAGGAAGGAAGAAGGAGCGGACAAGGAAACAGAAGAAAGGAAGGAAGGAAAGGAAGAAAGAAAGAAACAAAGAAAGTAGGGGAGAAGGAAACAGAAGGAAGGAAGGAAGCAAGGAAGGAAGGAAAGAAGGAAGGAAGATAATAATATGCATCAGGGTAGTGTCCAGGATGAGAATATTGTTCATGCACTTTACTTTTCTTTGTTTGCAGGGGCAATTGGATAGGAGAAGCACCTTACAAAATGGGGAAACCTTGTTCAGCCTGCCCACCTAGTTATGGAGGCACCTGCAGCAACAACATGTGTTATTTTGGATTCAACCCCAACAGAATTAGTTGGTTCTGAACATAGCATATGTACTTTGAACTCCCACCTATGTTGAAATTATAGAAGGAACACTCACTGATGGAGATGATAGAAGATTGGGCCAAATGTAAAACAAATGTCTAATTTTTACTTATTAATTCTTTACTTATACCTTCATTCATATAAATTCTTCATTTCTTTCTCTAGCCATCTACCCTTCCCCAATCTTCTGTACCATACATAATACAGCTCCAAATATATTTTGATATCCATACACTTGCTCAAGAGCCAGCATTTCTCATAATTTTAAGTAGGGAATAAATTCTTAGATTTTGTTTATTCTTCATTCTTAATCTAATTTCTTTATTTATTGTAGGATTATGCCATTGTAAATAACAGAGGGAAGCCAATTTGACAGGCATCAAGTAGCATTTAAACTAACAAGTAAGTTTATCTCTGGGCATTCCCTGGAGGCATTTAAAGTATCAACAGGAAAGGAATTTCTGATTGACAGCTGAGATCAGGGTAGTGCATATGCTATTGAACTGAGGAGATAAAGATTGAAATCCGCACTCAAACATGGAACACATTATTTTTCATTGTAGTCTTTCTTACAGGGAATATTCTTATTATGTTAAAATGAGTGGAGTGCTCCTTCTTAATCACTTTGAGCTCCCAGAGGAAAGATGTGACATAATGGTAATAATAAATAACACCACATTTTAGCTAGTAAATGCAACATTGATGCAAGGTGTGAATATTTTAAACTTAATCATGTACTACTTCTTCCCCGTGAAGGTATTTTTGCTTTTGTCTGAATCATGGAGTCAAGTTATAATATTTGATTAACTTTCATTCGTATTATAGTCATTTTTCTTCTTTTAATAATAATTGAACACACTATTTTTATTCCTCCATTACTCACAATTATTCTAATTTTTTAGAGTAATTTGGGTTTTTTAAAAATTTTTAAAAAGAAAATGTATTTCAATTACCATTTCATTCTCTTGCAATAATGTTTCACTTGGATGCGATGACAAAAGTCCACCTTTGATTTGCATATAGCAAATGCTTTGCCAAAATGTGTCTCCTAGATTAAATAAGAACATCATCCTGGTTACAGTGGTACATCTACTTACGAACTTAATTCGTTCTGTGAACAGGTTCTTAAGTAGAAAAGTTTGTAAGAAGAAGTAATTTTTTCCCATAGGAATCAATGCAAAAGCAAATAATGTGTGTGATTTGGGAAACCACAGGGAGAGTGGAGGCCGTTTCCTCCCAGGAGATTCCTAGAGAGGCCCCATGGAGGCTTCCCAATGGAAGATTCCTAGAGAGACCCCTTTTCTGGCCCTGTTTCCTCTCAAGAGATTCCTAGAGAGGATCCACAGAGGTGCCTCCCCACCTTTTCTGGCCATGTTTCCTCCCAGGAGATTCCTAGGGAGGCCCCACGGACGCTTCTCCCTGCCTTTTCCGGTTACAGTTTCAGAGGCTTGGGTTTGTAAGTGGAAAATGGTTCTTGAGAAGAGGCAGAAAAAGCTTGAACACCCGGTTCTTATCTAGAAATATTCATAAGTAGAGGCATTGTTAGGTAGAGGTACCACTGTATTTCACATATATGCTGGCAGTAAAGGGCTACCCAAAATTTTACTATCACACTGTGGGCGTGGCTTATGCCTTTTCTTTCAATACCTTTCACAGCAAATTGGGTGCTCTGGGGTGGAGCTCCATTTTTGTTACTCCACTGCGTTCTCCTCCCCCCCCCCCCATCCGGGCAGCAGCCCACCCCTGTATGCTGGACATATATAAAGAACATAGTTCTCAGTAAAATCATTAAAACAGTGCATTCACCATATATTGTGTTTGTCTCATTCATATAACATTTATTTTGTCTTATTTGATTAGGCACTAGACAGCTTGTGCACCAGTAAGATATCATTTCAAAGATATTTCCTTACCTAAACAGAGAAACAGAATCACCAAGGGTGGGCAATGTAGGATAAAGAGTATCATTACTAGGTGGATTCACGGTTGGCTGATCAACGGCACTCAGTGTGGAGTCTCAATGGAACTATATCTACATGGAGGGAAGCACGCAGTGGTTCTGTCTTAGGACCAGTGTTCTTCAACTTCTTCATAAATGATCTAGATGAGGAGAGAGAAGAAGAGCTTATCGAATTTACAGATGAACTAAACCAGGGGGAATTTCAAGATGGGCCAAGGTGACACAGCAGGTAGAGTGCTGCACTGCAGGCCACTGAAGCTGACTGTAGATCTGTAGGTCAGCGGTTCAAATCTCATCACCGGCTCAAGGTAGACTCAGCCTTCCATCCTTCCGAGGTGAGTAAAATGAGGACCTAGATTATGGGGGCAATATGCTGGGTCTGTTAAAAAGTGCTATTGCTAACATCTTGTAAGCCGCCCTGAGTCTAAGGAGAAGGGCGGCATAAAAATATCGAATAAATAAACACTTTTATGTCGTGAGAAAACATGCAGATTGTATGGCAAGATTCATTTATTAGGAATCCGCTGCTTGTAACAAAGGAATCATTCTGTAACAGCATGTAGCAACACGCGGCTTGGGTTTCCCTCTTTTAAAGGGCTCAGGTTTTGGAAGCGCGGCTTTGACAGCGCTTCCCGCTTGCGGCTTAACCAATTACTTTGAACTATATACAGCAGGTAATTTGAAAAAGTGATTGACACCCCCGTATCTATGGATACAGAACAAGAAGTATCTTGACCAGGGATAAAATGCACTTACATTTCCGACCAGCTCGCTAATGTGCACTTACACTCACACCATCATCTGCGCAAGAGCTTGCTTCACTCATACACACGCCATTGTCTGTGCATGCGCTCACTTCACCCGTGCCTGTGTCATCATCCGTGCATGCGCAAAGCTTTCTGCGCATGCACAGAGGATCAAAACTAGGATGTGATTGTTCCACCCCTGATCTTGACAGATGGAATACTGGGCCTATCTAACAAGGTGCAGTTCAGTGGTGAAAAAAACAAGGCCCTGTATGTTCCTAAGCAAAACAGTTAACAACTGTTTTGCTTAGCACCATAAATTTGGGGATCAATTGTGATTGTAAGTCAAGGACTATCTGTATAGATACATTCAACGGAAGTTCTACTATCCCGTAAAAAATAAAAGATCCCAACATCCCTGCTAAAATCAAAGCTAATATAAGCAGGGCAGTTCTGCATGCAGCTGCTTTGACTGTTAAAAAAATAATTCCAGAGTTTTATGTTATTGTTTCCCCCCACTTCTCCCCCCCCCCAGCATTTAAACTTTAAATTGTTTATTTTGCTAATATATGCACTGTGTGTGGTATGCAACCACACTGGCAGTATGGTTCAAATGCCACACATACATTAAAAAAAACAAATTGAAAATGGGCCAGAGCCACTAATACAAAGGTAGCACCAGCCCTCCATCATGCGTAAGCACAATCAAACACATACACACCCTGTTTTATTTACACACTACACAGAACCTGGCACTAGTTCATTCACCACTGTATATTCTTTACCTATAAACAAATGCATGTCTGGCTACAGAAGTGGGCTGCTTATCCCCAGCGACAGCATAGGGATCTATCTGCATTTGTCGGCACACAAAGCCATTGTTCTTCGTGTTTGTTTGGTAAGGGCAATAAAATGTCCCATGTCTCAGCAGCTGTAAAGCTAACCTAATTCACACCTCCTCCTGGGAGGTCCTCCTGCATCTTTGTTCCGGGTTGCTTCTCTGTGCCTCTTTGCCAGGGAAAATCCAGAGGACAGCGATTTTCCGTCGCAGGGAATCACCTCGGGCCTGAAACCAGGTGTCAGTGGAAATCCCAAAAGTGTGCTATAAAGTCATGTTTGAGTTTCAAGCTTGGGAGCAGTCACTATAGCTACCGTGGCAGACGGCACCTTGCAAGTTGGTTTCCATACTAGCTTGGTTACTATTTAACATCTCCACCCACATTAGGCCTGATTAAGCAAATCAATAAGATAACAGGCGAGGCAGGTTTCCTCACCCTTCCCCTCCCTCCCTCCCTCGCCCAGCTTCTTTTCTTGTCATTTTACACTTTCCCATTTTCTTCAGAATTATACTGATGAGAAATGGTCAATGTAAGCACACAGCTAAGTGCTAAGATGGAGGGCCCTCCGTACGGTGAGTACACAGGCTCCTGTCTGCCTATCTTTTCTTGTTTTTGAGGAGAGACGCTCGGAGGTTGAGCCAAGCTGTGTACACTCAGGGCCGACGAATCCTGCTGTTTGTTGTTGATCTATGGAGACCTTATGCGCTAGCCCAACTCACATTTCCTGGCTGTCCGTGGTCTCGGATTCCCTGGCGTTGGCTTCCTCTTTGTCTGTTGGAGAAGCAGCCCTGCTGCCCTTGACTTGAAAAAACGAACAAGCATTCCTTAAATTGAGTCTATTTTGATTTTTAAGTGAGAATGGATTTGCCAAAAAAAGAAGAAGAAGAAGTTTAATGTAAAACCAGCAGGAGATTGCGAACTTAGCTCAGCTAACCTTAGAATTGAGACGGGACAAAAGGAGGTTTTTTTCAAACGCAGTATTGAAATTTGTACCTTACTGTTGTGTGTGTGTGTCTGTGTGTAAGAGAAAGAGAGACCATGTCAACTTTCGCACAAAACTTTGCAAAGAGATGTAACAAATGAAGGCAGATTTTTCTCAATGAGACTGATTTCTGAATAGATATATATGGACGGACTGTGTTGTGCTGTTCAAATGGCATAAAGTCACACTTATATTTCCAGATATGAGTTCTGAGATGGGCTGAACGGTTAACTCCATAAATATATGCATAATATACTTGTTGTTGGTAAAGATGAACAATAATGACTTTTCTGTCTGAACTGTGCACTCATGCATTAATGGGGCCATTTCCAGTCCTGTTTTTGCTCATGAATTTCTTGTGAATGAAACAGAAAAGATTCTCCCAATACATGCTGTGTTGCTCATTGTCCTTTATTTACAAGAGTGGCAAGTTATAACCATCTCTTCAATCAAAAAAACTAAAAAAAAACCCACCCCAAAGTTATAACCTACTGGAATAAGGATTTTTGTTATTCATAATACTTGCATATTATATATTAATAAAGTATATTAGTAACTGAATATAGGCAACCAATCATTACAAATCACAACGAGCTAAGCTTGAATTAAACTAATAATACTATGCTTTGCCTGTTGTATTAATCTATATTATGTTGGTCACTTTAGACAAGAAATATTTGGAAGTGAATCTCAGACGTTAGTGAGATTTCTGATGGACACTAGGACTCTATCTTTGATCTGGTTCACATAACACTTCACTTGGTTATCTGTATTTTTGTGATTCTACATAGTACATACCAATTTCTATTAATGTCATCCCCAGGCACACCCCTTAAGGTGGTAGGTTTGGTTTTGATGTAGCATGCTGTATGCACCCTACCATAATTTACAGCTTGCCTGTTCTTTTGACTCGAATTAGTTCAAACCATAATTAAGCAATATCTTAACACAATATTTATTTATTTATTTATTTATTTATTTATTTATTTATTTATTCAACTTCTATTGTAAGCTGCCTTTGGAGAGGGGCGGCATACAAATCTAATTAATAATAATAATAATAATAATAATTATTATTATTATTATTATTATTATTATTATTATTATTATTATTTGCTGCCCAATCCTGAAGGACTCAGGGTGACTTACAATAAAAATATACTGTAAATAGAAATACAAATAGATACAAAGCAATAATAATAGTCCTCATCCTGTGCTCCTGGCCACTGTTCCCTCTAGCGGCTAGGGGAGCTGGGCATCGGAGTTGGGATGGAGAGCAGCAAGGAAAGAGTGGGGAAGTCTTGCACCAGCGAAGGGGGAGGGAGAGGGAGAGAGAAAGGGAGGGAGAGAGAAAGGGAGGGAGGGAGGAAGAGAGATAGCAAGAGAGAGAGAAACAGCAAGAAAGAGAGAGAGCAAGAGAGAGAGAGAAAGAAAGCAAGAGAGAGAGAGAAAGAGAGCAAGAGCAAAAGGAAGGAAGGGAAGAAGGAAGGAAGAAGAAATGGAGGGAACAAGGAAGGAAGGAAGAATGAAATGAATTGTTTGTTCCATTTTCGCTACCCCACTGCATTCCCCCCAGTCTGGGCAGTAGCCCTCTCTGACCTACTATGTTTTTATATCTCTTACTCATTAACTTATATGTAATCCTATATTTCCTAAATCCAACATATAATTTCTAGCTGCTGTTGTTGTATGTGGTATAAGATATTGATTATTTTTATTTGTTTTTCCTTTTATGATCCGTAACAGAAACAATTCCAGTTCTATAATTTTGTTCTATAATTTCCTCTATCCACTTTTGAATCTTTCTCCAGTATTTTTTTGCCCTCTGGGCACATCCACCACATGTGGTAGTACATCCACCAATCCAACATTTCCAACATTTCATGGTTATATTTGGAGACATCTTCGCCAATATTGTCGGAGGCAGGTACTATCTATAGAACATTGTATAGATGTTTTCTTTATAGGATGCTGCTATTGTGAGTTTATAATTTTGGTCCCAAATTTTCTCCCAGTATTCCAATTCAACTGTATAACTAAAATTTTGAGCCCAAATCACCATTACTTCTTTTACTTTTTGCTCCTCCATTTTAACATTTAATAGACAATTATACGTTTTTGTTATATTTTCTCTTCAGTTCCCATTAAAAGTTTATCCAGTTCTTGATATTTTTGTTGCATTCAGAATTGTGACAAATCTTTTTTGCACCTAGGTTGAATTTGGAAGTAAGGCCACCAATCTATTTTTATTCCAACCAACATCAAATCTTCTTTTGATTTAAGATTATTTTGTTTGTCCAATAGATCTGAATGGGACACTGGTGGATAATTTCAAGTCAATATATTTGTTGACGCTTCATTCTTCATGTTCTCCACTTTTAATGGAGACATCTTCAGTTTGCCTCTGCTTTCCTGGAAGTTGTAAAAGAAACAAAAAAAACTTTGTATTGATTTGTTAAGAACAAATCATGCCAAACCAACCACATTTCATTGTTCAACACTGTAACCAAACTAGTAGACCATCAAAATACAGTGGACATAATATACAGTACTTGGACTTCAGCAAAGCATTTGACAAAGTAGACCACAACCTACTTCTTTGTAAGCTAGAAAAAAGTGGAATAGACAACTACCCAACCAGATAAATTAACAACTGGCTGACTAACCATATGCAATGAGTAGTCCACAATGGGTCCCAGCCCACATGGAGAGAATTAAGCAGTGTGGTACCACAAGATTCCGTCCTAGGCCCAGTACCGTTCAATACCTTCATAAATGACCTAGATGAGGGAACAGAAGGGGAACTAACCAAATTTGTAGATGATACCAAGGTAGCAGGAATAGCTAACACCCCAGAGGACAGGCTCAAGATCCAGATGGATCGTGACAGACTTGAACACTGGGCCCAATCTAATGAAATGAAATTCAATGCAGAGAAAAGTAAAATCCTACACCTAGGTAATAAAAACCAAAGATATACATATAAACTGGTAGAAACCACACTTAATAGCAGTGACTGTGAGACAGATCTTGGAGTCTTGGTGGACAACCAACTAAATATGAGCTATCAATGTGCAGCAGCAGCCAAAAAAGCCAATGCAATCCTAAATTGCATTAATAAAGGGATACAATCTAAAACTAGGGAGGTACTAATACCACTCTATAAAGCCTTAATTACATCACATTTAGAGTACTGCATCCAATTTTTGTCACCAAACTACAAAAAAGACATTGAAACTCTAGAGAAAGTGCAGAGGAGACAAACCAGGATGATTACGAGACTGCAAACTATAGGAAGAGCGGTTGCAGGAACTGGGCATGGCCAGTCTAGCTAAGAGAATGACCAGGGAAGACATGATAGCAGTGTTCCAATATTTGAGGGGTTGCCATAGGGAAGAGAGGCCAGGCTATTTTCCAAGGCACTGGAAGTCCAGACAAGGAATAATGGATGGAAGCTGACCAAGGAGACATCTGACCTGGAAATAAAGACAAACTTTCTGATGGTAAGAGTGCTCAACCAGTGGAACAACATGCCTACAGAGGTCATGAGAGCTCCAATGCCTGAAACTTTCAAAGGAGTTTGGACTGCCATTTGTCTGAAATGATGTAGGGACTACTGCTTGAGTGGGGGGGAGGGGTTGGACTAGATGACCTACAAGGTCCCTTCCAACTCTAATAATCTGTCTGTTTGTATTGTCCTTGTTAAGAAAAAATCTGGACCCCCTCCAACTATAATGTTGCCTTTCTGCACAAAGATGAGGGACACCCTTGTGTTCATTTCCTGTGGTATCGTTGACTGTAGTGTATTTTCCTTTCTTATCGTGAAAGAATTATTTTGTGCTTGGAATAACATGCCAGAAAATCTGCTATTAAATTGATGGGTAAGGCCAAGGTAAACATGAAAATTGATTTTATTTATTTATTTATTTATTTGTTTGTTTGTTTGTCCAATACACAAATACATAGGAAGAAAATAAACATGAAGTAATACATATAAGGATAAAAGTGAAAATAGAAGAGAAGATATATGAAAGGAAGAAAATATATATGATATATGAGATAAAGGAAAGACAATTGGACAGGGGACGAAAGGCACATTAGTGCACTTATGTACGCCCCTTACTGGCCTCTTAGGAACCTGGAGAGGTCAATCGTGGATAGTCTAAGGGAGAAATGTTGGGGGTTAGGGGTTGACACTATTGAGTCCGTAGTTAAATAGAAGTGGGGGGTTTTCATGCTAACTGCCATCTAATTGGTACCCCAGAATTAATGTCTTGTAAGCATGGTGATACCACCCATTTAATGCAGCCTAAATTTGGAAAATGAGTTGGAATGATTCACTGTGGCTATCATCTGATACTGTCAAAATTATTCTTTCAACACAGGTCAGCAGGGTGCCAACAGTGAGAATCAAAAAGTTTAAAATGGTGACTATGACCACACAATTAAAGTCTCCCCTCTGCCCCAATTTACATCCAGTCTTCTTATACACTACCCCTTGTAGGTTTGTTTTATCTCTTTGGGTTCCATATCTCAATTACTGTTGTAACAGTACATTATACTAATCCATATGAATGAGTTCTAAAGCTTTTAGAGCTGATACATTCAGGCATTTAAAAAGCTGGCTATGAGGTAGGAGACCCAGATTAAAATATCGATTTAATCATAACACTCACAGAGGTGTCATATCACAGGATAAATGTGAGAAAAGAGTACACAGGAAAATTGCTCTGGAGAGAACCTCAGTGTCAGGCACCTTATCCTGCCACTGGATCCTCAGAATTCTATGGAGTCAGGTCATGTGGAAGGGGTTTAATTGCCTAGCGTGTCTCCTGTATATAGTCCAATCTGACTGGCATACAACAGGGTAGTTAGCACTTATGCTTGGTAGATTTTAAGCTTTGTAGCAAGGCTTATTCCACGCCGGTTCCACACGTTAGTCATTAGTCTACCAATGCAGAACTTACCTTGGCGACCTATAATTGCTTCTTATATCAGTTTGTTTAAGTTGGTGCCTTCAAAGGATATACAGTACAGTTACAGCTGCTGTAGAAATGAATTTTTCAGTGAGTTCTTTAGAAAAATGTGGGGAGAAAGTTCTCCTCCGTTACTATTACTTTGATGACACATATATTGTTTGTCTGTATTTGTATATAATATAGAAGGCCCAATGTAGATGTGTTTACATAAAATGCCAAGCATCATTAATATTAATCTTGGTAGATTCTCTTTGGTTTAGCACAGTGGTTTCTAACGGGGTTTTTGGCCATGCCCCACCTAAGCATCTTTAAAATCCTGATGCTCCCACACCTTGACATATAATTTTTACTATTCAAAAGGTGAATTCCTATTCATGTGGAGGAAGCCTAAAAGGCTATTAGCTTGGCTTAAACAATGTTCCAATTGCCCCCACTAAAACTCAAATTGCCTCCCTGCGGGGTGTGTCCCCCACATTGCGAAGCACTGTTTTAGCATGTTGTCAGAACCCAGCCTGTTTAGATTATTTAAAGGATTTTATGAACCCAGAAAATCAAGTTAAGCGTGTTGTATGAAGATACAACAATAAAAGTAAGAGATTTGGACCAAGCAGTTCATTTATTTCTTTCCTTAAGAACAAGACAAAAGCAAGAAGAGAGGAGAGGAAAGAAAAGAAAAGGGTTTTTCCAAGATAGCATAGAGAAGTGGGGGATTAATTTATCATCCCCCATTGTTCTGTCAGATTATTACTGCATTTGTTTCTAGCATTTTTTTCATTCTTCAGCCAAAATGGTTTACATATAAATCAGAGGGGGGCATTCAAACCACCAGCGACACACAAAATGCATGATACAAGGTTGGGGGGAACCTCATCAACCAAAGCTTTAAGTTAAGAAAAGATTTTAAATTGTGATTGGATATAACTTGGATGAGAATAAGTTGGTTTTTCAATGGGGTATATCATTTTTCCTGATCATTTGTACAACTTAATTCATTAATATATATCTAGGGAAAGATTTTATTTATTTATTACACTGGGGAACAACAATTTCGTTGTCTTAAATTTGTGACTTGTTTTCAACTCACTTTTGGCCTCTGGATCCAAAAATAACCACAGGTTTTGTCTATCACGTCAACTTTTTAAGCTCCAGGATACCCTCAAAAGTCATACAAATTGTGCATATAAAGTAAAGTAAAAATACTGTTTACAAAGAATAATTTTACTCATACAAAGGCTATAATAGTAACTGCAAATTAAATTGTGTTCATACTAATAGTTGTTTTTTTTTATCGAACGGTAATTATACATATTAAGGTAAAAAATTTCGCTTATAGCTTTTTCTGGAGTATTTAATCTGTGGACATTCTCGCTTGATGCTCCAACAATAGTCAGCCATCATATGTATATATCTCATCTACCTTGACACTGTGCCTCCATGACCTTCAATCGCTCACCCTGCTTATCACTGATTGCACCAAGATTTTCCGGGAAGTTAGCAAGGTGTCTATGTAAAAAATGCAATTTGATGCTCATGTTGCCTAATTAACTATATTATATATATAAGGTGTAGAGAAAAAACTTGACATGGTAGAAGGAAACTAACTACAGTTTTGAAACCAGCATGCCTAATTAACCATAAAAAAGCTCAAATATCAAACTGAACAGAAATTGTGTTACAGATTGTTCCCCAGTGTTATTTATTAATTAAATTTGTATGCTGTCCACTCCCAAAGGATTCAAGGTGCCTTACATGAAGATGAAGGAATTATTCTCTTCAACATTTTCAGTAGAATATTTAATACGTTATTTTTAAAGAGAAGCCTTGCCCTGCCTCCAGACATAGAGGAAGATTCATTTGATGTACAAGTACTTTAAATTATCAAATGTACATTTTTGTAAAACCAGTAAGTTAAAATATGGTGGAAAGTTATTTCAAATTTCCAAATGTAATTCCTTTTGATTATGGAATCATTGATTTAATTGGTCAAAGTTGGAGGAGAGAAAGAAATTGATAAAGGATGCAGCAAGAAGAGAGGGGAAATTTAAAAAGCTGATAGAATTAGGGCTAAGTATTTTTTTTAAAAGTTTTAGAGTATGTATAGAATATAAACAAACAGCAAGAAAGAGCCACATGAAAGTGCAGCATCTACCATGTTATATATTGAATATACAGTGGTACCTCTACTTAAGAACTTAATTCGTTCCATGACCAGGTTCTTAAGTAGAAACGTTCTTAAGTAGAAGCTATTTTTCCCATAGGAATCAATGTAAAAGCAAATAATGCATGCAAACCCACTAGGAAAGAAATAAAAGCTCGGAATTTGGGTGGGAGGAGGAGGAGGAAGAAGAGGAGGAGGAGAGTCGCTGCCGAGGGAAGAAGGTGAGATGAGGGGAATCAAAAAAATTCAAAACTTTAAGGCTTAAAAAAAAGAGGGACTCTGAGGCGGCGAGGAGGAGCACACGCCTCCAATACACCCAGTGCAAGGCTGCCTCCCATACACTGCCTCCTGTACACTGGCTGCTGCTGCTGCTACCTGCTGCCTCTTCCTTCCCATGCTGAAGGGCTCCCCTCTCCTCTCGCTAACTCGCTAACTTTGTAGCCGGCACCTTTCCTTCGCTGTGGTGACTCCTCAGCTGCTCAGAGTGAATGGAGCGTTTCTTTTCTCTGGGCGCTGGCAGAGGTTTATTCCCTCTCCAAGCGCCCAGAGAAAGGAAAATGTTTCGTTTGCTCTGGACTGCCAAAGTCTCCTTAAGAGTCAACAAAAGGCTCCTCTGGCAGCCCAGATGGCCGGGATTAAAGGGGGAATGGCAGGAAACTGACCGGGCCTTTGTGCTGCTCTCAGATTTCCTGGGAGATTTTTCCCGGCTCAGGTTCTTAAGTAGAAAATGGTTCTTAAGTAGAGGGAAAAAAATCTTGAACACCCGGTTCTTATCTAGAAAAGTTCTTAAGTAGAGGTGTTCTTAAGTAGAGGTACCACTGTATATAATTGTGTTAAGCCCTGTAAAGTGAAACTAATCATAAGATGACCCTGACTGTTAACTCCAACTGTTTTGGAGGAAAACTTAAAACATTCATATTTGGGCGGGCTGTTTCAAGGATTATGATTGGTTGGACTGTGGTAGACCTGTGGACCTAGAGTATAAATTATTGCCTAGAGCAGGGGTAGGCAATGTTGGCTCTTCTATGACTTCAACTCCCAGAATTCCTGAGCTAGCATGAATGGCTCAAGCATTCTGGAAGTTGAAGTCCACAAGTCATAGAAGAGCCGACTTTTCCTACCCCTGGCCTAGAGTATAAATTGCCTGCTGTTCCTCAGTTCCAGTTTTAAGTCAATAAATGCTGTTGTAGCTATGCTGGTCTGCTTCTTGTCTAGTGAAGCTCACTACAGCATAGACCACACATTATATTAAAAGGCCAGTCCCAAAAGAAATGGGTTAATATTTCATTGACAAAGCATGAATCTCAACTTCAATTCTCATCACTTCCAAATGAATGATAGCTTGCAGTGCCTTCACTGAACTTCCACTAAATGAAGACAGTATTCTGATATTTGAATGTAAATATAATTCCAGGACATACACTTTTTAAATATGGAAACTTCACACATCATTCATGAATTTTTACAAAGATTCCACATGATATCTATCTGCATCATCCATACATGTATTTCACTAATATTTCAGTTCTGCTTTTTTTCTTGCTACAAGAAATTGACTATGGATGGAAAGAACATAATAGGAAGATAGTCCTTTTTAGGGTGTGATAAAAAAAAAGTATGATTGAATTCCAGTGAAAGAAGTTGTGTGAAAAACGCAGATTTTTGCACCTCCTCTCTTTTTCAGTGGCTGTGACTTGCCATGTAATTATGGTTCCAGAGCCATCTAAGAAATAAAAAAAATAAAACTGGCGACTTTTCTAAACGAGTTATAAATTGACCACTGGGTTCCTTCCAAAAACTCCAGTGAAATTGAATTTTTGATTTGCTAGTGATTTTTCTTTCTACTTTTTTGCTGAATGGATTCTGAAATAAGTTCAGTTTAACAATAATTTTGAAGCATTGTCTTTCTTTGTGGATTCTCAAGATTGTCATTGGGTTTGAAAGTTATTTCCAGTGTTTTAATTACTAGGAGCTTTGAGGGGAATGAGGACAAGATGTTCCCAGTGTTTCCAGCCCAAATTAGTCTTTTGGCTAAGTCCACCTACTTTAGGAAATCAAATTCAATAAAAAGGTCCTTCTCCCAGCAACACAAAAATATGGGGCTTAGACATGTCCTTCTCATTTGCCCATACTGAGCACTGAGTAAATGTTACTAATCCTTCATCCATTGTCAACAAGGTATTTATAGAGTATCTGTTCCTAGGTAATCCACAAATACATATACAAATGGCACAGGAAGGATAGTAGCTTATAGCACTGTCGTTTAGAGAACCTCAAAACAAATGATGACCCCCATAGAGTCGGGTGCTCTGGAAACTCATAATACAATTCCATTATTTCTTAACTTACTCATCTTCTTTAATACAGTAGTACAAAGAAGCATTGTAAAAGAATCAGGCAAATGAAAGTTCTCCAGAAGAAGAGACTATTTAATATCTCAGGGGTTGCCACAAAGAAGAGGGAGTCAAGCTATTCTCCAAAGCACCTAAGGGCAGGATAAGAAGCAATGAGGGGAAACTAATCAAGGAAAGAAGTAACTTAGAACTAAGGAAAACATTCTAGACAGTTCAAACAATTAATCAGTAGAACAACTTGCCTCCAGAAGTTGTAAATGCTCCAACACTAGAGGTTTTTAAGAAGAGATTGAATAACTATTTATCTGAAGTAGTGTAGGCTTTCCTGCCTAAACAGGGGGTTGGACTAGAAGACCTCCAAGGTCCCTTCCATCTCTGTTATTCCATTCCAATATGAGATTGAGTAAACAATCCTTTTTTATTCCATAATCATATTATTTATCTAATCCAAGCTCATGGTCCATCTAGTCTGCCCTTATACTATTTCCTGTATTTTATCTTACAATGGATATATGTTTATCCCAGGCATATTTAAATTCAGTTACTGTGGATTTACCAACCACATCTGCTGGAAGTTTGTTCCAAGGATCTACTACTCTTTCAGTAAAATAATATTTTCTCATGTTGCCTTTGATCTTTCCCCCAACTAACTTCAGATTGTGTCCCCTTGTTCTTGTGTTCACTTTCCTATTAAAAACACTTCCCTCCTGAACCTTATTTAACCCTTTAACATATTTAAATGTTTCAATCAAGTCCCCCCTTTTCCTTCTGTCCTCCAGACTATACAGATTGAGTTCATTAAGTCTTTCCTGATACGTTTTATACTTAAGACCTTCCACCATTCTTGTAGCCCATCTTTGGACCCGTTCAATTTTGTCAATATCTTTTTGTAGGTGAGGTCTCCAGAACTGAACACAGTACAGTGGTACCTCGAGATACGAGTTTAATTCGTTCCGGACCTGGGCTCTTAAGTCGAGCAGCTCTTATCTCGAACGACTTTTCCACATAGGAATTAATGTAAATAATTTTAATTGGTTCCAGCCCTCAAAAAACTCACAGTTAGTCTAAATTATGCAGAAAGACATGTTTTTAATGAAGAAATGTACATGTACATATAAATGAATAATGAAGTTTCTTTCACTTAACTTGTAAACTTTCTTAAACTTTTAAATTTACATATGTTCAACTTCTCTGCCACCCAATCCTGTAGGACAGAGGTCCCCAACCCTTTTTGCACCAGGGACCGGCTTTAAGCGATCAAGAGAGGAATGGGTGAATGAATGGGCGGAGGGTGGGAAGGAAGGAAGGAAAGAGGGAAGGGACAGGAACAGAGGAAGGAAGCAAGGAAACTTATGAAAGGGGAGAGTAAGAGAGGAATGAGTGAAGGGAGGGAGGGAGGGAAGAAGGTGGGAAGGAGAAAGAAAAGAAGAAATAGAGGAAGGGAAGGTAAAAGAGAGAAAGAAAAAGAGCAAGAAAGAAAGAAAGAAAGGGGGAAGGGACAGGAACAGAGGAAGGAAGCAAGGAAACTTATGAAAGGGGAGAGTAAGAGAGGAATGAGTGAAGGGAGGGAGGGAGGGAGGGAAGAAGGTGGGAAGGAGAAAGAAAAGAAGAAATAGAGGAAGGGAAGGTAAAAGAGAGAAAGAAAAAGAGCAAGAAAGAAAGCTGCAAGCACCCCCCCGAGCCCCCCAGGCCGGCTGCAACCTTTTAAAACACGCGCGCCGCTTCGCAGCTGTCTCCTGAAGCCGAACGCGGAAGTTAGCGTTTGGCTTCAGGAGACAGCTCCTTGGCGCTTGTATCTCGAATTTGGGCTTGTAAGTAGAACAAAAATATCTCTCCCCTCCCAGCTCTTATCTCGAGTTGCTCTTAAGTAGAGCAGCTCTTATGTCGGGGTTCCACTGTACTCCAAATGTGGTTTCACCAGCCCTCTATATAAGGGGATCACAATCTCCCTCTTCCTGCTTGTTATACCTCTTGTGCCTCCTAAATCCAATCTATTCTACTCTGCTAGGTTAATCCTTGCCTTTACATTTCCACAGTAGTGGAAATATTTCCTTTGATCTTGCGGAACATCTCCAGATTTTCAGAGCATGTTTTCAGGAAGTGTTATAGGATTACACTCCTCTACCCTCTACTGTCCTCTTCCTTGCATTAAATCTGGATCCAACTGACTATTACTAATATATGTGCAAGATGAGAATTAATCTAGAACCAATACTTTGGCCCAATGAATACATCTGTAATTTTGGAGAGTTTGTTATTCACACTAACACATGCAATTAGAACTAGGATCTATTCACAAAATGTTACCATTATGATGGGCATTTACTAGATCTTTAACTGGAAGCTGGATGATTGCATCCACACTATGTACTTCCATCCCCGCACTCTGTTTGAGTTTTCCTTAATCTCGTGCTGTTAAACTATAACTACCATAATTCCCAAGTAATATGACTGGAGATAGTGTCTTCCACATTTTTTGAGCTGCAACTACCACAGATTCTTATGGTTTGACATAACAGCTGGGTTAATTAGAATTGTAATTCTCAAAAGGGAGAATACCAGATTATTTATCCATTTTTGGATATTTTTTATTTTTCTCCACATTTAAACATAAGACTTCATATACCTTCAATACAACTTATTATGCATGTATAAATTTTAAAAAATAATAAACTAAAGCACATTCCAATTTTGCTTTTTATTATTTTGTCTTGGGGCTATTCCGCCTCTACTACCTATTTTCTTACTCCTGCTTGCTCCTTCTACTACCTTTCCCTTCTCCTTCCTCCTTCTTTCTCCTATTCTTCCTCACCTCTCTCCCCTTTCTCTCCTTTCATACTTCCCACCCACCCACAAAATCCTTCCCTAATAATTCTATTACAGTTATATGACAGACTACAGTGTTTTTCTTCATGATCACCCCTCTTATTTCTTAATCTCCTATCTGTTGGATTCATATCTTAACTTTCGGTATATGTACTTTAACTAGTGTTGTCTCCTTTATACCTAGTTTTGTCTCCTGGATCTACCACCAACCAATTCAATTTTTATTCCAGATTAATTGCTTTAGCTATATTTTACAAGATAATTGTTGTTTCTTATGCTTCTTAGATTTAGGCCATATTGCTTCCTCTTTTTCTTTAATATCTTAACTTATCTTTTGTTTTCTTTTTCAACCATTTCTAAATGCCCAATAAGAAATCAAAATCTAACTTCCAACTTATCCTGTGGTCTCATATTAACAATAATACTATTCTCTTATATCTTATTTTGCAACAGTAATATCAATAATCACTGTAATTCTTACACTGTGGTTTACTCACATTTACAGATTATTCACATCCTGTATTAGGGAAACTTTATATGTGAACAGATAAACTGCACAATTTATGCTCCCTTCCAACAATTACATTATAAATTCCCTTAGTAATACATCTATCTGCTATGAAATATGAGATTGAGTAAACAATCATTTTTTATTCCATAATCATATTATTTGTCTAATCCAAGCTTGTGCCTCCTAAATCCAATCATTTATCTTTTAATTAAATCTTATTCGGTATTAATGATAATTATGACAATGTTATATATCATAGTACTAAAATCTAAAAAAAAGGAAAGAAAAAAAAGAAAATACAGGTACAGTATATGAATAATCATCTTATTATATTTTGCTAGTATCCATACTCATCAAAAATCTTCACCAGAGTATATAAGATGCCCTTTACTTTGGGGGGAGGAAAATGGGAGGGCGGGAATCTATGTACCAGGTATTCATCTGGTTGGCATCCTTAGTCTGTTCAGCGTCAGCACATTATTTTATCCTCTGGTTAGGGCAGTAGTAGGAAGCCGGGAAGATTGTTAGCACCTAATGAGGATTGGAAAAAAAAAGCTTTGAAAAAACTACATTCGGATATAAGATGCGCCCAAATTTTCAGCCTCTTTTAAATTGTCAGATTATTTATGATTATTTATGATTGTCAGATTATTTATGATTATTTATGATTTGTTTCCACGTGTTGTGAGCCACCCCGAGTCTTCGGAGAGGGGCGGCATACAAATCTAAGTAATAAATAAATAATAAATAAATAAAGGAAAAAGGTGTGTCTAACATTATGAAAAATACGGTATATTGCAACATATGTTACGGTCTAAATAGGATTATCGTGCTGCAAAAAAACTGGGTAACAACAGATGGAAGCAAACCATCAATTTTTCTGCCCTATGTTCATCATCTGGATATACCTTTCAGAAATTTACATCATGGGAATGAGGAAGTGCTTTTACTGTGGATATTCCTATAATTCATGTGGTGTTTCTGTTTGGATTGTCGCTGAATGTAAAAATTGCTATCCAAGGTAATATAATTTTTGATAGTGATCATAATTTTTGTCATTGCTTAATCTTTTTGTTTATCAAATAATGCAATTAATTCCTGATTAACACATACCTTAATGACACATGATAATTTCATATGCCCATCAAAACCATTTTAAAATAACTGTAAATCACATTCAGAGTAAGGCCCTTTTCTCTATATTGCATGGACCTTTTTGGCAGAGATATTTCATTGGGGGAAAAAAATCCTCCCTCAAGGAGACATGTTATTTACATATTTTTAGTGATGGGCGAACCGAACCCGCACAATTCGGGTCCATACCTAATTTTGCGGTGTTCGGTATGCCGAACATGAACCCAAATTTTTTTCAAACTTCGGGCAAAGTTTGGGGTCATGTTTGGCATTTGGAGCTTTGATGTCACCGGCAGGTAGCTAAGGACGCCAAGGTGATCACTTCCTGGATTCCATGGAATCCAGGAAGTGATCACCTTGGCGTCCTTAGCAACCTGCCGGTGATGTCAAAGCTCCGCCCCCGGAATCTCTTCATGGGAGGGATTCCCCGTTCAGGTTCGAGCTCGGGTTTGGTTCGGGTTTGGTCGAATTTTGCATAAAGTTCGTCTGAACTTACCGACCCCGAACACCATTGGGTTCGCCCATCACTACATATTTTCTGAACGTATTTTTTGATTTTCATTTTAATACTCTCTCAAGAACTTTGTATGGGAAGCCCTGATCTTAATTAGCTTTCATTGGAAAATAGATAAGAAGAGATGAGCAATTATGTTATCATTGGATGAAAGGGATAACATTTTCCCATGTGGAAAATCTAAGAATTGGACTGGGTAGATCATTTCCATACTGTTACAAGAATGGGCCAGCACGCACTAGATGTAAAGCTAGCAGCCATTCTGTTTCCTGAAGTGGTGTTGCTCCATACTTCCATACCCCTTCACGTAGCCAATGTCAACAATGATCTGAGGATGTAGGCAAAACCAAACACGTTATGCTTTTCAGAACAAGGCTGATAAAACCTGTGCAAACCAGAATAAGTGGTGTGACACCCTTTTTCCTTGTTCAAATCATTAATCAGGTCTTATTAAAAGTTTGCTGACATGTAAGTGGTTCCTATTGTAGACAGTTTCTAATGGGGACTACTACCTGAGGCTTGGCTTCCTACGTTCCAAGTTATGCTTAATATGAATCTGAAGCTTGGTTTCCTTCTTCCCAAGTTATGCTTAATATGAACTCACCAATTGATGCCAGATCTGCTTAACTAGAGATTTGTAAAGACGTGTAATGCGTGAACCACTTTCATATCAACTGGATGTGTTGAATATTGAGACTGCCTGGTTTTTAAGATTTAAGATTTATTAGATTTGTATGCCGCCTGAAGAGTCCAGACACAGGAGGCTAACAAGACGGGTCCTTTATTTCAGCTCTTTAAGACAAGTGACATTCAGCTGGAACGCGTCTGCCTTTAACAGAGAACAGGCACTCCTTTTATACTTTTGCGGCTCCCGCCAAAAGAGAACTGTCAGCGTCTGAGCCAATCAGGCACGACTTCTATTTTTACACAGCTTGCATAGAGACAGCATTTTTTACATAGGAGCAACTATTTACATAGGATTCAACACCCCTCCCTCCTTAGTCAGAGACAAGTCAATCTGCCAGCCATGTGACAAAGTCCTCCAATCAACTTGGCCTTCGCAGAGTTCTTTCTGACCTGCGCAGATCATTCGAGTCCTCGCTTTCAACGGTGGAGGTCGGTTCGCTATTACCTCCACAGTGCGGCTGGGGCCGAGGCTGAGCTCCGGCCTGCTGTGTTGAGTGGGCAGGCACAACACCGACCTCCGAGGACGAAGATGGCTCGACATCGCTGGAGGACCTTTCCTGTCTTGGTAAGTCCATTTGTATGTCCATTAAGACGGGTTGCGCGTTAAAGTCTATTAAGGGCGAAGAGTCTGTATTAGCGGTTTGTACAGGGGAGGCCTCAATGCGCCTTCGTAAATGATCGATGTGCCTTCTCCACATTCGCCCATCGTCCAATTTTACAACATAAGTTTTAGGGGCTGTTTGCTGTACAATTGTTCCCTTCATCCAATTTAACCCCCCATCAAAATTCTTTGCAAAAATACTTTGACCCAAGTACAATTGTCTTTCAGGATTTACATACATAGAATTATGAGTACAATACCTTGGGTGTAATCTATCCAGTGGGGATCTAAGTTTCCTTCCCATTAGGATTTCAGCAGGACTTTTGTGTGTGTGGGAGTTAGGTGTAATATGTTGTGTTAACAAAAATTGGTCCAGATGCTGTTGTACATCCCCAGGGCCTGACCTGCACAATGCCTCTTTTGCCACCCGAACGTACCGTTCTGCCAACCCGTTAGCCCATGGCGAGTAAGGCGAGATAAGAGCATGTCTGACCCCCAAGTTATCCAAGAACAATTCAAATTGCCTGGCTGTCAATTGGGGCCCATTGTCTGACACTAAGATGTCAGGACAGCCATGGGTGGCAAACAAATGGTGCAGAACCTTAATGGTAGCACTAGTGGTTATATTATTCATTGCAATAATTTCAACCCACCTTGAAAATGCATCTACCACTATCAAGAAATATTGAGACCCCACTGGCCCCGCAAAATCAATATGGACCCTGGACCAAGGCCCTGCAGGTTGCTCCCACTCAACTGGAGCTGTTTTGGGGGGATTTGGCCGTGACTCTTGGCATGGGTCACACTTGGCTACCCACCTTTCAATTTCTACATCCAGACCAGGCCACCATAAGTGCCCCCTAGCTAAGCCCTTCATCCTTACAATACCAGGATGGCCCACATGTAACATAGTGAGTACTTTAGTCCTTAGACTTTCAGGAATGACCCCACAACAGACAACCCTTTACATATGACAGTTCCAGTCTTTTGTTTTTAAACTCAATTAAGTTTGCTTCTAAAGAGTCGTTATGCCACCCCTTGAGTACACAATTTACCACCTTTTGTAAAATCTGAGTGAGGTCAGCAACCTCTTTTGCTGTTGTTAGTGAGTTATCCTCAAGCTCTAGAATTAAAACATCAGCAGATGGGGCTGGGTCCTCAACTATTTCTGCCATGGGGCACCTACTTAAACCATCTGCGTGGTTGATGGCTTTACCTCCTTTATGAATAAGCTCATACTGGTAACCTGAAAGAAACAATGCCCATCTGATTAGTCTAGGAGACATAAACGGAGGTGTTGGTTTGTTAGGGGCTAGCAGGCCTAGCAAGGGTTTGTGGTCAGTGACTAACTCAAATTTCCTGCCAAAAAGGTAGTTATGAAACTTTTTTACCCCAGCCACTATAGCTAGAGCCTCTTTATCTAACTGGCTGTAATTTCTCTCAGTACTAGTCATTGTCCTGGAAAAGAAAGCAATTGGGGCTTCTGTATTATTTGGCAAGACATGTGCCAAGACCCCCCTGACCCCATATGGGGACGCATCGCACGTAAGCCTGACGGGTAGCAAAGTGCTATACTGAACTACCACACTTTTGGAAGTTAACAACTGCTTTATTTGCGAAAAGGCTTCATGCTCAGTTCTCCCCCATGTCCAAGGAGTTCCCTTCTGAAGCAGCCGGTGTAGAGGCTCTGCTGCTGTTGGCTTCTGCTTTAAAAAAACAGAATAAAAATTTAGAAGGCCTAAAAATGCCTGCAATTCTGTCTTATTCTGGGGCTCTGGGGCTTCTCTAATGGCTTTTAATTTTTCAGTAGTGGGGTGGATGCCTTCGCCATCAATCCTATACCCTAAGAATTCCACACTGCTGGTTCCCCAAACGCACTTGTCTGGTTTGATTCTTAGACCTTTAGCTTGCAGTCTATGTAATAGCTCCCTTATTCTCTGGTTGAGTTGAGATTGGTTTTCTCCTGAAATCAATATGTCATCAAAATAGGGAATAGTGCCCTTAATTCCTGACAACAAGCGTTCCATTATGCTTTGAAAAATCCCAGGGGCTATGCTTACCCAAAATTGCAATCTGGTACATTTAAACGCCCCCCTGTGAGTGACAATAGTCTGCGCGAGTGCGGTTGGCTCATCGACAGGGAGCTGTTGATAAGCTTGCGCCAAATCGATCTTGGCGAACACTTTCCCTTCCCCCAGGGAGTGAAGAAGTTGTTGCACCACTGGAATGGGGTAAGGGTGATGTTGGAGGGCCTTATTAAGCGTTGACTTATAGTCAGCGCAAACCCTCAAAGAGCCATCAGGCTTCAAAGGTGTGACTATGGGTGTTTCCCAAGGCCCTGATCCACAGGGACTAAAATGCCCTGGCCTATAAGCTTGTCAAGCTGTAGATCAAGCTGTGGAAGAAGCGGTAGGGGAACCCTACGGGGTTTGAGCCTGACAGGGGGGACCTTAGGGTCAATAGAAAAGGAGATAGGTGGCCCTTTGTAAGACCCCAAAGTGGAGCTAAAGACCTCAGGGAATTCCTGCAAGAAGTTGGGAATGTCATCAGATTTGACATTACAAATACCAGAGATTTCAATACCCAAAGGATCCATCCATGCCAATCCCAGAAGAGAGTGCCTAGCCCCTGCAACAACAATCAAAGGAAGGTTACATTTGACATTTTTGAACATAATTGGTACATTTACCTTTCCCAATACTGGTATAATTCCCCCTTGAAAATCCTTAATTACTAAAGTAGTATGCATAAGATCAGATTTTGAGAGACTAGGCATGTACAATTTTAGCTTTTCCCATGGCATAATGGTATACTTAGACCCAGTGTCCAATTCCATGTTGCACGGCTTGTTGTTTAGGAGCAGCGAAATTATGATTTTGCTCCTGTTTTTTGTTGCCGTGCTATTTACGGAAAAATGTTTTTTACCTCTTGCGTAGTCGCGGTTGACGGTTGAGTAGTTTCTGCGGCTGGAAAACCGAGGAAGTCGGTTTTCGCGCGGTTGAGCTGTTTGGGTCTGGAACCGAGGAGGCCGTGGGGTGGAAAAAGAGTCTTCTGGCATGGGGGCTCTGCAGGCTTCGGCGATGTGGCCCCAGCGGTTGCAGCGGCGGCAGATGGCGTCCCGGAAAGGGCAGCGTTGGCGCGGATGGTTCCCTCGGCAGCCGGAGCAGGGGGCGACGGGGCGAGGGTATCTGGGTTGTCTCGACTGGTCCTGTTGCAGCAGGAAACAGCCGTCCTCGGAGAAGGCAGGTGGGCTGAGGTCGTCTGGGGCCTCGGCGCAGGAAGCTTTGGAGTTGATCTGGGCAACGACTTCCTGCTTGTCATGTTTCTTCAACTCCTTGGCAGCAGCGTCGGCGACTTCTGCGGTTTGTGCCAGCTTGATTACCGCTTGGAGAGAAGGCTCGTCTTCTGTGAGGAGCTTGTTGTGGACCGTAGCATTTTTCATGCCGAAAATGAGGGCATCGGTGAGGCGAGCTTCTGGGTTGTCAAATTTACATTTTGACAGCACCGTACGAAGACGCGTAGCGTACTGGTTTATTGACTCGGAGTCGAGCTGGCCCATTCTGGAAAACTGGTGCCGGAACACGACGGCTGGCTTCGTGGGCTTGAAGTGGGCGGCGAGCTTGGTTTTCAGGATGTCCAAAGCGATGGAGTTGGCCGGTAGTGGATCGGTTAGGTCTGGGCGAAATCGAATATCTCTGAGCCGCAGTAGTTCAGGAAGATTGCCCACTTCCGTTCGGTGTCGGCGTCCCTCATCCCGGCAGCTTCGAGGAAGATCTCAAACTTGGCCATGTAGGCGTCCCAGGAGGATTTCTCCGGATCGAAGAACTCAGGAGCCCGGCCGACTGGAAGGTTGTTCATGGTGAGAGCGTGGTTCTTCCGTCCGACGTCGCCAGTGAAGAGTCCAGAGACAGGAGGCTAACAAGACGGTTCCTTTATTTCAGCTCTTTAAGACAAGTGACATTCAGCTGGAACGCGTCTGCCTTTAACAGAGAACAGGCGCTCCTTTTATACTTTTGCGGCTCCCGCCAAAAGAGAACTGTCAGCGTCTGAGCCAATCAGGCACGACTTCTATTTTTACACAGCTTGCATAGAGACAGCATTTTTTTACATAGGAGCAACTATTTACATAGGATTCAACACCGCCCCTCTCTGAGGACTTGGGGTGGCTCACAACAACAACAACAATACAATACACAGAGTACAAATCCAATATTAGATAAAAAACAAAATTTAAAACCCATAAATGTTAAAAACAATCATTACTTCACAATCACACTATTCTCATGTGTCAGGAAAAAAGGTGGTGGTGGGGGAAGAGATAGTTATTCCCCCCATGCCTGGCAACTTAGATAGGTCTTCAACATCTTGTGGAAGGCGGGAAGAGTAGGGGCAATTTGAATCTCTGGGGGGAGTTGATTCCAGAGGGCCAGGGCCGCCACAGAGAAGGCTCTTCCCCTGGGTCCTGCCAAATGACATTGTTTAGTCGACAGGACTTGGAGAAGGCCAACTCTGTGGGACCTGATTGGCCGATGGGATTCGTGCGGCAGAAGGCGGTAACGCAGGTATTCTGGTCCGATGCCATGTAGGCTTTATAGGTCATTACCAACACTTTGAATTGTGCCCGGAAACTGATCAGCAACCAGTGCAGGTTACTCTAAGGTCCGCTGTTCAAGCAGGAAAATGGAGACTGCTGATTTGCTGAGCCATCTGACAGCTCTCTATAAAAGGAAAAGCTGTCAGCCTGGCTCTTGGCTGTATCTTGTATATAGTTACAATAAAGAGCTGTTTGTCTTGAAGCCTGTATGAAGCCTCTTCAGTCCCAGGACTTAACAGGATATACCTCTAATTTCTATCCAGTGTAAAAAGCTTATTTAGATGGCGCTGCAGCCAAGGTGCAGACCATAGTCACGCATAGGATGGCGTTTAAATGTAACAGCTTACAATTTGGTGTTAGTGTAGCCCCAGGGATATTTCAAGGAATTATGAAACACTCAATAAAATTCCAGAAGTGATGCCCTACTTTGATGACATGCTCATCACAGCCTACAATGAATGTATGTGATAGTTTCAGCCTGACAGTTCAACTAAAGGCTAGACTAAGGGAGGTCCTGTACAGGTTTAGGCTGCTGGACTTAGAGTCAAGGGAAGCAAATGCCAGATAGGGGTACCTGAGGTTAAATTCCTAGGTTACCGGATAGATGGGACTAGCATTCACCTTACTAAGGATAAGGTTAGGGCAATCCGAGAAACCCCTACACCCATCAACAAATCTGAGCTCCAAGCCTTTTACAATGTCTTTCTTTTTAATTTTTTTTAATTGGATTTTAAAAACAAAAACAAAACAACAAAGACATTAAACTTGAAATTTGTACAGATATAATAGATGCTAACAAAATTATAAACAAAACAAGAGATGGAAAAAAGCAAAAAAGAGAGAAAAACCCCCAAACATAAATAAAACATACATTTGGGATAGTTACATTCCCTTCTCATTTCAGAATTTCGATCAGAGATATGTACATCTTTACCTTGTTCTACAGCATCTTTCTAAAGAATTAGGCTACTGTGACTGAGCCCATCGGCTCCTGTCCAAAAAGGCACTTTGGGTTTGGGGAAAGATCAAAGTGGCTGCTTCCTGGGTCATTTAAGCATCACCTATCTGAGAACAGTTTCCTCCTCCAATTCAATGAGACTACTGGTAGTCTTGGTGTGCAATGCCTCCCCCTTTGGGGTCAGGGCTGTCCTGAGCCACTGATTGCCCAATGGGCTCCTGTCACCTCTTTTTCTAGGACACTATTCAGTGCAGAACACAACTACAGTCAGCTTGACGGGGGGGGGGGGCGCTTGCTGCAGTCCATTCCATGACCAAATATTCATGGTAGTGGTTGATGCTTACTCCAAATGGCTGGAGATTATATTCATTGGTTCAACCACTATCGAGGCGGTCATCTGAATACTCCAAAAGCTCTTTACTACTCATGGGTTACCAGATGTAATAGTCTCAGACAACAGCCTCATTTTATGGCTGCCCTTTGTCTAGTTTAAGGGAATAAAATGAATTTTATTCCAATTTATTCCATATTCCAAATTATGAGGACATAAGGTTGTCTGTAGCTTTTACTAATAGTTAGTAAAAGAAATAAAAAAGAAACAAATCACAAATTCAGTTGGTATTTGTAATTAAAAAGACCAAAATATTACTATTTTTAATAATAGTATTAAAATAATAAGGGCATTTAACTGTTGATTGTGGGATTAATGCTGTGATTTTAAGGTTAACCTCTGCAAGCGGCAGTCTTTCTTGTTACTGACAATGACAGTGTCAACATTTAGGGAAGTTAGAGCACTACAGTTCACTTATTATATTTGGCCTCATTTGGGAAAACTCTCTGTTGACATTGGTGCGGTTTCCTTCATTCTCTCTTGCCTTTTTAACACGCATCCCGGCAGAACTTGAATTTGAAATGTTTTAACCAGAATCAGTTCAAATCAAACCTGAGCTTTTCCCAATGGCATAGCTGATCATTTACACTTTTGAAAAATACAATGAATAAATGATACATGAAACGAGATCTGACAGTTTAAAAAGAATTGGGAAAATTTGCCATGCAAAAAAATAAAGCTTTCCCCCCCTTCTTCAGCAGCTGAATCTAGTCACCCTTTTTATCCTGATAATGTTCTTAACATATGAAAGTTGATCCAATCCACTTTAACAGTTCTTTTTTATAATATAATTTTTATTAAATTCATTAGAGTATAAAACACAAATGAAAACGTGAATAGTTGGAAAATGGGGGAAAGGGAAAGAGAAATGTTGGATAAAAGGGAAAAATGGGGGGGGAAGCATTAACTTCTGACACTTTTAAGCTCAGTAGAATGAACCATAGTACAGTGTTCCCTCGATTTTCGCGGGTTCGAACTTCGCGAATCGCCTATACCACGGTTTTTTAAAAAATATTAATAAAAAAAATACTTTGCGGGTTTTTTTCTATACCATGGTTTTTCCCGCCTGATGACGTCATACGTCATCGCCAAACTAATAATTTTTGCAAATAAATAACAAACAAAATAATTATTGTTAATAAATAATTATGTTTATAAATATCAGGATCACTAAGTGTCTTATTCAATGGTGAGTACCAGTAATAAGGGTGAGTAAATGGTTGTTAAGGGAATGGGAAATGGTAATTTAGGGGTTTAAAGTGTTAAGGCAAGGCTTGTGATACTGTCCATAGCCAAAAATGGTGTATTTACTTCCGCATCTCTACTTCGTGGAAATTCGACTTTCGCGGGCAGTCTCGGAACGCATCCCCCGCAAAAATCGAGGGAACACTGTAATGTTATAATCTCAACTTTTTGCTTTGCAAACTCAGTATATCCTACCCAGTTTTATAACAAAAACAAAAGTATATTCCAAAGCCAAAGTTTTATTGTTTTTGTATCTCAAGTACCGAATTTAGAAGTGATTTCGAGATTATAATAAGATTAGATGCATTATTCTCTTTGATCAAAATAGTGACATCAGTATCTCTAACCCTTCTTCCAATTGTGCGAATTGGTATATCTTTCCATTTTTGTGTCAGTGCGAGGAATGGTTCAAGTCACTTTTTTCAATGCTGGCGTAACTAGGAAGAGTCAATAACTGGATGTTTGTAAGGGGAGGAATAGCTGTACATCTATGATTTGATCAGTTGGTCGCTGACAAACAGGAAAGGTTCTAGCATGTTTTCCTCTTTTTAATAGTGTTCTAACTAAATTGTCCCATGAAACACAATGGGTGGGGGGAGTTCAAGAAATAGAATTTGTGTTCCTTGTGTTCCTATTATATTGTAAGCTGCCTTCTGAGAAAACTGAACAGAAGTAGCTATTCAAGTGGTCAGCGACCTCTTTATTCCCATCAATGTATGTATGTATGTATGTATGTATGTATGTATGTATGTATGTATGTATTATCTCCAGTACTAAGCTTCGTGATGCTGCAGTTTTTCTTCTTCCTATCACTAATATATCTGAAAAAGGTTTTATCCCCCTTCTTCACAGATTTGGCATTTTCTTCCTCTGAGGCTTTAGCAGCATATATTATCTGTTTCGCCTCCTTCTGTCTCATTTTATATACCTCTCTGTCAGCTATACTTCCAGACTCTTTAAATCTCCTATAGGCAGACTTTTTTTCATTGACTATAGCCCTTATATCATTGCTAAACCATAGAGGTTTCTTCTTCCTTTTACCTTTAGTTATTAGTACTATTGCTACTATTGCTACTGCTGCTAAATTAACAACTTTAATTTACTTAACAACTGTGGCAAGAAAGGTCATAAAATGGGGCAAAATTCACTTAACAAATTTAGCAACAGGAATTTGTAGGTCAATTGTGGTTGTACGTTGAGTATTGTACACAGTGCATTTATGAGGTTCTCTTCCACAAGTTACTATAAAGGCTTTCAAGTCAGTTTGTAACATGTTTTAGTGAAATTGATGGAAAATAAACAGTTCAGTGATGGAGAATCTATGTATTCTAGTGTCAATTTCATGCCTGTATATCTCTTGGTACTTGTTGTTTGGATACATGAACAAGAACAATGCTATTACAAAGGCCTTTGTTGAAAACTTTTCAATGGCATATTTGGGCACTCTGAGAAGAGGACATTAGACCAACCCAGGCTTTTTTAAAAGTTATTTTTAAGTTTCCTCAGTTATTAAATGACTAATGTGATGTCACTCTTTTCTTCTATGTTCTGTTTTTACTAGAAGGTAAAGCAGTTGGATGCTTCCTAGTCTAGTTCCTCACGATATTGATATTCACTTAATAGTACAGTATCTAGCTTTTTTCCCGTGGTTTTGAATATATTTATAAATTTAGCATCAATGCAGCCTACCTAAAGCCGTTATTCTCAAAAAGAATAATTCCACAGCCAGTTTGCTTTTTATTTATTTATTTTAAACAATTGGTGGGAAAGAAGTATAAAGGAAGTTCCCTGTAGACATCCCATCTCTGTGTAACAGTTTCACAATTACAAAAGAAAAAAACAATGGATGTGTGCAGTGGTACTTCTATTACATGAGATATCTTCAACAAAGTGTTTAATTTTAGGTGACACTCCTTCAGGTAACTCAATAAAATATTTCTACCAGTGAAGGAACTGTCTTATCTCCTGTCAACATTACAATATGTCATCTAAAAAAAGGAAGTACATTCACTGTATTAAACTTCCTTTTGCAAAACCATATTTCAGATTGTGAAACAGAACAACGATGCAATATACAGTGTGGTTGCAATGAGTTGAGGGAAACTCTGAAAACAGGGAGGGAAAACTGCTCTCGGTTAAGTTATGTCTACTTGGCTACAGAGGTGAAATCCAGTAGGTTCTGACAGGGTCTGGAGAACCGGTAGTGGAAACTTTAAGGAGAAGCAGTAAATACCACCTCTGGCTGGCCCCAGAGTGGGGTGGGAATGGAAATTTTGCAATATCCTTCCTCCGGGAGTGGAGAGGGAATGGAGATTTTGAAGTATCTTTCCCTGCCACGCCTACAAAGCCACACCCACAAAGCCACGCCCACAGAACCAGTAGTAAAAAGAAATTGGATTTCACCACTGCCTGGCTGGCTTATATTAGCCCAGTCCCTGAACCAGGATGTGCAACTGACAAATCATTCTGGGGATGGACTTTAAATGGACTCTCCTCTCCTCTCCTCCCCTCCCCTCCCCTCCCCTCTCCTCTACTCTACTCTACTCTACCCTACTCTTCACTCTACACTCTACACTTCATTCCACTCCATTTTCTATTCCATTCCATGAGAGTCACCATTCTTAGAGTCTTCTGGAAAAATGGCCAACTGTGGCTCTTTCAGAGGTCATTGGGGATCAATTGCAGAACCATTGTGTCAACTCTGAAGCAAGCCATCTTGTGTTGCCTCAAGGACCATATGACTGGTGACACTGGGGAGGGCCAGAGTTTTATTCTTTTAATTAGGTGAAAACAGTGGGAAATTTCAGAGTCAGTTTTCACCAGCTGTGCCGCTATGATGTACAGTAGTCCCTCGCTATATCGCGCTTCACCCACTACGGCTTCACTTCATCGCGGGTTTTGAAGTCAGCATTGGCACAGATACGGCGCTTAGAAGTTTGGAAGGGCAGGACAAGTCAACCAGCCCGCGGCTGGGCGAATGATGAGCGGGGCGGGGACTGAGCTCCGGCGGAGGCCCATCCCCTCGTTCAACCCGCATCGCCAGTGCCGAGAAGGCAGTCTTTGGAGGCGCGCTTAGTGGTTGGTGGCAGCGGTGGTGTGCTTGGGGTTGTAGAAAGAGCTGGGAAGGAGGAGAAATTCCCCATCGCGGATTTCACCTCTCGCGGCCAGGTCTGGAATGTAACACCAGCGATAGGTGAGGGACTACTGTATTCAATAAAATGTTTTTAGAGGAATCTACCTGCCTTGGAGTTCTGCTTTCAATGGGTGCATTACTCAGAATGCTGACACATTGAAAATAAAATTAGTTCTATTGTAATAATATATTTCTTAAATTGGCCATAATCATATTGAATTCTTCTCCGTTGATCCCAGCAGTAAAAGGGAGTTTCTTTTTATATGAAATGTTCTCCTATATTGACTCAAGGAAACATTGAGTTCTTCTGCTTTTAGGAAAATGTGTTGTGAGATTTGTTCCCTGATTTTAAAAGTGCTCTTTCTTTCATGGAACTTTCTGGATGAGGAAATTGTCCTTGAGTCAAATATAGACCTCCGAACAAACTTTATCTTGTCATGTTCTTAAAAAGAAATATTTAAAAGAGATGTTATATTTAAAACCTGATATTTTTTTGACAAGAAAACTGGATTTTAATGCTACTGACCATCAGAATTTGTTTCATGTCTAGATCAGCTAACCCTAGATTAGAAAGATCACAACATGCCTATAGCTTTTGTGTTTTCAGATGTTAGCAGACACACAATGACTGCAGATAAACGTTCTCTGGATGTAAGAATATCAGGATTAACTTTATCAGAAATTATTGCATTGCAAGCCAATATAATCGTCATTGCACTGAACCTTTGGTGGTGGTGGTGGTGGGGGAAGACGTATTCTAGGCTGCCTATCTGTTTTCTGTTGGCTAGCAGACATAGTACATAGAAAGGAGGCCTCAAGGGGGAAATGTTATGTAACAAAGAGCCTGTGAAGTCCCTCTTCATTAGGGAGAAAAATCAGAGAAGTGAATGGTAGAAGCTGGAATCAGAAAAGAAAATAGGGGATGTTTGCCCAGGTTCGCCTGGTGCACCAGTTGCGGCCCTATCTGGACCGGGAGTCACTGCTCACAGTCACTCATGCCCTCAACACCTCGAGGCCCGACTACTGTAACGCTCTCTACATGGGGCTACCTTTGAAAAGTGTTCGGAAACTTCAGATCGTGTGGAATGCAGCTGCAAGAGCTATCATGAGCCTTCCTAAATATGCCCATGTCACACCAACACTCCGCAGTCTGCATTGGTTGCCGATCGGTTTCCGGTCACAATTCAAAATGTTGGTTATGACCTATAAAGCCCTTCATGGCATCGGACCAGAATATCTTCAGGATCGTCTTCTGCCGCATGAATCCCAGCGACCAGTTAGTTCCCACAGAGTTGACCTTCTCCGGGTCCCGTCGACTAAACAATGTCATTTGGCAGGACCCAGGGGAAGAGCCTCCTCTGTGGCGGCCCCGACCCTCTGGAACCAACTCCCCCCAGATATCAGAGTTGCCCCCACCCTCCTTGCTTTTCGTAAGCTCCTTAAAACCCACCTCTATCGTCAGGCATGGGGGAATTGAGACTTTCCCTTCCCCCTAGGTTTATAAAATTTATGCATGGTATGTCTGTATGTATGATTGGTTTCTTAAATTGGGGTTTTTTACATTACTTTTAATATTAGATTTGTTCATATTGTCTTTTTGCTGTTGTTAGCCGCCCCGAGTCTATGGAGAGGGGCGGCATACAAATCTAATAAATAAATAAATAAATAAATAAATAAATAAATAAATAAATAAATAAATAAATAAATAAATAAATAAATAAATAAATAAATAAATAAATAAATAAATAAATAAATAAATAAATAAATAAATAAATAAATAAATAAATAAATAAATAAATAAATAAATAAATAAATAAATAAATAAATAAGCAAGCAAGCAAGCAAGCAAGCAAGCAAGCAAGCAAGCAAGCAAGCAAGCAAGCAAGCAAGCAAGCAAGCAAGCAAGCAAGCAAGCAAACAAACAAACAAACAAACAAACAAACAAACAAACAAAAATAAAATAAAATAAAATAAACTGAACTGAGAGAGGCAATACTGGTAGTTCTAATCCAGGGGTGTCAAATTCACCACCCGTGGGACGGATGCATCACACGCTGCCCACGCCCCCACCTGGTTTGGTAAATGAGGGGGGAAAATCACAATACATTATGTACAGCAGTGGGTTGCTACAGGTACAGTAAAAGACGGCGCACTGGTAGCAATCGCTGCACTGCATACGCAGATTTGGGTCTCTGGCATGTGCATGCACACAGCCCAGCATGTTTTTGCTTCTGTGCATACACAGGAAGCAAAATCTTGTGCAGGGACATGCATGCGCATGAGATTTTGGCAATTTTTAGCTTCTGCGCATGCATGGAAGCAAAAACCCCCCGCTGAAATCTCATGTGCACCCCCCTCATGAGATTTTGCTTCCTGTGCATGCGCAGAAGCAAAAACATGCTGGATGTGCACCCTCTCAAGAGACCAAAGGCAACACATCAGTAGCGGCAGTAATGGGAATCCACCCCTGGTTACTGACACCGTGAGTTTGACCTACAACTATTCATTTAGTGACTGTTCAAAGTTACAACAGCACTAAAAAAAGTGACCTATGACTAGTGTTGAGGGAACCCAATGAAGTTCGGGTTTGGCAAACTCACCCGAACTTTGCCGTGAGGTTTGGGTGAATTCGCCAAACCCGAACCCGAACCTGAACCCGAACCTTTGATTGCAGCAAGCTGCTGCGGCGTCCTTTTCCTTTCATTTTTACATTTTTACATTTTTAGAAAAGGAATCCTCAGCGGTGCTGCAAGCAAAAGGAGGTGGGAAATCCCATGAAGGGATTCCAGGGCTTTGACATCACAGAGACTTCTTCCTCCCCGTTTCAGCTGGCCAGGAAGTAGCTTCTGTGACATCAAAGCCCCCAAAGGAGGTGGGAAATCCCACAATAGGATTCCCCACTCTCCTCCCGGGCGGCAGCGTTTCGCTGTGTTCGGCCGAACCCGAACCCGAACTTTACCCGAACTTTTAAAAATGTTCAGGTTTGGGTTCAACATGCCGAACACTGCAAAGTTCGGCACAAACCAAAATTGGATACTGGGTGACCAGCATACATTTATGATGCTTACAGCGTCTCAGAATCACACCATCATCATTTGCAATCTTCCGAGTCGACTTGCAACAAACATCGTCAATGGGGGAAGTTGGAGTCACTTAATGTTTGTGCAATTTATTTATCAAGTGAAGGGGCTCACTTAACAAACATGGAAAACTCACTTAATACACAGTTTGCTTCACAATGCAAATTCTGTAAATTGAGGATTACCTGTAAGTAATGAAAGACCTGGGGAAGCCTGTTGATGTAACCAGAGACATATTAGATAGAAACATGCAAAGGATGACCCTTGAGAATTCTGGGATTGAAGATCCTCATGTCTGAAGTTGAGATATACAGTGGTACCTCTACTTAAAAACTTAATTCATTCCGTGACCAGGTTCTTAAGTAGAAATGTTCTTAAGAAGAAGCAATTTTTCTCATAGGAATCAATGTAAAAGCAAATAATGTGTGCAAACCTGTTAGGAAAGAAATAAAAACTCATAATTTGGGTGGGAGGAGGAGGAGGAAGAAGAAGAGGAGGAGGAGAGTTTCTGCCGAAGGAAGAAGATGAGGTGAGGGGAATCAAAAAAATCCAAAACTTTAAGGCTTAAAAAAACCCAAGTGCCTCCAATACATCCAGTGCGAGGCTGCCTCCCATACACTGGCTGCTGCTGCTGCTACCTGCTGCCTCTTCCTTCCCATGCTGAAGGGTTACTCTCTCAACTTGCTTGCTTTCTTGCTTTGTAGCTGGCGCCTTTCCTTCACTGTGGTGACTCCTTGGCTGCCAGAGCAAAGGGAGCATTTCTTTTCTCTGGGCACTGACAGAGGTTTATTCCCTCTCCAAGCGCCCAGAGAAAGGAAAATGCTTTGTTCACTCTGGACTGCCAAAGCCTCCTTAAGCGCCACAAAAAGGCTCCTCTGGTAGCCCAGGAAAGTCCGAGATGGCCGGGATTAAAGGGGGAATAGCAGGAAACTGGCCGGGCCTACATGTCACTCTCAAATTTCCTGGGAAAATTTTCCGACCTCGGGTTCTTAAATAGAAAATGGTTCTTAAGAAGAGGCAAAAAATTGTTGAGCTGAATCTAGAAAAGTTCTTAAGTAGAGGCGTTCTTAAGTAGAGGTACCATTGTACTGCTTTAAGCAAAGAAAGGAGATAAAACAGCAATTATTCTGCTAGCCTCTATAATTGTACACCCCCCCCCCCGGTCAACACTTTTATAGATACAAAAGCCAAGTGCACCGGGAGTTAAATTCCAACATTTCCGGCCCATTCTAGCCTGTCGCTTTGTATAAAATGGAAATGGCAAGTTACATAGAAACATAGAAGACTGACGGCAGAAAAAGACCTCATGGTCCATCTAGTCTGCCCTTATACTATTTCCTGTATTTTATCTTACAATGGATATATGTTTATCCCAGGCATGTTTAAATTCAGTTACTGTGGATTTACCAACCACGTCTGCTGGAAGTTTGTTCCAAGGATCTACTACTCTTTCTGTGAAATAATATTTTCTCATGTTGCTTTTGATCTTTCCCCCAACTAACTTCAGATTGTGTCCCCTTGTTCTTGTGTTCACTTTCCTATTAAAAACACTTCCCTCCTGAACCTTATTTAACCCTTTAACATATTTAAATGTTTCGATCATGTCCCCTCTTTTCCTTCTGTCCTCCAGACTCTACAGATTGAGTTCATTAAGTCTTTCCTGATACGTTTTATGCTTAAAACCTTCCACCATTCTTGTAGCCCGTCTTAGGACCCGTTACCTTCTTCACCTACATAAGCAAAGAGGTGCAAAAGTGAGCCCTTCTATTTTGTCCTCCTTTTTGAGTTGGCTGGAAAAAGTGGCTTAGCAAAGAGCTTCAAATTGGAACTCAAAGATGTTTTAGCTCCAAATTGGAACTCAAAGATGTTTTAGCTCCAAATTGGAACTCAAAGATGTTTTAGCTCCAAACTGGAACTCAAAGATGTTTTAGCTCCAGAAATGACTAGAAAGAGCAGAAGTGAGATGGATGGATCTCCGATTTATAATGTCCTCTTGAAATTCCTGGTTGTGCTTTGTTATTCACTATCCTGGATAGCCACCTAGTGGCAAAGCTAACTTTTACTAGCTCCCTGCCAAGTTGAACTCAAAAGTTAACTCAAAGGCTAAGATCCAAACAGCATCTCAGCAATTAAGTGCTCAGAGTGCATGTAGTAGCCATCAAGTAGTTTACTTTTGATCTTACAAAATCCATAGTTCTTTCCTTCCTGTGTTAATGCCCTTGGCTCCATCTTGCAGAGCAATAGGGGGAAAGCAAGTAGAGGGCAATGAAATACAAACAATTCTATTTTCGTTGATGCTTCCATTAGCTTTGTCTCTCCTCCAATTAACTCTCATATTTGAAGCATTTACAAAATTTAAAAAATGGATACACAAAGAACTATTGGTTTGGGCAAGGATCGGACAGGTCTTTCAAATGCAGCCAGAGTCCTGCCTTATGAAACCAGACCAGGTTTTGGTGAAATCTGATTCAGCAGAACTCCTTATACAGCCTGCAACTTTACTGAATGAACTCCTACTTCCAATCAAATCGCATTGTGACTGGCATTAAGGGATTAGTTTATCCCTCCACCACCGCCACCCCTCCAGCTACACTTCAGCTGACTTTGTGTTGCTTAGTCAGAGCAAATATGGCTCCCTGCTCAGACTCCTTGAGGTGCTGGCTATACCGAAGCCTCTTTCTATCCATGACGTCTCTCTAGTCCTTTCTTCTTCTTCTGGGGAATCCGCAGGTCCATCTGGAACATGAATGGCTATGATTTGCTTCAGGAAACACCAGGTACTGGGCAATAGGATTAAATTTGTTCATTCAGTTTCTTTTGGGAAGGAAAATGCTGTATTCAAACTTTTCTTGAAGTTTCCAAGTAAATCAATGAAATGTGACTTGACTGAAGTTGAGTGGGATATTAATAAAATCTTCCTAGATCTGAACTGTGAAAATAAAACCCTTTATTGGTTAACATCTACGTTTCACTACTAAGCAACACTTACACATAGTATCAAAAGTGCACTTGTGTGTTTGAGAGAAAAGCAGGAAGTGCTTTCTAAGGGAATATGGACAGTTTCAGCTAAAGGGTTGAGGGATGTCCCCAAATTCCCTTACTCTTAAAGAAAGGACAGTTGGTTTGAAATAAATTAATTGCTTTAATTTCTTTGAAGAGGAGTAAAGCATAGCACCACTTTTGTGAGGATAAGCATTATGGGGTTTTTTCAATTTGATTAGCAGGAAGTTTTGCAGTGCTAGTTTATTGTCTGCTAATTTCTGAGCAAACATTCTCTGAGAAGCCAATATATCACAATAATCTCTTGCTTGACCTTCAGATTCTTCCAAACATTGGAGGTTCCTGGAAATGTGGAGAAGCAACTCTTCATCTTTTAACTCTATCCTGCAGAACCTCTCTACCCCATTCATTCCCCAAATAGCTCAGAGTAGCTCAAGCCCTCACAGCTTCAACCTAAAACTGTCTACCGTGGACCTCACCTCGTTCCTAAGAGGTCCATAAAGGGAGTGAACATAAGCGCACCAGCGTACCTACCGTCCCTCCTTTACTGCCCCCATTTATCTACTTCCTTAGCTTATATCTATACCTGCTATCTTGTACATGTTTGACAAAAAAATAAATAAAACAGTGCATTAAAGTAAATAATATAAGACAATGTTTCTTAACATGGATGGACTTCAACTCCCAGAAATCCCAGTCAGCCATTTCCAGGAATTCTGGGAGTTGAAGTCCACCCATCTTAAAGTATGAAGGCTGAGAAACACTGATCTAAAATATAATTTTAATAAAAAGTCTAAATGCTCAAAAAGGAACATCTACAAGGCTTTTTTAATTTTTTTAAAAAAACTTTTGACAAGAACCAAACTCTTATGTGATTACAATCATATATGTCCTCTTAAGAGTGTATTTCTATGACAGCTGTTTTGGATCTGTCTATTAGCATTGTGGGGCAAATGCAGGTAGTCCTCAAATTACAACAGTTCATTTAGTGACTGTTCAAAGTTAGAAAGGCACTGAAAAAAGTGACTTATGACAGTGTTTCAGTTACGACTTTTGCAGCATCCCCATGATCATGTGATCAAAATTCAGATGCTTAGCAACTGGTTCACACTTATGACCGTTGTAGCATCCGACGGTCATTTGATCACTTTTTGCAAACTTCTGACAAACAAACTCGATGGAGAAGCCAGATTCACTTAAGAACTATGGCAAGAAATGTCATAAAATGTGGCTAAACTCACTTAACAAATTCTCACTTAACAATATAAATTTTGAGTTCAATTGTGGTCGTAAGTCAAATACTACTTGTACATGTCATTTATATAATAGATATCTATAATTTTGGAAAGTGATATTAAAACCTATTACTCTTCCCACCCCGTTATCCAAATCCAAATCACTTAGTGATACTTGATTTGAGATGATTTGCTAGTTTTGTTAATAATAAAGTGGAAGAAATGTGCCGTAATGAATAGGCCATTGCTCTGTTCTCACAGTCTTTATGAAGGAAATGATACTTCACAATAATTCATTATCAATTTCTGTCGATAAGAAAGATTGGATTCATTGTTAGATTTTATTTATATATATATATATATATATATATATATATATATATATATATATATATATAATCCCACCTTTATTGCTGTTAGCCCCCCTGAGTCCTTTTGGAGTGGGCGGTATATAAATATGATAGATAGATAGATAGATAGATAGATAGATAGATAGATAGATAGATAGATAGACAGACAGACAGACAGACAGACAGACAGACAGACAGACAGACAGACAGACAGACAGATATTTAAAGGGTTAAATAAGGTTCAGGAGAGAAGTGTTTTAATAGGAAAGTGAACACAAGAACAAGAGGTCACAATCTGAGGTTAGTTGGGGGAAAGATTAGAAATATTCAATTCAATTCAATTCAATTTATTAGATTTGTATGCCGCCCCTCTTCGAAGACTCGGGGCGGCTCACAACAACAATAAAAACAATATTCTAGCGAAAACAAATCTAATATTAAAAAGCACATAAAAACCCTATCATATTTAAAAAGCAAATGACACATACATATCCAAACATAAATATAAAAAAGCCTGGGGGAAAGGTGTCTCAACACCCCCATGCCTGGTGGTATAGATGGGTCTTGAGTAATTTACAAAAGACAAGGAGGGTGGGGGCAGTTCTAATCTCAGAGTGGAGTTGATTACAGAGGGCTGGGGCCGCCACAGAGAAGGCTCTTCCCCTGGGTCCCACCAGACGACATTGTTTAGTCGACGGGACCCGGAAAAGGCCAACTCTGTGGGACCTTATCGGTCGCTGGGATTTGTGAGAAAATATGGATGGATGGATTATTCTGTAAGTAAATCAAGATAGCAAACGTGCATAATATACTCCTTCCGTTTCTTCCATTTTATCCACAACAACCTTGTGAGGTGGATTCGACTGAGAAAGAGTGACTGACTCAGTTACACCATCAGCTTTCATGCTTAAGGCAGAACTAGAACTTACAATCCCCTGGTTTCTAGGCTAGCACTTTAACATTTGGACATTTTGAAGAATCACAGGATATAGTACCAGTAAAGGAGAATATTTGTAACTGGGGGTTGAAATGAAGGGTCCTTGGTGCCATCTGAGCTTGGTTATTTTCTTACAGACATTTCATTAGGCTCCTGCAATGGTAAAAAGTGTGAAGACCGATTGTAAGTCACTTTTTCCAGTGCTGTTATAACTTTGAATGATTGCTAAATAAATGGTTGTAAGTTGAGGATTGTATTTGCTAAAAAAGACATTTTCTCTATGCCTCCACCTTTATGTGCAATGCACATACAATGTACAATTGCGAGCAGTCCATAAAAAAACATCATTTTTTGAGAATCCGTGAACCTGGCAAAACCAAAATCCTTTGTGGCACAATATCATAGGACAGTGATGGCAAACCTTTTTTTCCTTGGGTTCCAAAAGAGCGTGGGTGTGTACTATTGTGCATGTGTGAATGCCGCACGAATCCCAGCATCCGGTCAGGTCCCACAGAGTTGGCCTCCTCAGGCTCCCATCAACCAGACAATGTCGGTTAGCAGGACCTAGGGGAAGAGCCTTCTCTGTGGGGGCCGATAAGGTCCAACAGAGTTGACCTTCTCCAGGTCCCGTCGACCAAACAATGTCATTTGGCGGGCCCCAGGGGAAGAGCCTTCTCTGTGGCGGCCCCGGCTCTCTGGAATCAACTCCCCCTGGAGATTAGAACGGCCCCCACCAGTGTTCCCTCTAATTTTTTTGGGGGGTGGGCGGAAAAGTATAGTGTCTGAGCGGCAGTCCCTTTGGGACTGGGCGGCACAGAAATAATAAATAAATAAATAAACAAATAAACAAACAAACAAACAAGTAAATAAATAAATAAATAAACAAACAAACAAACAAACAAACAAATAAATAAATAAATAAATAAATAAATAAACAAATAAATAAATAAATAAATAAACAAACAAACAAACAAACAAATAAAAAACCCACCCTGTTTTGCCTCAGAGAATTTCAAAATAAAATACTGTACTGTGTGTCTATAACAGTGAGCTCATAATAGGGCAACTCTATCAATATCAAAATGCCACTTAAATAGTTGAGCTAGTTTCAAACTAGATTTTGATTTTCTTTCTCTCTTCCTTACTCCCATTCTTTTTCTTTTTCTTTTCCTTCCTCTCTTTTTTTCTATCTGTTTCTCTCTCTTCCTCTCTCTCTCCTTCCCTCTCACTCTTTCCCTCTCGGCTTCTGGGCAGGTTTGGAAAACTCTGAGTTGATGATGATTTTTAAGTGAGCGATTGCTCACTGCTCAGCTTAGAAGGAACTATGGCCCCCACCCTCCTTGTCTTTCGCAAGTTACTCAAGACCCACCTATATCGCCAGGCATGGGGGAATTAAGACATCTCCCCCAGGCTTTCTTATATTTTATGTTTGGTATGTATGTGTGGTATGGTTTTTAAATTGTTGGGGGGGTTTAATATAATTTTATTATTAGATTTGTTCCATTATTATGCTGTTTTTATTATTGTTGTGAGCCACCCCGAGTCTTTGGAGAGGGGTGGCATACAAATCTAATAAATTGAATTGAATTGAATTGAAATACCAGGGAAGATTTAAATGAATTTTTGGATCTTTTTTGCTGCTTCCCTTTTTTCAAAAATACTTCTTCTCTTCACTAATACTGTTCTTCTCTTTAAATACACGTTCATGCCTTACTAGGTATTTCTCCACCTTAATTAAATTACCCAATATTATCCACCCTCAGCATATTTCCATGAAACCAGCTTTGGGGACACCAGTTCTGAAAGTTAATCATTGTATTGTTTATCAGTTGATGATTGATTTATAAAGGTTCGTGGCTTCAACATGCCACCACCCATTGTACAGTTTGTTGAAATACTCAGTTAACTTAAATTGTGTGTTTTATGGCTTTAGCATAATTTAATTATTTTATGGCAGAGCAGGCTATTAGCTTAAGACTCTTGCTAGGAAAATCAAACAACAGGAAAAAGAAATATTATTTTGTTTAGGGGGTATTTCATTAAAGTTATACCTAGCTATTTTGAATGACCTGGGTTTATTGCAAGTTGTTTTGATAGCTGCTCCTTATCTGAGTGAAAGTGAAAAGATCTTAATCTAAACAGTTGATTCTAAACCCTAAACTATAGACCTAAATTAAAAAATAAAATTAATAAAACATGTTTGCGCATTAGAAGGACAGTATATAAATACAGTACATTATATCTCTTATTTATCTATATTAAAGTTTAAACAAACAAACACCAGTTTACTTTAGAACAGGGCAAGCAATTTCAGTAAATCCTAAATTGTACTTTCTTATAACAGTAAGTAATGTGTCCATCTCTGTTCTTGTCAGATTTGAATGGGAAATAAGCTATTTTCCAACATTAGACAATCTTGCAACCATCTAAATACTGTTGATATAAACTTGCTATCGTCCCAACTACCATGCTCAGCGATTTAGAAATTTGGAAACTGCACTTACAAACATAAAAAAAATTATACATTCTCTGTAACTGACATTGAATATTACAGAACTATCTGTGTGATATTTTTTCTCCTGAGGCTTCTTGCTACCCTTTCAGTGCTCTTAAAATTTTCTAACATAACCCAATCATATCTATTCATTTTAGAAAACCCCAAAGTCCTTTTTCCTCCACTCCACAAATTCTTTCACTCATTTACCCGCACTTTGTTTTGGAATCTGGCATGGATAAAAAGTAAAATCTGAATTTAAGCACTCAGTCCTTCTTATCTAATCTTATTGACCAAACAGCCTGTTATATGTTTCAAAATTTGGCGGGGGGGCTTTAACTTTAGCATTTGTTTAATTAATTATTAATTATTGCTAAAGATCAATACTAAAAAAAATAAAGATCTTCCTTCTGAACAGCATTTTTTTTGTCCTAAAATTGCAAGCTCTACTGAAAGCCACGATAGTTAAAGAGGCCTAAAATTGGGTTCAGTTTGAAATGTTTTTGTAGCTACTTTAAGAAAAAGTCCTAAAATGCAACATCAGTGGTTCTCTTGGTCCTTTATGACTTTAATTCTTCATGTGGTTGTACTTTCCCAAGTGGAATTTTTAAATAATATGAAGGCTCCCCTAGACCTGTACATCTTCCTGAGATTTGCAGCCAAGAATGTTTTCCCATAAATACATATCAAGAACCATTTATGTCCTTTTCTGGATCAGATATGATTTTCTTTCATGGCCATATATACATGGTATATACCTCAGATACCTTTTGTTTGGATTACACAGTCTACATGGAGTTGGTCGTGAAGGCCACTTGGAAAGTTCAGATGGTCCAGAATTGAGTGAGCAACCACTATTCCCCGATGCTGCTTTGCTTTCAGGCAATGAATCTGAGTAACGGGGAGCCTATAAACCAATACATGGCCTCTTTGTGCAATGCAACCCTGGAATGTGAGTTCCCAAATCTAGATGACTCGCTTTTGGAACAACTGGTGTGCAGCAGTGGAGCAGTGGTAGTGTTATACTGTTGTTTTCCTGTCATCCTTAATAAAGGATTCTTATGGCTTACTCCAGAGGCTCAGGCTGCTTTTGCAGATGTTAAATGCTTCCTCATGTTTAATGCCATCCTAATCCAGTATAGCCACGAGTTACCTCTCTCCCTGGCTGTAGATGCATCTCCTTATGACATTGGGGCAGTCTTCAGTGCTACAAACTACATAATGACTCTGAAGCACCCATTGCCTATTTCTCAAGAACCTTCTCATCTACTGAGAAGAATTACAGACAGACAGACAAGGAAACCCTAGCCTTAGTGGCCTCTGTCAAAAAAATTCCATGACTACCTGTATGGGCACCCCTTTCACCTCTTCATCGATCACAAGCCCCTTCTTGGGCTGTTGGACGGGGATCGCCAGACTCCACAGTATCTCCATAGTACCTCACATGTCCAGGAGGGCAGAATTCTTGACTGCTTATTAATATACTTTAGTTTACAGGCCTGGTAGGTCCCTGTCCAATGCTGATGGCTTAGCCGCTGCCCACTGCCTGTATCCATCCAGAGGTCCTCCTCATTGAGGACTTGACCTCTCCTATCTGAACAGTCTGCAAAAGATCCTATCCTTAGACAGGTCTTAGACTGGGTGAGACGGGGGTGGCCCCAGAGTAGCCTTGCTCCACCTTTTGTGCCCTACAAAACTCGCCAGTTGGAGCTCTCCACCCATAAAGATGAAGGCCCTGGGAAGGAGTTATGTGTGGTGGCCTGGCATGGACCAGTAATGAGTATCACAGTGCCAACCCTGGCAGGCATTCAGAACAGCCCCACCCATTTCCTTGGAAGATCTCCACATTGATTTTGCAGGACCCTACCATGGCCACCAGTTCTTGGTGCTAGTTGATGCTTATTCAGGGTGGGTGGAAACTTGAATTCATGACCTCCACCAGCTAAGTTGCTCATTTGCATCCTGATGAAAACATTTGCTACCCATTGCCTGCCTGACATTTTGATCTCAGACAGTTTACTTCTACCTGATTCCAGTCGTTCCTGGATTCCTATGGCATTCACCAGGCTCTGGCGGCGCCATGGCACCCAACTAGCAACAGCTGGGCAAAACATGTCAGACTCAGCCAATTGGAAGGACAGGATGTCACATGATCTCCTGGCGCAGCACTCCACCCCTTGCATGACAACAAAACGCAGCCCAGCCGAAGCCCTGATGGGATGCTACCTCCGCACTCATCTCGACTGCATGCACCCCCTTTACATTCCCAACCACCCAACTGACCTCTCCAACCAGGCCCAGGGGTTCGTAGAGGGCGATTTAAAATTTCGGAGGTGGGGGGAGAGAGCCACATTGGCTGTCAGCCAGGAGGGGAAGGGTGCTACGTCTTCTCAGGACACTGCAGAACCCAATCAATGATCCTGATTGGCCAAAATAGGAGCTCGCTTCAGAGTGGGAGATTCCTAGCTCCCTATTGGCCACGTCTGACAGCTGGTTATAAAAGAGATGTCAGACCGGCAGGCTTTGTTACTTTAACTGTTCTGGGTAGTGTTATACTGTTGTTTTCCTGTCATCCTTAATAAAGGATTCTTATGGCTTACTCCACATCTCGCCTCAGTTATTAACCCCCTCCCTGCAGACTTAATACTTAATGATTGTCTGGGTACAAATAAGCAATTCAATTTGAAGGTCTCTACTGGGTTCCATCCATAGCGTTAATGGCTTTCTTGTTCTTCCTTACAGAGCAGTTGGTCACTATAATTTCTGCAGGGAAGGAGATGAGTCCTGCATCCATTTCATTTTCTCCCAGTATCACATATCTTGGAATAAACAGGGACCTTCTTGAAATAACTGGTCTAGACACCCAAGGCTAGATCAATAAGATAGTAGTCAGGAAATAAGTGCTGGAGCAAACAACTATGTGAAACCCCGGTGACCAGTCATATGACAAAAGGGGGTTGGGGAGAGAATTTGTTAAACCTATGAAATCTGTGCTCTGTTTTCTAAATTCCTATCTTCACTAAAAGCTATTTTACTGGGCCTCACATTCTTGCACCTGAAAAAGCATAAGCTATTTTTTTTAAAGTAATTTGTCTGAAGAATTTTTCTCATTTGGTTTTAAAGTACAGGTCTTAATGTTGGTTTTAAATATTTTTTAAAGCTTTGAAAAAAATATTTAGGATTTCCCATTAGTGTAAGGAAAGCACCTGCATACTACCCATTATTTTAGCCTGAAAAAAGATGTCCCAATCTGAATTAATCCACTCATTAAAGTTAATAGCAAAAATATGTTATGCTTATATAATAATAATAATAATTTATTGGATTTGTATGCCGCCCCTCTCCGCAGACTCGCAGACATATGAAGTTGGAAGAATTTCTTACAAAACATTTTCAAAAAGTGCATAGTTCTATTCTTCCATTTTTTTTGCAAGAAAATCCAAATATTAAAATGAAAATAATAAGCAATGGAAAAAAAACAATGAAATTTGGGGAAAGTGGATTCATTATAAGAATGTAGAACTAAAAGTGTCTCATCTCCTCTCCTGTATTCTGTCTGCATATACTTCTCATTTTGGGAAGCTGTCTATACATAATATAATATCTGGTTTTTGTAATTTGGTGGTTAAAAGAAATTTCAAGACAATGCTTTGATTGGCAATCTCCCTCCCTTAATCAAGGACTTTTAAAATAGTGCTTTATGCAGCTCAAAAAATATTTTGGCAAATCATAATCTCCCCTTACCCAAGTACATAGTCTTCTTGTTACTCATTAAAGCAGCCACATCTCTTTTTTCAGCTTCTAGGTAAAACTTCAAAAAGATGCTACTGCTTTAATAATTGCATGGAAACTAAAATTAGTGCCAGGAAGGTGTTGTAAATGTGAAATCAAGAACATTTCTTTTAAACATCTTTTAGAAAATGTGCAGATGTCATTTATAACAATCCAAGGAGTTTTGTAAGGAATTTTCATTTCCAAGGAAAATTCCTTACAAAGGGGAAGACTGAATCACTGCACAGCACTTTGGGATAGTACAAGCAACTTTTCAGCTGAGACTGATGAAGAGATCTTAAGACGCTTATTTAAGAATTAAGAAGTCCTTGGTTCAAATTGATTTTGATTTCTAACTCTCAAAAGTCTTCAGAGGGAGGTGGCATAGAAATCAAATAATAAATAAATAAAATAGAAAGCAATTCTAGATGGCTTACAATTCAGTGGAAGCATTTAAAAAAGGCATGAGATGCAAAACAGAACAAAATAATACAACAATGCAATAATAAAAGAAAAAGAAAAAAGTCAAAATAAGAAGATAATAGAATTGTGTAGAACATGAGTGACATATTTTCCCTTTGCGGAGCTGGGATAGGCATGGCCTGCGCATGATGCATCTGGTTTGACACCCCTGGTATAGAACATTTGGAAATCATTCTTGATAAATTCATCTTTCTATCATATATTTGCCAGTAGAGAGATATACATCTTTTCCTGCATCAAAGACTGCTTTTGGCTTTTGATATACCAATACTGTAACTGTGCTTCCCAAAACTGTGGGCAAATTCGAGACAAAATGGAAAGTTCGTTTTATTTCATTTTCATTTAATTAAAGCCTTAAAATAGATATTGTGATTACAATTTAGTTATATATTTAAAAGCACACATGTGATACATCCAGTGGGCTACTAGCCAGAATGCTAAATTGGGCTCGCCGCCACGGCTCATGAGTCATGAGTGCTTGCGCGACCAGCGCAATTTTGCTTCTGCACCTGTGGAGGTAGAAAAACCATGCATGGAGCCGCAGGTGCGGCTGTGTTTCGGCATTTACAGAAGCAAAAAAAACCTCGACAAAACACAGGCGCACCTGTGGCTGCATGTGCAATTTTGTTACTTCCACAGGTGCAGAAGCAAAATTGTGCTGGCCCCGAAAGCATTTACGAGCCATGGTGGTGAGCCCAATTTAGCATTTCGGTTAGTAGCCCATCACTGGATATATCCATGTGATAAATGGAAAAATAATTGGCAATGTTTCGAGATTCCTGGAGGCTGTTAATTCAAGATAGCCTTCAATCCTTAGCAACGAGTCTACAGAGAGGGGTGGCATTCAAATCAAATCAAATCAAATCAAATCAAATCAAATCAAATCAAATCAAATCAAATCAAAAATAAATAAACTTGTTACATTTCAGATACAATAGACCGGGGCAGGGGTAGCAATCGCTCACTTAAAAATCATCATCAACTCAGAGTTTTTCAAACCTGCCCAGAAGCCGAGAGGGAAAGAGTGAGAGGGAAGGAGAGAGAGAGGAAGAGAGGAAGAGAGAGAAACAGATAGAAAAAAGAGAGGAAGGAAAAGAGAAAGAAAAAGAATGGGAGTAAGGAAGAGAGAAAGAAAATCAAAATCTAGTTTGAAACTAGCTCAACTATTTAAGTGGCATTTTGATATTGATAGAGTTGCCCTATTATGAGCTCACTGTTATAGACACACAGTATAGTATTTTATTTTGAAATTCTCTGAGGCAAAACAGGGTGGGTTTTTTATTTGTTTGTTTGTTTGTTTGTTTGTTTGTTTGTTTATTATTTCTGTGCCGCCCAGTCCCGAAGGGACTGCCGCTCAGACACTATACTTTTCCGCCCAGCCCCCCAAAATATTAGAGGGAACACTGCCCCAGAGCACCCAATTTGCACTGAAAGATGTGGTAGTAAAAATTTTGGTAGCCCTTCACTGACCAGGGGTCTCCAATCTTGGCAACTTTAAGCCTAAAGGACTTCCACTCCCAGGATTCTTAAAGTTTACAAAGTTGGAGATCCCTGCCATAGACTGTCTCTTTTCTAATTAGCAGCATTCTAATTCTGGAAATGATAGAAATTGAAATCCAACACATCTGGAGAATAATAGCTTAGAACACCCCCCAACAAACTACATATTTATGGAGAGGAGAGAAATTGCTAAAACATTTATTTTCTTGAATGAATGGGAATATGAGGGCCCTGATATATAAAAGCAAAGTTTTTCTTTAAAGTCTGCAAGCAGATCTTTCTGATAACAAAATGGTAAATAGCAAATAGCACAAAGGATTAATGTTAAATCAGAGAGCAATGGCTACTCATTTGTCAAGCTATTTCATCCTTGTTTGGTCCTGGTGAAATTGTTTTGCTTGTTCTTCTCTATACCCAAAATTAGATTCAATCTTTAGCTATTTCTCAATGTATCCAGAAAAAGCTTTGACTATCAGCAGTTGCCCTTCTTAATTGACCCAATTTTATAATTGACTTGTTTTGCAAAAAAACCCTTCAAGTTTCGTTTTCTACAAATCTAAGTAAGTAAAATTTGTTAATAACTATGGAATAGTTTTTTTATTATCCTTGCTGTCTTATCATGCAGAAACCTATCCATTTCAAACCGTGAAGAATATCACATTTCCATAGTTGGAATGAAATTTCAAGATAGTAACAATCATTAAATCATAATTTTGGCCAAAATGGTTTGTATTTTAATGCCTCCAGATATTAATAAGCTAAGGTAAAACAGTTTCAGATCTTTGGGTAGTTTTTTTAGTTTGTATGGATTTTCTTTGATAAATAAAAGCAAGATATGATGGGGAAAACATAGGAAACTTACAAATGGAAAAAGCTATGGTTTAATCAGCTCTGTAAAGAAAGCAGGATAATTTAAAAAAAAAAAATCTCCAAAAGCCATGGTTCTTCTAAAGAACAGGAGTCCTTATATATTAATCATTATGCCGGTTCCCAGAGTAATCATCGGTTGTGCTATTAGTAAGTTTGTTTGTTTTTGTTTGTTTGTTTGATTTATTATTATTATTATTATTATTATTATTATTATTATTATTATTTAGATTTGTATGCTTCCCCTCTCCGAGGACTTGATATGATGATCAAACATGGGATGGGAGGTGATGGTTGATAAAAGAATAAATTAACCAGTTTTATTTTACAGACATCTTTTTATCCATTGCAAATGGCTGTGTGAGTTATTACAACTTTTTATTTTTTGCAAATTTACATTTAAGTCAAGTATGCCCCACAAGCTCTAGCGCTAATGTTCCTTTAGCACAAAAATCCTTACATTAAGGGAGCCTAATTTCCTCCAATCTGGATGCTCTCCAGATGTATGCATTTGGGGGATCAGAATTATCTTACTTCTCCTGATACTCAATAATAAGAGATGATCCAGACAGCTGGAAGACACCCAGATTAGGAAAAGCTGCAGCAAGGAGATGCCGGATGGCAGGTTGTACTACTATTAAAAAGGAATGAGCAGTCTTGGGAGCTTTGCAGCTTTGTCTTAAACAGCTGCATAGTACAAATGACATTTATGGGGCTAAGTGAAGCAGTTTTGATTTGTTGGCAATTTAAAGAGAAAGGAAAGGTTTTGCTTATTGGCTTCCTATTTACTTTGCAGTTTTATGAAAGCCATGGGAATCCCACGAGCTTCTTTCCTCTGTAGGTATCCTTCCTGAGCCCTTTTTCACTAAAGGTCATTTTCCTTGAATTTTTGGAGAGGCCTAAAAAGTCTTCCAGTGCAACTTAAATTAAAAAAAAAAATTTGACCATAGATGTTGCTTTGTAAGAAATTCCTAACTTTGAGAGTTAATGTTTTTTTTAAAGTTAATCCCAAGTACACAAAACTTCCTGTGGAAATGTGGTTCTAGTGATCCTTTGCAGGATTTCCACATAATTGCTCAATTCTAGCAACACTGTCCCTTGAAAGTCAACTGCAAATATTGCTAGCCTCGCAACAACTCCTAAGTTGTGATTCAAAGGGCCAGAAAAATAGCTCTTTGCAACCTTCATTTGCCTGGAGCTCCAGATTCATACATGCATACCAGACGCCTTTATGAGTGGCAATGTGAATCGTCCCTCTAACATCTACTCCTGCTTTTCTCCCGCCACTAAGTTGGCTAGTAACTCATAAATGTCCTGCACCTTTCTGATTCAGCAGAATTCCACAGGGGTGCTTATTAACACAAGGGGGAAGGGGGAAAGGGCTCTGTAATTGTTAAGACATGAATTTAGGCAAAAGGCAAATGGGATTTGATGGTGTGGAAAGACAATCCCTGTTTACTAAAGTCTGACAAAATACAGGCTTGGGGCAGGAGGGGGGTATCATCTCCTTTTGGAAATAGTCAGAAAGCAAATATATCCTCAGGTCATGGAAAAGGGGCAGGAACAAAATATTGACTTTACAGGGGTGGTGGTCATCCTTTAAAACACATACACACCGTTTAAACGTAGATGGCTAGATTCAGCACAAGATCTGAAAAGAGCAAGCTGGTTGAAAATTTTGCTTGACAGCTTTTGGTGTCATTTCTTGCTGTGGTGAGCAAGTCATGCAGTAAACTATTTTCTGTTAATTTTTTCATCTGAGATAACCCGGCCAAGAAATGATTAGCACAAAAGTAAGTTTGCCCTAATCTGCAGAGAATAGGAAGGGATGAAGAGTGAGAAAGCTTCACTGAAGTTATCTGTTAACTACATCAAGTGCCTCCGATTGGAAGAGTTCGTTCTTCCTATCTCTTTGGCTTGTAGTACCCTGCCCCCTTCACATTGTCTTGTCTCCCTCTCTTTTTTTTTAATCTTAAGGTATGGCCCGAAATGAGGACTTCAAGCACAATAGATGTTTTAATCTTTTTTTCCCTTTGAAATAGAGCTGTGAAAGCAGGCGTCGTGGATCTTCCTACCTGCTTTGTTACGGGCAATCAGAAGGAATCCTCGTCCCCAACGCTTGACTTTGAAGTCAAACAAGTAGCCAGAATCCATTCTTTCAAAGTGCACAGCAGTTCAGGCCAAGGCAAGCTGATTTCAAATCTACCCAGCAGTTCCAAACACTGAATGTCAGAGCCTGGGGAAAAGCATAACTAGGTTGTCACTTGGAATGGAGTTTGGTCAGTGGTCGGAGAGCTATATTCTCAGATAGGTAGGACTTTGTCCACAAACTGGAATTTGAAATTTCAACGGCGGGGGGTGAAAAAAAAAGCAAAAGGGATGGTTTGAGAGATGATTGTGCTGGCGTGGATTCCCCTGGGACTTTAGTTCTCTGTCTTGTAACACAACAGGACTGTGCCCCGATGGGCTCACCTATCACGTGGCCTGGGAAATGGAACAGAAATAGGCTGCTGCTGGGGTGTTCTGTCCATTCAGAATGATGACAGGACCTGCTGTACTCATCTCTATGAAAAGAAGAAATCCAAAGGATTTTAAATCAGGGGAGGTCTCACGGTAAGCCATACTTTTAGGCATAGGAAGCAGCTGCCAGCAGCATGGGACATGTTGGAAGATAACGGTTGTATAGGCCTTAATACCTGAAACTCCAAATTAGTTTGTTGCCTTCAGATGCAGTGGGGGAATTGTCTGGACATGCCTTACGATTAAGACAGGATAAGCCAGCTATTTCAGTTAGCAAGCTTGCATGAATGGCTGCTACTTCATTATGCCTAAGCATGCGGCTTTTGCAGGGGTGGGTTCTGGATCCTTTTGCTGCAGGTTTGCTCAGGGTCGTCTACGGGTACTGAGTGCGTACCCGTAGACTAGCTTCTGCACATGTACAGAAGCTTTCCAGGCACAATTCAAAGTGTTGGTAATGATCTATATAGCCCTACATGGCATCGGGCCAGATTACTTGCGGGGGCCCCTTCTGCCGTATGAATCTCAGCGACTGATTAGGTCAGGGGTAGGCAAAGTTGGCTCTTCTATGACTTGTGGACTTCAACTCCCAGAATTCCTGAGCCAATCGTGCTAGCTCAGGAATTCTGGGAGTTGAAGTTCACAAGTCATAGAAGAGCCAACTTTGCCTATCCCTGGGTTAGGTCCCATAGAGTTGGCCTTCTCCAGGTCCTGTCAACCAGATAATGTCGCATGGTGGGGACTAGGGGAAGAACCATTTCTGTGGGGGCCCTGGCCCTCTGATATCAGCTCCCCCCAGAGATTTGCACTTCCCCCACCCTCCTCGCCTTCCGTAAGAGTCTTAACACTCATTTATGTCACCCATAGTAATGGGTGAACCGAACCCACAAAATTTGGGTCCGTACCCAATTTTGGGGTGTTCGGTATGCCGGACACGAACCCGAATTTTTTTCAAAGTTCGGGCAAAGTTCGGGGTCGTGTTCGGCGTTTGGAGCTTTGACGTCACTGGCAGGTTGCTAAGGACGCCAAGGTGATCACCTCCTGGATTCCATGGAATCCAGGAAGTGATCACCTTGGCATCCTTAGCAATCTGCCAGTGACGTCAAAGCTCCGCTTCCAGAATCTCTTCGTGGGAGGGATTCCCCAGCTCCTTTCACATAAAAATAAACAGGAAATAGTATAAGGGCAGACTAGCTGGATCATGAGGTCTCTTTCTGCCGTCAGTCTTCTATGTTTCTATGTTTCTAATTATTGCAATGGATTATTCTGTCTTAATAGCAATAGCATTTAGACTTATATACCACTTCACAGTGCTTTACAGTCCTTTTAAAACGATTTATAGAGAATAAGCATCTTGCCCCCAACAATCTGGGTCCTCATTTTACCCACCTCGGAAGGATGGAAGGCTGAGTCAACCATGAGCCTACTGAGATTTGATCTGCCAAACTGCCACTGAGGCTCATCCATTTATTTCCTTAAATGAAGGAAATACGTGCCTGAGAAATTGGAATACGGTACAGTCTTCAAAGCACAATGTAAAAATATCTAAAAGACAAATGCTGACTCGATTGCAGAGTTGTTTTATTTAGGATTCTAATAAAGTCTGCCACTGCTTCCACTGTTTGGAACACCCACCCACCCCCAAGAAATAATGCTTGCCCCCATTCTTCTCATCTTTGGGAAAGGTTTAAAAACCGACTCTGCTGTCTTACTTGGGTCTCATCAAAGAACATGCAGCCATGGAGCTGGTTAGCATCCTAAAGGCCCTCCCTTCCGCTTTTTTAACACTTTGTGTTGAGTTCTCATACTGGAGAGGCATGAAGCAGACTTGTGACTAACAGCTCTTTATTAGAAGTAAAGTGAACCCAACAAAAGGCGAGCCCAGCAAACTCTCTTTAAATAGAGGACTGCCGTCTGGCTGAATCAATCAGCGCTCTTTATTTTCCCACTCTGCAAAGCAGACCTTGGTAGAAGCAGTTTGCTTATATTCAAATCCTAATACATAACACTTTTAATGCTGAATTTTAACCATATTTGCCTCTTTTTGCATTTTATATACAATTTTTTATTTCAATATTTTATTTGTATATGAAATGCAGCCACACAAGCTATTGTGGGGTTCCCAAGATCTGTCCACATTTCAACATCAGTCCGTGAGCTGCACTGGTTGCCAATTTGTCTCTGTGCGCAATTCAAAGTGCTGGTTATGACCTAAAAAGCCCTACATGGCTTAGGACCAGACTACCTTCGGGATAATCTTCTGCCTCGTGTATCCCAGCGGCCGGTTATGTCCCACAGAGTCGGCCTTCTCCAGGTCCCATTGGCCAGACAATGTCCTAGGGGAAGAGCCTTCTCTGTGGTGGCCCTGGACCTCTGGAACAAACTCCCTCCTGAGATACGTACCGCTCCCTCCCTCCTGGTCTTTCATAAAGCTCTGAAGACCTACCTCTGCCGGCGGTCATGGGGGCCGTGAGTGACGAGATTGTCTCCGGCCGATACTATGAATGATTGAATTGGATAAATGTGCATGACTGTACATGGGGTTTTTCTAGAATTTTTAGTAATTGTGCATAAAACTGAGACATCTCCCCCTGCCTATGTAGTTTTTGTGCATGATATGACTGTATGTATGTTTTATATATTGGGGTTCCTTGCTTTTTAGACTTTTTAAAAATGTACTATTGCTATTTTAGATTTTAATTATTAGATTTGTCATTATGTATTGTTTTTATCACTGTTGTGAGCCGCCCCGAGTCTGCGGAGAGGGGCGGCATACAAATCTAAATAATAATAATAATAATAATAATAATAATAATAATAATAATAATAATAATAATAATAATAATTCTTTTTAAAATAATTAGATTTCTTTACATATATTGTTTGCATTTATAATGTTGTACACTGCCCTGAGTTGCCTAAGGGTGGCATAAAAACCAACCAACCAACCAAAAAAACAAATAAATATTGCCCTATGTTACTCTGTGAGAGAGATGTGCAGCTGCTAAATTTGAGATTATATATAAAATATTAAGGCCTAGAATGCCAGGGCTTGTAAAAAATATTAAGGCCTCTTGTAAATGCCAGGGCTGCATGGAGGGGATAATAAATACAGTGTTCCCTCGATTTTCGTGGGTTCGAACTTCGCGAATAGCCTATACCCCGGCTTTTTAAAAAAATATTAATTAAAAAATACTTCACGGGTTTTTTCCTATACCATGGTTTTTCCCATCCGATGATGTCATACTTCATCACCAAACTAATAATTTTTGCAAAAAAATAAAATAAAATAATTATTGTTATGTTTATAAATATCAGGATCACTAAGTGCCTTATTCAATGGTGAGTACCAATAATAATGGTGAGTAAATGGTTGTTAAGGGAATGGGAGATGGTCATTTAGGGGTTTAAAGTGTTAAGGGATGGCTTGTGATACTGTCCATAGCCAAAAATGGTGTATTTCCGCATCTCTATTTCGCGGAAATTCGATTTTCGCGGACGGTCTCAGAACGCATCCCCTGCGGAAATCGAGGGAACACTGTACATGTTCTCTTCAATAATACGGAAGTAAGGAACGGGCTCTTGCCAAAAGATTACCTGAAGACAACTAATCTTTAAGATTGTAATTTTAGCCACCAGCAGTACATCTGAGTCATCTTCAATAGAGGTGAAAGGCTTTATGATTCATTGTCAGTTTCCAAGCGTTTAATCCTTCGGTTCCCCTTAAGAAGCTCCCCCGCCTCGCTAGCCTTGTACATACACCTTTTGATTGCTATTTCTAGTAACCTTAATCCTGTCAGACCTTGTATGAGAGGAATTTTTTTTTTTGTCATACTTAGTTAGGAGCTTGTTGGACTTAAGGCATGTTTTGCTAAACTGAGCAAAACAAGCTGGGTTTATGATATTATACTAGACACTATGGTAAACCCTCTGCATGTTTAACTTGATGTCTGAACACATTTATCTAATCGTAAGGATCATCCTATCCAAGTTTGGACTGGCATGAAAGATTTCTCAGTGGGGCTGTTGTTGAGGGTCTTTCTCTACCTTTCTGACCCTCTTATATGAATTATTGGCTCAGTAATTTCTAGCCGAAGAGGAAAGATTAGGATATATTCTTTCAAGCAGGAACCATGACAATATAACAATCCCAGCGACCGGTTAGGTCCCACAGAGTTGGTCTCCTCCGGGTCCCATCAACTAAACAATGTCGTTTGGCGGGACCCAGAGGAAGAGCCTTCTCTGTAGCGGCTCCAACCCTCTGGAAGCAGCTCCCCCTAGAGATTAGAACTGCCCCCCACCCTCCTTGCCTTTCATAAACTCCTTAAAACCCACCTCTGTCGTCAGGCATGGGGGAACTGAAACATCTCCCCCTGCCTATGTAGTTTTCTGTGTATGATATGACTGTATGTATGTTTTTTATATATTGGGGTTTCTTGTTTTTTAGACTTTTTAAATGTATTATTGTTATTTTAGAGTTTAACTATTAGATTTGTCTACGGAGAGGGGCGGCATACAAATCTAATAAATAATAATAATAATAATAATAATAATAATAATAATAATAATGTTTAATGGTCACATTCCAGAAGCCTATTCCATTTCCTCAGAGTAGCTCAAGTCTGAGGTGTGGAAGCTAGTGGTCTTCCACTCAATGTCAAACCTGCATCATCATGGCAGCATCATCAGAATACCTCCGGGACCGCCTGCTGCCGCACGAATCCCAGCAACTGATTAGGTCCCACAGAGTTGGCCTTCTCTGGGTCCTGTTGACAAAACAATGCCCTCTGGTGGGACCCTGTGGAAGAGCCTTCTCTGTGGCGGCCCGGCCCTCTGGAATCAACTCCCCCTGGAGATTAGGACTGCCCCCACCCTCCTTGCCTTTCGTAAACTTTTGAAAACCCATCTGCGTTGCCAGGCATGGAAGAATTAATATATCCTTAGCTGTCTTGACTTTATGTACGGTGTGTTTGGGTTGTATGATTGTTTTTTAATAAGGGTTTTTAGAACTGTTTTAATATTGGATTTGTACATGATGTTTTACTTGTTGTGAGCCGCTCCGAGTCCTCGGAGAGTGGCGGCATACAAATCTAACAAATTATTATTATTATTATTATTACTATTATTTATTTATTTATTTATTTATTTATTTATTAGATTTGTATGCCGCCCCTCACCGCAAACACATTATTATTATTATTACTATTATTAATTAGTAATAATTATAATTATAATTATTATAATTATTATAATTATTATAATTATTATAATTATTATAATTCTTATTATTATTATTATTATTATTATTATTATTATTATTATTATTATTATTATTTTGTGATGTTTCGGGACTTTTTTCCCTTTACTAAATCAGACAGGGGTGGATCCAGCACCCAACATCTGGCCTGCAGGACGTAAGTTTGACACCCCTGATCTGAAGCAACTTTTCTAGATAAGAACTGGGTGTTCAAGATTTCTTTGCCTCTTCTTAAGAACCATTTTCTACTTAAGAACCCGAGCCTGGAAAAATTTCCCAGGAAATCGGGCTTTTCTGGGCTGCCAGAGGAGCCTTTCGGTGGCGCTTAAGGAAGCTTTGACAGTCCAGAGTGAACAAAGGATTTTCCTTTCTCTGGGCGCTTGGAGAGGGACAAAAGAAACACTCCCTTCGCTCTGGGCAGTGACTATCCTCCTCCTCTTCTTCCTCCTCCTCCTCCTCCCACCCAAATTCTGAGCTTTTATTTCTTTCCTAATGGGTTTGCATGCATTATTTGCTTTTACATTGATTCCTATGGGAAAAATTGCTTCTAATTACAAACTTTTCTACTTAAGAACATGGTCATGGAACGAATTGAGTTCTTAAGTAGAGGTACCACTGTATTGTTGATTGGGAATCTTGTGGGTTCAGGCCATGGATCTATAGCAAGAGTAGAGAACTTTTGTCTATCCAGATATTGCTGAGTTGTAACTTCTAGTATCTCACCATTGCTGTTTTTATAGCTTGAAGTTAATTAAAATTCAGCAATTAGAAGGTTTTCATCATAGATTTAATCTGGGTTACAGTGTGTATGGTTTGTTGCATATTATATCACCCAGATGTTGACACTGGATCTGGCATTTTTGTCTTTCTATCAAGTCCTTTCCGAACACCTGGCAAAAGGCAGATATGGATGGTATCACAGTTATCGTTGCAGGATGTAAGCAGGTCTTAGTAAAGCCGCCTTTTGCAATTGACTAGTGTACAATGCATTACTGTTATTATTATTTACATTTCTATCATGCTATTCCAGTAGGTGATCAATGTGGTTTCCATAGGGAAACTTTATTTCCACAAGAAGAACCCCATGAATTAGAATTTGACTGAGAGAGGATGACTGGCCCAAGGTGACATAGTGAGCCTGAGCAGCCGACGCTGTGCCCCCTCGCAGGGCAAGAGAGAGAGAGAGAGGATGGGTGGCTGGCGAGTCCTGGGCGGCTTCCCATAGAAGCCAAAGCAGCGGATTCACCATCCTGGCCCTCTTCTTCATCAGGTGCTCCTGCTGCTTGGGGATTCAGCGGTGACACACCGGGCGCTCTCTTGATGTTCCCATCTGGCAGCTGCATGGAGGAGCGTGCCTACCAGGTCCGAGCATCATGAAAGAGAGAGAGAGAGAACCAGAGAGAGAAAGAGAGAGGGAAAGAGAGCGAGAGGGAGGGAAGGAAGGAGAGAGAGAGAAAGAAATAGAAATAGGGAGAGAGAAAGAGAGAGAGAAAAGAGAGAAAAGAAGGGAGAGAAAGAAAGAGAAAGAGGGAGAAAGGAAGAGAGAGAAGAGAGGAAGGGAGAAAAAAGTAGAGAAAGAGAGAGAAAGAAAGAGGGAGAGAAAGAAAGAGGGAGAGAAATAAAAAGAGAGAAAGGAAGGGAGGAAGAGAGAGAGAGAAAAAGAGAGGGGGAAAAGAAAGGAAGGAAGAGAGAGAAAGAAAGAGGGAGAGAAAGAAAGAGAAAGAGAGAAAAGGGAGGAAGAGAGAGAAAAAGAGAGGGGGGAAAAGAAAGGAAGGAAGGAAGGAAGGAAGAGAGAGAAAGAATGAGGGAGGGAGAGAGAGAAAGAAAAAGAGAGAAAGGGAGGGAGAAAGAGAAAAAAAATAGAAAGGAAGGAAGAGAGAGAAAGAAAGAGGGAAGGAGAGAGAGAAAGAGAAAGAGAAAGGGAGGGAGGAAGAGAGAGAGAGAGAGAAAGAAAAAGACATTTTTTTTGCTCCATATACACTGTTGTGTTTGTGTCTGGGCCAGCCGTTTTAATCAAGACACACACACACACACACACACACACACACACACACACATTGTCAATGGTGTCCCTCTTTAGCAATGTTAAAATCTGGTCACCTTATATTACACTGTCCCTTCCATCAACATTTCTTTTTTCTTTTATTATATTCTTCTTTAATGTTATATGGAGTAGGCTGCCTTTGTCATGTAGTACTTTTCGCATCTGAGTTGGCCATTGACTAGCCAGACAGTACCCACTGAGATTTATATTAGACATTAAATCATGGGCTGTTCCTGAAAAACAGTTTAAACTGCCTGCAGAAATTTTAATTTACTATCTACAGTTTAAATCGTAAGGGTTGCAAAAGATAAGGTGTTTTCATTATGAAAAGAACAGGCCATAATCATTAATTATTATCAGTTCTTTGGTGCAATTCACCTGATATTCAATATGATAACATTGATTTACTGTTATTAATCTGCTTATACACAATAGAATTTATAGCATAGCATAAAACCCCTCCTCAGCCAAGCCACAGGCTCTAAAATCTGTAGCTGTAGGAATACTCAGAATTGTACCAAATGCAGGGTTTGACTTCATACAACAGAGCCACATGATTTTTTTCAGACCTAGAACACAGGCGGCTGTGAGTTCTAATTTTGGTTTAGGTATGAAGTCAGCAGGAAAACGTTGGGCCAGTCCCTTTGTTTCAACTGTAGGAAAGAGGCAATGAAAAACTACTTCTGAAAAATCTTGTAAAAAAAAACCCCAACCCAGGCAGTTGCCAGGAGCCAAGACTGACTCAAATGCATCAACAACAAAAACTGATTAGCAGAGAATTCATCACATTTGTATCCCACTCCTCATTTAGGGAACTTCCATGCATGGGCTTATCGTATTTTGTTTTGCAGCAGATATAAGATAAGACGAGCTTGAGAGAACAAACTTGCCTAATACTATAAATGTTGGAATTCAGCAGATATGTATACTAAATTATCTCTGGCTGGCATTTTAATTACCACTACACATACCCATTTAAGTTCATTTTTAACGTTCTATCATGCCCTCCCTCAGTATTATTAAATATGCATTTCTTTACATGTGTGTGTGTGTTTGTGTTTGTGTGTTTGTGTTGTAAATAAATAAAAAGTACACTGCTCAAAAAAATAAAGGGAAAACATAAACAACACAATATAACCCCAAGTAAATCAAACTTCTGTAAAATCAAACTGTCCACTTAGGAAGCAACACTGATTGACAATCAATTTCACATGCTGTTGTGCACATTCAACTTTGTACAGAACAAAGTATTCAATGAGAATGTTTCATTCATTCAGATCTAGGATGGGTTATTTGAGTGTTCCCTTTAATTTTTTGAGCAGTATACTTTGCCAGACAAATAATTACAGTTGTAAAAATGAATGAATAGATCCTCATTTAACTGTATTAACTGCATTATGCTAAAAGGCTGACCATAATTACAATAGTTAGTACTTTGTGAAAAAGTATGATCTTGATGTTTATGTGATTCAGATGAATTCTTGGAATTAAAAAAAAAACAAGTATGATTTCATAACTAAAATGGGCATTACACAGCAGAGAGAAAAGGCAATTAGTAGCCAACAGGTAAAAATGGGCAAGCATGTTTAAGAGAAAATAGGTTGTTAAAAACAAAGCAAAGCTTTTAAGACCCCCAAAGTCCAGTTATTGCAGATATATTTCCTTGGGCAATCAATTTCTTAGGGCATAAACTAAGCAAATTCTAAAAGGGTGCAGATATACCGGAGAGGGGCGGCATACAAATCCAATAAATAATAATAATTATAATATGAATAAGGTTGAATTGAGTGATTGGGTATTCTCCTCTTTTCAGGCCTTTATTGCCTGCTGTCAGTTTTTATTTAGGACTGTGACCCTATAATTCCTTTATTTAAGGGACATGGAGTTATGACATTTACAATACTGCCAGTTGGAGAATCTGGCAATATTCTGTAGAACTGATAGAACATAAGCATGTCATTGCTATTTTCAGCTCCTTAGGGGGGAAAAATAATAGGATCTCCTATTTTGATCCCATGCATTTATTAGTTATCTAATTTCATCTGCAATATAGTATGTTGGGAACACAAGCAAATTTTACACACCTTGTGGTTTTTGTTGGCTGTTGCAGACTTAAGCAAGAAAGCACAACTCAACAGCAGTACAACTAAAGATAATTTAAGATTGCTTCTCTTTCATGGGTTTAGAGGAAAGTGAAAGTGATATCATAGGAGCACAGCAGAAAAACATGGCTTATTGTATCAAATAAAGGTAGGGAAATAGTTTGCATTGAGCAATAGAAACATAATATTCTTTTGTAGCCTTGGGTGTAGATGATTTTATCAACTATACCCAAGTGGCAAGAATTGATTATAACCTCAAAAAGCACTGGTTCCTGGTAATATCATTCAACTTTTATTGGTCTAGATTGTCATATTGTGCTTTGTGAACTAAGAAAATTTGTGATAGGATCTCTTGCTGTCATTGTTACAGTTTAAAAATAGTACTGGGGTTCAGGAAAGTTGTCACCCACACCATACCAGGGATTCAAACTTTTTTTCTGAAAAAGCTGCAACCTGCTTAGGGAATAGGAAACTTTTTCTCAACAGAATACTTTAATTTTTCCAGGGAATAAGCCAATAATTCAAGTGGAACAATCTACAAGTGTTAGATGGAGTTTTTTAACCGTTTTATTGAAAAATAGGGTCTTTTAATTGTGGAAAGTCCGTTTTAAGACTCACACTACCTAATTTATGTTTGCCATTTGAAAATGGTAAAGAGATTGACATGGGGTTGCAAAATGATTAGGTCTCCATGAAAACCTGAGGGTGTAGGTTGCCAATTCTTCTATAAGTTCTAATCTGAAAAAAGGGAGGGAGCAGAAAAGGACCATACAGCTTCCTCTGTCACATTGTCCAAATTCAGAGGAATTAGCCAGGAAAATGATCAAGGAAAAGCAATGGATTCCAGGGTTCCAAGCTAGTCCAGATCTCTTTCAGCTGTTCTTACCTCCTAAACATTACGTGTCACCTGGCCCAAATCCTGTGTACCTTTTGAACTGAGAGGATCACCAGGGAGGTGGGGTTTCGAGATCCATGGACACAGTTAGTGTTGCATTTTGCATTTACGTGCCTGGCACCGAAAGATCTATTGTAGGTAAATGCTGTGGAGGGAGTTGTTGTTGATAATGAAGTCAGAGCCTGTAAAACATGGTTTTATAGGGAAGTAAAATGAAAGTCCCACATTGTTCCTGTGTGTGACAGTGTATAAATTACCATTCCGATGACCTTCATCCAACAGAGAAATGACAGGGCGTGGGAGAAGAGAAGAGAGGAAAAGGAAGGGTAGATGAAGGGACAGGACAGCAGCTCCAGGTGGAAGATGGAAGTGGCGTTCTGCCTTTCGGAAGTGCTCCTTGTAGCTTCTGCTATCCATAAAGTGATCTTAATAATGACATCTTAGGTACCACACTGCACTAGGGAAAGCTGGGTGTAGATAGCAGGCCCTCCGCTGTGCTTTTTCACCTGTCCTGGAGCAGAAATCAGCCACAAGCTGGTGACGAAGACTGTCATAAACAATCGTCAAAGGGGAATTGAAAGGGAGAAAAGCAAAGCAGGGCGAAGTGAGAGGCTGAGCACAGCAGTGTTCACTAGTGGGTGAGATGATTAACGATTAACCCCCCTTGCCTCCTGCCTCCACCCATTTGGGTAGTATAGGCCTTGAAGTGCAGCAGATTCTTTCAGAGAAATATCTGAAATAAAGGCCAACAGATAGGGGACGCCGGCAAAATCAGTTGGAGAGGTTGAAGGGGCCAATAACCTCTGGCTGCGGAATCACTGCAATCTGGCCCGTGTTTGCAGATGATAATGCGCCTTTCCAAAGCCCTGATAGACATGGAGATGGCAGATTACAGTGCAGCTTTAGATCCTGCATATACGACACTGGAGTTTGAGAACATGCAAGTCTTAGCAATGGGCAGTGGTAAGTCCATTTCAGAATGTTGTTTTTCCTCTATCAAAGTTGGGGTCCGGACGGGAAAGGTTCAGAAGTCATTTTTCTTTTTGACAGCAGCCAGATAGTGTGGAACAAACATGATTACCCTCTGCTTAGTTCCATCCTCCGTCTATGTAAAAGCCTGGCGGTGGAGGAGGGTTTGGTGCCCCAAATGCAAATATTTTCTCAGTAAGATTTTGTCTGGGACTCTGCTTGGTTTTAACTAGCTGACCTTTCACAGGATGGTTGCAGTATAGGAATCAAAGCCCCATTATAATTTTCTCTTATACTATACACAAATCTTACTGGGGGGAAAAATAGGAAGTCTCAGAAAGAAGTATGGTTGGGAAGTATAGAAGGAAAATAAAATGGGATGATCGTTCCAGAAGGAGTAGGTTTTTTTAAAAGGTGGAATGCAACACCTAACTTTTTATTTTCCAAAAAGAGGTTAGAGTTCAAGGGCCTATTAGGAAATTCAATTATTCTTTTGGTAGAGATATACCTATGAAAACTTTTCATATTGTCCGTGCCATAATAATTTGCAATTAGAGTGAAGCGTAATCAGAGGTCTGCCACTCTGTCCCTAAACTATAGCTTCATATCTGAGAATAAGATTTCAGAAATGTAATTGATTCTAAATTATGTTTATATTTACAATTGATATAATTCTAAACATGTACACAATCCCATCCAGGATTAGAATTGTGGTGAAATATGATTATGATTCTTGCTTATATTACTATTTTCATTTCACGCAGCAATGTAGCTGTATGACTTAGAAAACATTTGCTATTGTCTTCGTATTGACACTTTCACACTTCATGTAGGATTTTACAAGGGGTGATCATTATGACTTCTACTATGATTAATTATAAGCTCAGTCCGTTTTCTTATATTATGCATGTTTTGCTTAAAAGCTGTGGTTGTTCCCTTGATCCTTTTCTTTATTGTAATTGGCATAACACCCTGTACCTTATTGGCTCAATGGGTCTGATAGCTTTAGTGGTATTCATTAAAATTCAGAACTTTCTACTATTTGGGAAACAGCATGCTATGAAGTTTAAAAATGGACAAGTTTTTGCTCTTTGATACTTTTTGCTCTTGTTAAGAGAGATGGAAATCGAAATTGATTTCCTTACTGCCATACAACAATGTTTTAGACATCTTAAATGGAAATACAGTTGTACGCCTGTACATAAACGTGGAATTATGGCATATATTCTATAGAGAAATACAAGGCATTCCCAGCTCCCTCTGTAAACTACAATTCCCAGTCTTCTTTAGAGAAGGTTTAGTGATAATTGTTTCAATCTTTTATTTCGAATATTACTGCCAATTTTCCATTGTTATAGTTTTGAAGTATCTAGTTCTTAAGTATTAACATTATAAGTTAATGTTTAAAAGCTAATAATAAAGAGAGATGACTAAAATGAAAGTTACTTTTCTGAAAGGTTGTATATAGAATGTAACTCTCCAAACGACTAAAATGAATGAGTTTTCAGCATGGCCAATTTTTTTCTCCCTTTACCCATGGTCAGATTTTTACAACTTTTTGTATAGTAGCTTGATTATAGTATCTAGGGTCATCACAAAGAGTGCATTGACATTTGGGTGTGGTTGTTGCTGACACCTGCTGGAAATAAACTGAAGTGAGAAAGCATTTTCTCTACATAAATTTATCTTGGGTGTACAGGGAGGTAGATGCAACCTGGTCTTCACTTTGTAAAATTTTACCAAACTATTAAAGATGATTAATTACACAATCCTTTTACAGTGTGAACATATGTAGCTGCTAAAAAGATAAATACAATTATAGATGCATATAATTATAAAGTATACACACATCCGTTCATTGAAATGTAATTTGCGAATCAAAGGAAGCAATAATTCTTCTATGGTCTACATTGGTCAGACTCCCTTCTGTTCATTCATACTGTGTTTTAAGGAAGATTCATAGAAACTGCAAAGGGCAAAGTGAATGGCAGATAGAGATAATCAAATAAAACAAATTATTATGAGGATGGGCTTAGGAAAATGGGTATATTTAATCTTGAAAATACAAAGGGGATATAAGTAAACAATATAATAGAACCACAGTTGAGCCCCAAAATTATAATGGTAAGTGAAATATTGGTTAAGTGAGTTTTGCCTCATTTTACGACCTTTCTTGCAAACATGATTAAGTGAATCACTGCTATTGTTAAGTGAATTTGACTTCCCCATTGAATTTGCTTGTCAGAAGGTGACAAGATGTGGTCACATGATCCTGAGACACAGTAATCATCATAAATATGAGTCGGTTGCCAAGCATCTGAATTTTGATCATGTGACAATGAGGATGCTGCAATGTGAAAAAGTGTGAAAACGTATCGTGTTAGATCTTTTTTCAGTGATGCAACTTCAAACAGTCACTAAATGAACTGTTGTAAGTCAAGGACTACTTGTAATCCTTTCCAAGTTCTTGAAGAAATATCATACCAACATTTGGGTGAGATCATCCAAAGATATGGGGTGAGGTGTCATCAGTATGCTGATGACACCCAGTTGTACATCTCCACCCCGTGTCCACTCGACGAAGCAGTGGAAGTGATGTGCCGGTGCCTGGAGGCTCTTCACGGGTGCCAACAGCGCAAACTCAACCCTGACAAGATGGAGTGGCTGTGAGTTTTGCCTTCCAAGGACAATTCCATCTGTCCATCCATTACCCTGGGGGGGGGATTATTGACCCCCTCAGAGAGGGTCCACAATTTGGGCATCCTCCTCGATCCACAGCTGACTTTAGAATACCATCCTGATTGAACACACATGGAATTTGTCTTGGTGCATATGCTCTCAGTGTACATAAAAGAAAAATATACATTTGTCAAGAATCAAGAAGTACAACAATGATTGTCATAGGGGTCAAATAACCAATGAGGAAACAATCAATATTAATAAAAATCTTAAGGATACAAGCAACAAGTTACAGTCATAAGTGGGAGGAAATGGGTGGTAGGAATGACGGGAAAAAACTAGTAGAAATAGTAGTGCAGACTTAGTAAATAGTTTGACAGTGTTGAGGGAATTATTTGTTTAGCAGAGTGAATTAATTAATAAAGAGTGAATTAATTAATCAATCAGGAGAAAATTCATTGCAGTATAAGAGTATATTGTTTACTTGTATTATAGCCCCTTTGTATTTTCAAGATTAAATATACCCATACCAATCACCAAGGCCACTCTGTAAGAATTTGCCAGTTGGGCAACGCATGCAGATAAGTGCATAAGTAGGCATAACAACTTTCACAAGAACTGATCAGAAAGCACTGATCTCACCAGGGAGAGTCTGCAAAATAATAATCTATTTGATTTATGATACAATGAACTCTTTATCTTGTTTTCTTTCCTTTTACAAGTATCACTTAATTACTTGGTGCAATTTGTTGTACAGCATAGCTGCTTGATTATATAAGTGACCAAAGAAATGCCAAGGTGACTATTATCATCAGATCCTTATCATCTCTTTTTTTTTCCCCCACTGCCTTCTTCATTTTGCAGTTTCATATTTTCGATCAGAATTTCCTTTTTCTCTTGGAGATGTTTGCTGTAAAATTAGGATCAGTTGGTACAGAGAAGGAATAATTACTTAACTCTTTAATTTTTTCAATTGCAAAATATTGTGAAAAAGTATGCAGTAATTAAATGTGCACACTCATCATAGCTAACAGCGTCGCCCATTAACCCACCTTGCTTGTTACTCCAGAAGAGCAGAAGATAATTTTAATTGATACATTCAGTGTGGCAGCGAGAAGAAAAGTTCTGAATTACAAACCCAACCATATAGAGAAACAGTTTTCACGCTGCCTTTTTGCATTTTAAACAAAATACATATAACTCATTAAAAAGATAATTCTCAGTCCATTATATTTATTCACTAATGTCAATGGTTTTTTTTAATTCAAAATGACTGCTGAAAGCCTTGGGTTACTGACATCTTGGCCAGCAAACACCCAAACACAATTCTGAAAATCATGGATGAGTTATTATTTATTTTATTTATTTATTAGTTGGACTTGTATGCCGCCCCTCTCCGAAGACTCTGGGCGGCTCACAACAAGTAAAAACAGTCACAACAATCTAATTAATTAAAATATTTATCGATTTAAGAAAAAACCCATATAGTAGCAAACACACACACAAGCATACCATGTATAAATTAACATGCCCAGGGGAGATGTTTAGTTTCCCCATGCCTGACGGCAAAGGTGAGTCTTAAGGAGTTTTTGGAAGGCAGGAAGAGTAGGGGCAGTTCTAATCTCCGGGGGGAGTTGGTTCCAGAGAGCCGGCGCCGCCACAGAGAAGGCTCTTCCCCTGGGACCCGCCAACCGGCATTGTTTAGTTGACGGGACCCGGAGAAGGCCCACTCTGTGGGACCTAATCGGTCGCTGGGATTCGTGCGGCAGGAGGCGGTCTCGGAGATATTCTGGTCCGATGCCATGAAGGGCTTTAAAGGTCATAACCAACACTTTGAATTGTGACCGGAAATTGATCGGCAGCCAATGCAGACTGCGGAGTGATGGTGAAACATGGGCGTACCTAGGTAAGCCCATGACTGCTCTCGCAGCTGCATTCTGCACGATCTGAAGTTTCCGAACACTTTTCAAAGGTAGCCCCATGTAGAGAGCATTACAGTAGTCGAACCTCGAGGTGATAAGGGCATGAGTGACTGTGAGCAATGAGTCCCGGTCCAGATAGGGCCGCAACTGGTGCACCAGGCGAACCTGGGCAAACGCCCCCCTCGCCACAGCTGAGAGATGGTTTTCTAATGTGAGCTGTGGATCGAGGAGGACGCCCAAGTTGCGGACCCTCTCTGAGGGGGTCAATAATTCCCCCCCCAGGGTAATGGACGGACAGATGGAATTGTCCTTGGGAGGCAAAACCCACAGCCACTCCGTCTTATCCAGGTTGAGTTTGAGTCTGTTGACACCCATCCAGGCCCCAACAGCCTCCAGGCACCGGCACATCACTTCCACTGCTTCGTTGACTGGGCATGCGGTGGAGATGTAAAGCTGGGTATCATCGGCATATTGATGATACCTCACCCCATGTCCTTGGATGATCTCATATGATTGATATAGCTGATTATTTATTGCATCGTTAATGTACATGACGAAGAAGATTATTTGGACATCTGGCAATCAGACACAGAATTCATAAAGAAACTGTATCAGTCACTCTTGTGGATGATCTTTTGAGATACTGGGATTGGAGAAGAGCAATCCTCCTGGTTCTCCTTGATATCTTGGAGGCTTTTTTAATATCATTGGCTTTAATGTCTTTCAGGACCATCTTTGAAAGACGAGAGGGCAATGTTCTGTAGCATTGCTTCTCCTTCCTGAATGGTTGGTTGGTATTAGAGCATTTGGAAGAGTTGGTTGTGGTGGCCCTGACAGTACTGGGTACTTCTTAGCTGGCTTCCTGGTTTAGGAGTCAACCTAGTTTTTATTTTTACTTTTCATGGAATAGGCTAAAACCCGGAAGAGGAAGTCCCTGTTTAGGGCTTATCTATGCTACTAATTTCTTTCTCACCCCTTCTCCTCTACCCATAACTATCAAAACAAAATAGTGTACTGACATACTTTGCAAGGCAGTCGGCACAATGCTCGAAAAAACAGAGAATGAATATATTATATACACAACATGATTTTAAGCCTAAAATAAGAGCCTTAGGGAAGCTTCCAATATTATAAAATTGAGGTTAGAGTCTAAATGTCAACTTTAATAACTTTAAAATTGATTAGATTTTAAATATGAGTGTGTTTGTTTGTTTGTGTGTGTGTGTGAATTTATATGTATATGTATGTGCGTGTACGTGTGTGCATAACTATATAGAGAATGCTGAAGGGATTGGATACTGTAGCCTAGAGGATAATTCCCTGCCTTACAAGGCAAAGGTTGCAGGTTCAAGTCCCAGTGGGTATGGCTAGCTGATGAGGCCAAAATAAGGCCAAAATATATCTATCCTAGTCTCCCTTAATTTTCAAATTCAGCAAAAAAAACCCAACATGTGACATATATATATATTTTTATATGAATTTTTTTTTAAAAAATCAGCTAAAAACATTTGATACATACAGAATATAGTTGTCGGCTATGAATAAATTAACTGCCTAGTCCTGGGTTGGGCCTAGAGGCAAAAAGGAGCTGTGACGTTCCTTCAATATACCAGGGTGATCTGATATAAAAAAACCATATAGCTCCTCCGTGGTACAGAGCTGGAGGGATCAAGGTCTGGTGGCTGAACTGCTAATTCTCTGCCTTTCAAGGCAGAGGCTGCCAGATCGAATCCCAGTAAGGAAGGGTGTGGCTATATTACACGGGGCAAAACCCGAACTCAGAACAATCTACATATATATATACATACATATATACAACTACACACACACATATAGATGAAGAAACAATAGACATCATGATCTCTGGAATGTTTACCATTTTTTAATATACTGTTAATATACTATTAAAATTATAAGATACTAAGCTTTAGTCAGCCCCTGCTGACATAATCAGAGTGTAAAATCCATTGAAAAAATAATAATATATATCATTATCAGCAAAAGTATATTTTACACACACACACACACGCATGCACAGAAACATACACACCAGTGGTGGGCTCCTACCAGAAAGTCTAATTGCTTGCAGTTCCACGGTTCTGGTGTGCGAGTGTGGGATCGAGCGCAATTTTGCTTCCCACACCTGTGCAGATAGCAAAATCTCGCACTGGGGCGCACGTGCATGCACACTTCAGCGAGGTTTTTTGCTTGCCCACTTGCCAAAACGTGCCTCCCTCTGCGAGATTTTGTGTCCTGCACAGGTGTGGAAAGCAAAATTGTGCTCAATCCTGCACTTGCGTGCCAGAGCCGTGGAGCTGCGCACAATTAGCCATTCCAGTAGAAGTCCACCACTGATAAACACACATGTATATATACGTATATGTATATATACATATGTATCAGGGGTGGGTTCATCCCAGCTCAGACCGATTCACCTGAAACGGTAGCGACCCACTGGTGACATCATGATGACATCACCAAACCAGATTGGTTGGTGCCAGTCCATGGGTACCACTTCTTTTTTTTAACTTTTAATTACTTTTTTTCCCCATCTGAGCATGTACAGAAGCTGAGTTCTGGCACTGTGCATCCAGTCACCATCATTTTTCAGCTTTTTTTCTGGATTTTTTGTTTCTGCATATACACACGCATGCAAAGTATGTGCGCGCCCACATGGCGTGCCCATGCAGCGCGAAAGGGAGCGGATAAGGTAAGTTGGAATCCAACCCAGATATCTATGTATATATATATACACACACACACACACATAGTCTCAGTCACCCTGTTAGATGATTCGTGCTCTTAATTTTGCTAACCATTTAGCTGCTTTCTGCAATGTTGACCATGCTGTCCTACATTACTTAGTCAATATGGAATGGGAGTTTCTGATGGTTTAACTCATAAAGTTAAGGTAGAAGACTGTTGCTGAATCCCTTGATGTATGCAGTTCCTCAATATTGTGCTTTTTAGTTTTGGAACTACTGAATGAATCATTTGAACTTTTAGAGCTGATTCTGTGTTGATATTATCCAATTCTGTCTCTCTTTTTCAAATGATGGCAAGGAAATTGAGGAAATGCTAATCTGATCACAGTAAAGAACTGCTTGAGGGTAAACAACCTGAGGTTCAGTCCAGGCCAGATAAACCACAACTGGTATCCCAGTATTTGGAACCATGTCTATTCTGGGTAACAGCATTTGTGTGAACAGACTGAGGTTTAAAATTTGGCACTAACTTTGCTTTTCTAATGTACTGTGCTGGTAGACGTAACCAGAAATATTTCTTTGCTGAAGCAATTTCACCTCTTTTTAGAGAAAGGGAATAAATCTAACTTCAGAGATTATTTCTTGTTACTTGTTTTAGACTTCTGTTGGAAAATTACAGATATCATAAAATGTTCAGTAATATTGCAGCCACGTATTTTACATACTGTTTAACACTGAAATAATTGCATTGGCTTCCAGTTTATTTCTAAACCTAATGTTTAGAAATGTGGATTATTTTCTAAAATCCCCAAATGTGAGCACAAGTTAGTGATCACTTTTTTCCATGTGAAACCTCCCATAATTTGCAGTTCAATTGCTTATTCCACTTTCTAAAAAAGGAGTGGATTTGTACAATACCTCAAGATAAAATACCAAAGCACTAAGGAGCAAAAATGCAAACTCGCATATCTCTGATTAGTACAGAATTATAAATAAGCTATGAAGAGCAAATAAAAAATTCTGACCTACTGTACAATACAAATAAATATTCTTCATTAAAAGTGGCATTCACTATAAAAGTATCAGTATGCTTGTGGATCAAATCAAAATCCGTAAACATGGTGACTGCATCTCAGCTTATAAACATCTGGAACTCACTATGTATTGAAATATAAATGAGTTTAATGAGTATCAAGGAATAACCACCCATGGCAGCAACCGTTGTAAGAGAGGTTAAGTTAATCCCATAGCATTTTTATTGGTTAACGTTACTCTACATTATTGTATTAAAGCTTTTTTTCATTTTTTCTGTTTTTAATGGATATATTTATTTTTATCTTGTTGGGCCTTTATTTTAATTGTGCATCGCTTTCGGAGCATTGAGCAAAAGGATTATGCATAAATATAAGAAATTAGTCAACATCATTTACAATTGTATTGTCAATGTAGTTTGAATCCCAATTTTGCCACTCTTTTGTTCCAGTGTGTTTTATCGGTGACCTCTTTTTCTCCCCTTTGGAAAGTACCTCTCATGCCTCTGCTTCCTAGCTTAAATTTCATACACACAGCGGAGCCCCAAAATGGAGTTTTGATTACTTTCAAGATTGGCTGTATAGCACAGGATTTGCTTATCTGATGTGTTGAAAGGGAGGGCTTTGAAGCTTCTTTATTTTGATAATAGTTAACAAACTTCACAGGCTTGCTGACTGGTGCCATGGTGAAAGGAAGGCTCCTTCTAATCACATTAAATGATCTCATAGCCTGTTGGGAAGAATGTTTCTGCAAACCATCGAATGCACATGAATACAGGTGGACTAACTCCACATTACACCATATTTGAGGACAAGCATTGTTAGGAAATTTTCTTCCCCTCGTGCCTGCTCCTCATTCTCTCTTGAGAAAGAAGGATGTCTATTATTTTATAAAGTTTACAAGCTGGGGTCATTCTTACTTGGGCGTCCTCCTCGATCCACAGCTCACATTAGAGAACCATCTTTCAGCTGTGGCGAGGGGGGCGTTTGCCCAGGTTCGCCTGGTGCACCAGTTGTGGCCCTATTTGGACCGGGACCTACTGCTCACAGTCACTCATGCCCTCATCACCTCGAGGTTCGACTACTGTAATGCTCTCTACATGGGGCTACCTTTGAAAAGTGTTCGGAAACTTCAGATCGTGCAGAATGCAGCTGCGAGAGCAGTCATGGGCTTCCCTAGGTATGCCCATGTTACTCCAACACTCCGCAGTCTGCATTGGTTGCCAATCAATTTCCGGTCACAATTCAAAGTGTTGGTTATGACCTTTAAAGCCTTTCATGGCATTGGAACAGAATATCTCCGAGACCGCCTCCTGCCGCACGAATCCCAGCGACCAATTAGGTCCCACAGAGTGGGCCTTCTCCGGGTCCCGTCAACTAAACAATGTCGGTTGGCGGGCCCCAGGGGAAGAGCCTTCTCTGTGGTGGCCCCGACTCTCTGGAACCAGCTCCCCCCAGAGATTAGAACTGCCCCTACCCTCCTTGCCTTTTGTAAACTCCTTAAAACCCATCTTTGTCGTCAGGCATGGGGGAACTGAAATATCTCCCCTGGGCCTATACAATTTTTGTATGGTATGCTTGTATGTATGTCTGTTTAATAATGGGGTTTTTTAAATTTTTTAAATTGTAAATTTATTAGATTTGTTATAAATTATTTTTTATTGTGTTGTGAGCCGCCCCGAGTCTGTGGAGAGGGGCGGCATACAAATCTAATAAACATAAACATAAGCCAGAGCTGATTAGTTTGTGTTCTCTATGTTTAGCTATATAGACAATGCTGGTTTGAATGAATACTATATTTGATTTGTGGATGGTGAATACAAAATTAGGAAAATGCAGGTTTAGTTTAATATGCATTAGGAGAATGTGATGGAAAATTGAATGGATAAGAGGACTTTTTAAAAGGCAAAAGATTTATACGATCTGAAGAGAAACCAGAGTACATAATGTTAAAATAAAATGAAGTAAAAGAAAATATAAAAATAATCCAAATATAGATGAACAATACTGTACTTATTTGCTGATAAATGCTTTTTACTTGTATTACTATCATTATTTCTATATATGTATAATTACACTGATACGAATGATCGTGAATCTATAGCAAGATAAGCTGTAAAAGAATCAGCAGGGTAGGGGGGAGGGAAGTTGTTGTGTTCTTTTAAAAATATTGTAAGAAATTCACTGATTGGTTAAGACGCGGCTATTTGGAAAATAGCCGCGAAAGTTAAATAAGTGTCTGTTGAGAAAAACCCGCCGTTTTAAAAGAGTATAAATAGGGCAACGGATTAGCCGTTGCCCTCATTCGGAAGATACTTGTTTGGTGATTGTTTCCTGTCTTGATGTTCCAATAAAATACCACTGTTTGACCAACCTCTGGAGTCGTGATTTAACAGTGGCGACGAGGAGGCCGAACTATGTTGTACTATCTTACAACAGACATCTTACAATTGTATTTACTAATTGATAATACAATGATCTGTTTTGTGTTTTTAATATGTATATAATCCAATAAAAATCTAATTTTTTTAAAAAAGAGGACTTTTTAGCTGCCCCGAGTTTTCGGAGAGGGGCGGCATATAAATCCAATAAACTTGAAACTTGAACTTTAAAGCTTTACAACTGCTGGTTTTCTATGAACTTGTATAGCCCTAGTGATTTCTTGATTTAGTGTGTGTTCATGATTGCTTCCTGCCCATCTTCATCAACAGACACTTCCCCGTCTGAAGTTACAAATCTCAATGCTTCTAACAACATTGGAGCCAGTGTGTTATGTGCCATTTGTGGAGATCGTGCTACAGGGAAGCATTACGGAGCATCCAGTTGTGATGGCTGCAAAGGGTTCTTCAGAAGAAGTGTCAGGAAGAACCATATGTATTCTTGCAGGTAAGGAAGGCAGGGTGAAGAGAAAGCTTACTAAAATAATGAGATCAAATCTTATCGAATGATAAGATTTAAAGGGTAACAAGCAGGGTAACATACAAAAAAAAAGAGATGGTGGTGCACACGGACTGGCAAAGACAGCACCGGAGCTGTTGCAACAAAATTGCATCATTGGTGGGCCAATATTGGAGCACGCGTACTGGATCGCCCTGGTAGGAACTCACCTCTGGTGACAAGGCTTGGTTATACGAGGTATTCTTTCTTGAATCAAGACCTATATCAAAGAGAAAAAAGGGCATTTAGCTTGGAGAATGGAAGAAAAGGGAATTTAGGACCTGATGTCATTCTTCAGGAACATTAAGTGTGAGCCTATAAAAGCAGATCAAATGACTGTTGCGGCGAAGATGGAATGACACACAGACAAGAAGTGTGGGTTATAAGGGTCACTTTATTAATTTGTATTTAATAAAGGCAAACACCTGCGGTGAAGCCAGAGGGGTGGAAATTTCCCTTTCAATAACATTTCTTCGCAACTAATGGGTGAAAGCTCCTTGCAGGGCAGGGAGAGGGTTCCATCGTTCCCTTGCCCCTTTGCCATGCCACATTTGGCGTGTGGGAAGGCTCGCCCCCAGTCCCAGGGAGGCTCTGGCCAACGAGCTTCAAAGGCATCCGCCTTCCATTACTCAGGCGGAATCTGCCCGGAGGTCTTGTCGAGGGGCAGCCCATCAACATCCAAACAGTGCCCAATGTTTTAGATGGATCAGAGTAGATCTACTGGGTAGATGGATAAGAGTAGATCTACTGGGTAGATGGATAAGAGTAGATCTACTGGGTACATGGATAAGAGTAGATCTACTGGGTACATGGAGAAGAGTAGATCTACTGGGTACATGGAGAAGAGAAGCTCTACTGGGTACATGGAGAAGAGTAGATATACTGGGTACATGGAGAAGAGTAGATCTACTGGGCAGATGGATGAGTAGATATTTATTTATTTATCTATCTATCTATCTATCTGTCTGTCTGTCTGTCTGTCTGTTTGTTTGTTTGTTTGTTTGTTTGTTTATTTATTTATTGGATTTGTATATTCACTGGTCTTGGCGAGGGGCAGCCCATCACCATCCAAACAGTGCCCAATGTTTTAGATGGATAAGAGTAGCTCTACTGGGTACATGGAGAAGAATAGATCTACTGGGTACATGGAGAAGAGTAGATCTACTGGGTACATGGAGAAGAGTAGATCTACTGGGTACATGGAGAAGAGTAGATCTACTGGGTACATGGAGAAGAGTAGATCTACTGGGTACATGGATAAGAGTAGCTCTACTGGGTAAATGGAGAAGAGTAGATCTACTGGGTACATGGAGAAGAGTAGATCTACTGGGTACATGGAGAAGAGTATATCTACTGGGTACATGGATAAGAATAGATCTACTGGGTACATGGAGAAGAGTAGATCTACTGGGTACATGGATAAGAGTAGATCTACTGGGTACATGGATAAGAGTAGCTCTACTGGGTACATGGAGAAGAGTAGATCTACTGGGTACATGGAGAAGAGTAGATCTACTGGGTACATGGAGAAGAGTAGATCTACTGGGTACATGGAGAAGAGTAGATCTACTGGGTACATGGAGAAGAGTAGATCTACTGGGTACATGGAGAAGAGTAGATCTACTGGGTACATGGAGAAGAGTAGATCTACTGGGTACATGGAGAAGAGTAGATCTACTGAGTAGATGGAGAAGAGTAGATCTACTGGGTACATGGAGAAGAGTACTGGACTTCAGGAGAGTAGCTATTGGTCCAATATAAAGAGACATTTTATAAATGTCATAAAGAGCAGTTCTGAGAACAAAACCAATTAAGAAGTCCCTTGCTAGACTATTATAGAAAAGGATGAAGATCCATCTATCATGGATAGATTTCCTGCATCAAGATTGAGGTTGAAATACAAGGTTCCAACTCTGATTCCGGATTTGATGAAATGAAAACAACACCCCCTGAGTTTCATTCCCTTTTTTTAAAAAACACTCATTTATCTGTGCTCTGCATTTTAATTTAGTCCAGAAGGTCTAGAAGAGCATCTCAAATACATTAGCTTGGCTAAGAAACTGGCAAGACTTGTCTGCAAAAGGCAAGATATAGAAGAGTTCTAAGAAAAAACAAAATATTCTGATATTTGGTATACAATGCACAATATCAAAAGGCTGCAATTTGCGCCTCATTTTATAATGTACTATTGCTACAAACTTAATTTACTATGTGTTGACATTGTAGATTGATTTATTTTCAAATCATGTATTTCTCCTCTTTGCAGGTTTAATAGACAGTGTGTTGTAGACAAGGACAAAAGGAACCAATGTCGATATTGTAGGCTAAAGAAATGTTTTCGAGCAGGAATGAAGAAAGAAGGTAAGATCCTTTCAGGAATCATCAACTGAGTTTGCTTTTTCTTTATGTAACAATGTTACAAACAGTTTTGAAGACTAATGTGTAGATCAGTGATTTTCAATCTTTTTTGAGTCATGGCACATTTTTTACATTTACAAAACCCTGGGGCACATTGAGGGGGGGGGCCGGCTAAAAATAGTTTGGACAAAAAAAATGTCTCTCTCTTCCTCCCTTTTGCTCTATTTCTCTCTCCCTCCATCTTTCTCTCCCTTCTTCTTTTTTCTCTCTCTCCATCCCTCTTTCTTTCTCTCTTCCTTCCTTCCTCTCTTTTTTGCTCTCTTTCTCCCTCCCTCCCTCTCTCTTTCTTTCTCTCTCTTTCTCTCTTTCTTGCTTTCTTTCTCTCTCTTGTTCTCTCTCTCTCTCTTGCTTTCTCTCTCTCTCTTTCTTTCTTTCTCTCTCTCTTGTTTTCTTTTTCTCTCTCTTGCTTTCTTTCTTTTTCTCTCTCTTTCTTTCTCTTTTTCTCTCTTTCTTTCTCTCTCTCTCTTGCTTTCTTTCTCTCTTTCTTTCTTTCTCTCTTGTTTTATCTCTCTCTCTCTCTCTCATTCTTTCTTTCTCTCTCTCTCTCTTTCTTTCTTTCTTTCTCTCTTGTTTTTCTCTCTCTCTCTCTCATTCTTTCTTTCTCTCTTGTTTTCTTTCTCTCTCTGAGCTTCGCGGCACACCTGACCATGTCTCACGGCACACTAGTGTGCCGCGGCACACTGGTTGAAAAACACTGGTGTAGATTATCAGATTCTATAGAAAGTAGCCATTTCCCCCTTCCACAAGTGAGAGGAATTTTGAAGACATATTTGAGAACAAGTATGTTGGACTTGAGTTGGGAAGATCTAAGTTTAAGTCACTACTTGATCATAGGTTCACTGGATAACATTCTCAAGCCAGTCTGTTTGCTGGAATCGTTGAGAAGGTAAAAAGAGGGAAGTCTGCTAAAATTACCACCATGTGGTCAAAAGGAAAGGCAAATTAGGCACTATGGGGAAATACCACAGGGAGTCTTAAATGATGTATCACAGGTATCCTAGACAGGTAATCTGTTTAAGTGAGGTAGATGTATTTATAACCATGACCAGCAGAAAAACAATCCAATATATCAAAGCAATTATGATAATGGTTGTTCTGCATTTCAGCTGGAAATTCAAATTTCCCCTTTTCTCTACCTCCAATGATGTAGATCAGATAAGATATTTCCCCCCCCCAGTTTTGCTGTTAGAGACCATTATAACACTGGAAGGAACAAATCATTCAGATTTCCATAATGAAATGGATCATCATTACTGCATCACAAATCTACAAAGAGCATACATAGTTAACATGAAATTTGTTCCCAGACCGTGGATTTATGGCTGCCATTTCAGTTTGTTTTAAAGGCCAGCTTAGGATGAATATCCCCTCTGTGTTTCCTCCAAGATTAAAAGCAGTCTCCCTCTGAATTGACAGTTATAAGGGGTGAAAATCAAAGGCAACATGAGAAAATATTATTTTACTGAAAGAGTAGTAGATCCTTGGAACAAACTTCCAGCAGACGTGGTTGGTAAATCCACAGTATCTGAATTTAAACATGCCTGGGATAAACATATATCCATTGTAAGATAAAATACAGGAAATAGTATAAGGGCAGACTAGATGGACCATGAGGTCTTTTTCTGCCGTCAGTCTTCTATGTTTCTATGTTTCTATGAAAATGGGGCTCCCATTTTCTAACTCAGTGCATCCCTTAAGCCTCTAGTTAGCTACTGTGAAGCAAGATGCTGGTTCTTCATATTCCTACCTATGGACATGCCCAGCCACCTCTGATGAAGTGGATTCTTGTCCACAAAGCCTGTGTGCTAGTCCATGGGTGATCTTTTAAGATGTCACAAAATAGATTATTATGTTACATAGTTTCTGGGATGAGAATTGGGTTTAGTGGGAAACTGTGCTTCTAGAGTTGTTAACCTGATCCTACGCAGCTTCTGCTCTGGCAATCTCACGCTACCCACCAGAGCCTACAAAACTTTTGCCAGACCCATCCTTGAATACAGTTCATCTGTCTGGAACCCATACTACATCTCGGACATCAACACCCTTGAAAATGTCCAAAGATACTTCAACAAAAGAGCCCTTCATTCCTCCACTTGAAATAGAATACCCTACGAAAGCAGACTATCAATCCTAGGTCTAGAAAGCTTAGAACTACGTCGCCTAAAACACGATCTAAGTATTGCCCACAAGATCTTATGCTGCAACGTTCTACCTGTCAATGACTACTTCAGCTTCAATCCCAACAACACAAGAGCACGCAACAGATTCAAACTTAATATTAACCGCTCCAAACTTGACTGTAAAAAATATGACTTCAGCAACCGACTTGTCGAAGAGTGGAACTCATTACCTGACTCAGTAGTGTCAACCCCTAACCCCCAACATTTCTCCCTTAGACTATCCACGATTGACCTCTCCAGGTTCCTTAGAGGTCAGTAAGGGGCGTGCACAAGTGCACCAGTGTGCCTTCCGTCCCCTGTCCAATTGTCTCTCCTTATCTCATTTATCTTTTCTTCCTTTCAAATATGTTCACCTATACTTTTATATCTTTTCTTCTATTCTTTTCTTTACTTATATGATTACATATCTTTCTCTTCAATGTGTATTATGTATTGGACAAAATAAATAAATAAATAAATATAAATAAATAAATAAATAAATAAATAAATAAATAAATAAATGTGTCTCACTGCTCTTTAGACCTGGTGGAAACCAGCCATAATGAGGGAGCTGTCCACTTTATGCTACAATAAAACTTTCCATTTTTAAGGGGTAATAAGACTTCGAGTTGACTTTGGTACATCCTGTCGCTATAGCTAATGCTTAGATGCTGCCAATGCTTAAGGTAGTAGTAGCCAAAGAACAAGTGTTCCTAAAATGTAGCTCCATTTTGCTTGGATAATGAAATCTTCATATCTGTCCAGAGTACCTGTTCAACTTTTCCTGTTAATATTCAATAGAAGTTACATTGGGTCCATGACCAGCTAAATACTAAGTAAACATTGAGGATACATCATGCTGTGACTGAGCTCCTGAGTTCCTGATAACACACAGTATAACCTTGAGTCCTCCTATTAATAGCTGCTGACTGCAGAGTTTTTATTTCAGTATAGCCTCATTATACCTCTATTATTGAGCTGATTGGAAAATAAATCTGAGAGGCACTGCTTGTAACAGTAACAGATATCGCTTAAGAGAGATATTCTTGTGATTAGTCAGAGAGAGAGTGAAAGTATCTGATTACTAAAGCTGATAACTTAGGTACTTCTTGGGCTTGTTAAGGGCAACCTCTTCCTGGGCCTTAGCCAAGTAATCACAGTCGATCACAAGCTTGATCAGGAAATATTAGAATACATTTTCCCCTGGGTATGAAAAGGAACACCTCAAATGTCCAACTACTGTATTGAAGTAATTTCCCCACTATATTTTTGCAAATTGTGCTAATTAATTAATAATTTTGCTCTGTCTGATGAAATTGCTTGGATGGGCAACAAAACACCTCAGATTAGAAAGGTTTGGTCTAGCTGCCATGATTCAATCTTTAGACACCTTTGGCCTGGATGATTGAATCTTCATTGACAAACCCTGTTTTCCCCAAAATAAGACATCCCCGATAATAAGTCCAATTGGGCTATTGAGTGCATGGCAAAAAGGCCAAGTGCTTATTTCAAGGTTCCAAAAAATATAAGATAGGGTCTTATTTTCAGGGAAACATGGTACTTCCTCACAATGTCGGTTGGCGGGCCCCAGGGGAAGAGCCTTCTCTGTGGTGGCCCCGACTCTCTGGAACCAACTCCCCCCAGAGATTAGAACTGCCCCTACTCTCCCCGCCTTCCGTAAACTCCTTAAAACCCACCTTTGTCGTCAGGCATGGGGGAACTGAAACACCTCCCCCAGGCATGTCTAATTTATGCATGGTATGTTTGTTTGTGTGTGTGTATGTTAGTAAATTGGGTTCTTTTTAAATATTTTTAAATATTTTAAATTTATTTGGATTTGTCATGATTTGTTGTATTTTGCTGTGAGCCGCCCCAAGTCTGAGGAGAGGGGCGGCATACAAATCTAATAAATAAATAAATGAATGAATGAATGAATGAATGAATGAATGAATAAATAAATAAATAAATAAATAATTGAAGCCTAACATGTTTAAATATCTGTTAATGGTAACAAAACTGCAAACAAAAAGAAGACTCACAGGAGCAATAATACAGGGTTTTTTCATATTTTGTGTAGAATAACGTAAACATTGTTTTAATTAAAATACAATTCTGACAAAAACTCTTCCTAGCTTTAAAGTGCAGTAACAGCTTAGAAAACAGGTAAATGAGTTTCCTGCCTGAAGTTGGACTTGAAAACCTCTAAGGTCCCTTCCAACTCTGTTATTGTATTATATTTTATTATAGAAGATTAAATTTGTCCCATACTGCTAAAGATTAAACCTCAAAGTCATGCCATTGGTACATTAATAAAGCTGAGAAGGATTTTTTCCCCCTTCTTTGGGTGACAGGTCAAGAGATTAAAATGTAAAAAAAAAATCTATCCAAATTTATTACAATTAAGCACAATTAAGCATAGAAAATATTCTATACATATAAATTTATATTAAATACATATAAACCTGATTTCATTTAATTGCCTAGCTCAAATATTAGTGGTAGTTCAGATCAGCATCAAATCTCACAAGGCTCAAGGTTGTCTGAGCCTTCCATCCTTCCGAGGTTGGTAAATTTAGGACCCAGATTGTTGGGGACAATATGCTAATTATGTAAACCATTTAGAGAGAGCTGTAAAGCTGTATATAAGTCTAAACTATTGCTATTATCATCAGCAACAGCAGCAATATATGTCCATTGCTTTTTTATTGGGTGAAATCCAATTTTTAATAAAACTTTCATCAAGCTTGTTGTTTGCCTTCTATCCTCATTTCCCTATGCCTTCCAGTCAAATTATGAGATACACAAAGGACAAAACAAACAAACAAACAAACAGCCTCTTTCCCCATTCTTATACATTTACTGTTTTTTCCCGTGAAAGTGAACTTTCTTGGATTCAAAGTTTTCTTTCAAATGTAGGATATACTATAAAAAGCAAGCTCAAAATGTCACTCATATTGATAATGTAAATGGCTTAGGTATCTTTAACCTTGGAGTTTTTTTATTTCAGCTGTACAAAATGAGCGTGATCGAATCAGTACTCGGCGATCTAGCTATGAAGACAGTAGCTTACCCTCCATTAATGTTTTATTGCAAGCAGAAGTCCTTTCACAGCAGGTACTTGTTTCTGTTTTGGAAATAATTAGTATAAACATGATTAGAAGGCTCCCATATCCCTATGTTATTCCAGTGCACATCTTCACCTGGAAAGCATGTCTATAAATATTGAATGGTGCTTCTCCAACTACACATATGTAGAGGGATTTATTTTGGAATAAACGTACAGAGGTTTCAATAGAAGAGAATATATGTAGCTGTGGAGTCTGTGGTTGGTTATTTGCTTGCAGGCATTTCATTATCCCACTATGTAACCTCATCAATGGTAGCAAGTGTGGAGTTCGCTCCTTGTTTATAAACAGTAGCTTTCCCTGCGAGTGTTGGTAGCAGTATGGTTTTAAAATTCTTGGCCCACAGTAAAAGCACCTTAATTACTTTGTTAACTGTCCTAGTTTCAAAGTACAGTGGTACCTCTGCCTACGAACGCCTCTACTTACGAACTTTTCTAGATAGGAACTGGGTGTTCAAGATTTTTTTGCCTCTGCTCAAGAACCATTTTCCACTTACAAACCCAAGCCTCCAAAACTCTAACTGGAAAAGGCAGGGAGAAACCTCCATGTGGCCTCTCTAGGAATCTCCTGGGAGGAAACAGGGCCGGAAAAGGCAGGAGAAGCCACTGTGGGGCCTCTCTAGGAATCTCCTGGGAAGAAATAGAGCTAGAAAAGGCAGGGAAAAGCCTTCGTGGAGCCTCTCTAGGAATCTCCAGGGAGGAAACAGGGCCGGAAAAGGTGGGGAGAAGCCTTTGTGGGGCCTCTCTAGGAATCTCCTGGGAAGAAATAGAGCTAGAAAAAGCGGGGAGAAGCCTCCATGTGGCCTCTCTAGGAATCTCCTGGGAGGAAACAGGGCCAGAAAAGGCGGGGGAAAGCCTCTGTGGTGCCTCTCTAGGAATCTCCTGGGAGGAAACAGAGCCAGAAAAGGTGGGGAGAAGCCTCCGTGGGGCCTCTCTAAGAATCTCCTGGGAGGAAACAGGGCCTCCACCCTCCCTGCAGTTTCCTCAATTGACACATTATTTGCTTTTACATTTATTCCTATGGAAAAAATTGTTTCGTTTACAAAATTTTCTACTTAAGAACCTGGTCACGGAATGAATTAAGTTCATAAGCAGAGGTACCACTATAATGCTTTTCCTCTTCTCCCGCACCAATTTATTAAAAACACAATCTATGATGCTTTATTGACAATATTGCAATGAAAAGGTCAAGGCAAGGAACTGCCATGCTTCTATTAGTTGTTTTATGTATTACATGTCTTCTTCTCTCCAGTCACTGGATAACTGGCTATTACCCTCCAGGGCCATTTTGTTTTAAGCTGCACAAGACAACAGCCAACCTTGTTATATGGAGTTAGCTGACTGCATAACATCTGATTAGGGAGAACAATTGGCAGTTTTCTCTCCTGACAGCATATTATGTTGGGTGGGATAGCAAATTCAGCTGGCAATCTCCAATAACAGCTGTCCTTAACTTATTCCAAATGACTTTATTACTAAGGACTCCGCAATTCACGAGCAGCTTATGCCACAGAATCAAGTTCTGGAGGAATTATTGTTAAACCGACATGAGCAAAACACTTGCTCTCTTGTTAATGATGTCATATGGCCATTGCAAGCACATTTTACTTAACAGTGATAAATGTTATTGATCATTTTCTGCATGCAAAATATTGTTTCTTAGTACAGTGAATAAAACGCAATAAGATTATAACCTTAAAAGAAGATGCTTAAGTTATACATAGTTGCAACCAAAAAAAGCTACAGTGGTACCTCTAATTACAAACTCTATTTGTTCCGTGACCAGGTCCTTAAGTAGAAAAGTTTGTAAAATGAAGCAATTTTTCCCATAGGAATTAATGTAAAAGCACATAATGTGTGCGATTGGGGAAGTCACAGGGAGGGTGGAGGCCCTGTTTCCTCCCAGGAGATTCCTAAAGAGGCCCCATGGAGGTTTCTCCTCACCTTTTCCAGCCCTGTTTCCTCCCAGGAGATTTCTAGAGAGGTTCCACAGAGGCTTCTCCCTGTCTTTTCCGGTTATAGTTTCGGAGGCTCAGGTTTGTAAGTGGAAAAGGGTTCTTGAGAAGAGGCAAAAAAAATCTTGAACACCCGGTTCTTATCTAGAAAAGTTTGTAAGCAGAAGCATTCTTAGATAGAGGTACCACTGTACAGCTATGAATTTAGTGCATTAAATGTTAAAAGAGGGCAATAAGAATGCATACTGTTAAAAACTGCACTCTTACCAAATCATTTACACAGGATTGATATTTATGTTTATTTAATTGTTTAGAGGGAAATAGATTTGTACCACTTTCAAAATGACCCTGAGACTATAGCTTCCTTTCATCTTTGCAGTAATAATATTAGGTGGAACTCCTCTCCTTGTTTTGCAGATATCGTCACCAATGTCAGGGATTAATGGAGATATCAGAGGGAAAAAGATTGCAAATATTGCAGATGTGTGTGAGTCTATGAAGCAACAGTTATTGGTGCTTGTGGAATGGGCCAAATATATTCCAGCCTTCTGTGAGCTTCCCCTGGATGATCAGGTCAGACTCTTTTTTGCACTCTTATTCTAATTAAACTTTTGCTTCCATATTCCATGTTCTAAATTTGTTATACTCTAATCCATTTGAGTTACCATCAATTTTCTACCCACTGTTTGTTGATGTACAGTACTGCAATGCTGAACCGGTTGACAGTAATAATAGTAATCCTTAGGAAGGGTTCGATAGGTGAATAAAAATGGCAACCTCTGGCTGAACATCTGGCTGACTGTGCAAACAACCTCAATATCTAAAAACATCTGGAGCACCACTTGAATGCCCTTGGCATTGACAAAATCCTCATCAGTCAATTGCAAAAGGCAACTGTACTAGCAATAACATACATCCTGCAATGATATCTTTAATACCATCAAACAACAACTGCCCAGGGGAGAAGTCCTTGGGAAGGGCGTGAAAGGTGGATAAAAATGCCATATTCAGTCTAAATATCTGGCTGATTGTGTGACTTATCATAATGTAGTCCTCCACAACATATAAAAACCTTGGATTTAATGACATTTAAATGAAAAGTTACATTCTTACAGCTATCGTCCTCTGCATTCTTAACTGTAGGCTTCCTTCATTCTAGTGATATCTTGAGTCAGGGATCTATCGGATTAAACTAGGAGTTTATTGCCTTTCAGGATGGATCTTGTTAGATTGGATGAGAATGAAAAGGCAAGACGTAGGAGCAGTTCAGCACCTTTATTCTCCATAGGTGAAAGTAATGCAGAATGCCAGCAGGCTACAGGGAAGCCACTTTTAAGGAGTCCCAGCAAGGGCTTGTGGTCGGTTATTAATTTGAATTGTCAGCCATAGAGGCATTCATGGAAGCGCTTGATGCCTGCCACCACTGCAAGCTCTTTCTTGTCTATTTGGCTATAATTTCTTTCTGCAATTGTAGCCTATTGGAGCATCAGATCTGTTTGAAAGTTTGTGGCTCAGGATGGCTTCCACTCCGAATGGAGATGCATTGCAAGTTAGCGGAAGGAGAAGGTTGTCGCTGTACTGGATGAGGATGTTGTCTGATGATAAAAGATCCTTTACAGCTTGGGACATGGTGGCCTCTCTCTGTCCCCATGTCCAGGTAGCTGACTTCCTCAGGAGCTAATGCAGGGACTCAGAAACTGTTGTCTTCTGTTTAAGGAAAATTGTGTAAAAGTTTAAAAATCCTAGGAAGGCTTGTTGATCAGTTTTATTAGTCAAGGTGGGTGCATTTTTATGGCGTTGACTTTACTGTCTGTGGGCTGAATGCCGGATCAATCAAAAACCCCAAGAGCTCAACTTGTGTTACACCGATCATGCATTTCTCCTTTTTTACCTTGAACCTTCGTGCTATTTGGAGAAGCATGGGGTGATCTCCCTCGAGAACAGTTAGTGGTAGCCTACCCTTGAAATACTTAAACTGAATTTATTGTTGTTGTTGTTGTTGTTATTGTTGTTGTTGTTGCTGCTGCTATTATTATTATTATTATTATTACTACTACTACAGTGGTACCTCTACTTAATTGCGTGTGGTTCATGGTTTTTAAATGATGGGTTTTTTACATGTTTTTTAATATTAGATTTGTTTATACTGTATTGTAACACTGTTATTATTACTGTTGTGAACCACCCCGAGTCTTCGGAGAGAGGCGGCATACAAATCTAATAAATTATTATTATTATTATAATTATTATTATTAAGAACGCTTCTACTTAAGAACTTTTCTAGATAGGAACCAGGTGTTCAAGATTTTTTTGCCTCTTCTTAAGAACCATTTTCTACTTAAGAACCCGATCCCATAAAAATTTGAGAGCGGCATGAAGGCCCGGCCAGTTTCCTGCCATTCCCCCTTCCATCCCGGCCATCTTGGGCTTTTCTGGGCTGCCAGAAGAGCCTTTCGGTGGCACTTAAGGAGGCTTTGGCAGCCCAGAGTGAACGGAGCGTTTTCCTTTCTCTGGGCGCTTGGAGAGGGAATAAACCACTTTGCTGTGGTGACTCCCTCGCATGGTGACTCCCTCGCTGTGGTGACTGCCTCCCATACACCCGGTGTGAGGTTGCCTCCCAGAGCATCTGGGCGTGGAAAGGCAAAAGGGGGCATTTTGCCCCAGCCAGATCAAGTTGGCTTCAGCCAAAGCAAGGAGTCACCACAGTGAAGAAAAGGCGCCAGCTACAAAGCGAGTGAGCGAGAGGAGAGGGGAGCCCTTCAGCATGGGAAGGAAGAGGCAGCAGGTAGCAGCAGCAGCTGCTGCTCCCTTTTGTTCAAAGGCGTGGGAGGTTCCCCCCTCTCACTCTCTCTGGCACAGTGTATGGGAGGCTGCCTTGCACAGGGTGTATGGGAGGCGCATGCTCCTCCTTACTGCCTCAGAGTCCCTCTTTTTTTTTTCTTAGGACTTAAAGTTTGGGATTTTTTTGATTTCCCTCGCCTCACCTTCTTCCTTCAGCAGTGACTGTCCTCCTCCTCTTTTTCCTCCTCCTCCTCCCACCCATTCTGAGCTTTTATTTATATCCTAATAGGTTTGCATGCATTATTTGCTTTTACATTGATTCCTATGGGAAAAATCACTTCTATTAAGAACTTTTCTACTTAAGAACCTGGTCACGGAATGAATTCAGTTCTTAAGTAGAGGTACCACTGTATTATTATTATTATTATTATTTATTAGATTTGCATGCTGCCCTTCTCTGAAGATTCGGGGCAGCTCACAATTTGCTCTACCTAGCACTTGGATGGGTTTCTATGAAAATCTCTGAGGCGAATGTATTGCAGCTTGAGTGAGGACATGGCTGCAGCTGGATGGAGTAATTTCAGTGTGCCATCCAATTATAGTAAACATGGATCCGGTGTCCAGTTCCATTTTGCATGTTCTGCCCTTGAAACCACAATATGGAACTTGTCCCCCTTGCCAGCATCCGAGTAGCCCACTGTCCTGTGAAAAATTCCTCTATTGTCCTGGTAGGGGTTGTCTATGCATCTGTTTTGTGGGGCCCCAGTTGTTTTGTCTTTGCCACCCCAGACACATGGATGGCTTAGAGTTATATTGGGCTAGTTGGTAGAGGGTTGATTGGATAGCCTTGCAGGTCTCTGCAATGTGCCCTATTTTGTGGTACCGGTGGCAAATTGCCAGAAAAGCCCTCCGGCATAGCCCCTAGGCAACTGGAACAGCAGGTTTGCCTGGTTTTAAATTCTCTGGCTCACCCTTTTCTCTGTCTGGATGTGATGAACTTGATCTTCTGATTTATTGTCATATTTGGGAACTTAGTTCATCCAATCAGGCTCCCGGTATGTGCTGGTGTTCTGGATGTCTGTGGCTGTCCAATGATTTGGCAGCTATAGATTCCTCCACGCCCCCTTCTTTTCAACAACTTTTTTGGCTGTTTTGGATCTCTCATTCCTAGAATGATTCGATTTTTCATCATGTCCTCTGGGTTGATCAATTCACATTTGGTAGCGATTTCCTGGAGTTTGGCAACAAAGTCATTGATGGATTCATCATTGGTGATGATGGTAAAACTCATTCCTGCTGACCATCGGAGATGCTGCAGGAGTGTAACATTCTTTTAGTATCATCTGGAGCATTGTCCAGGCATGGACTCAATGTCTATGGTTGCCACCAGGGTTTGAGCCATTTTATAAATTTTAGGGCTGCAGAAGATTAGGAAGAGAGTCCTCTTTCTCTTGTCTGGCATATCCTGGAAGTTGTTGGTGTCCAGAAACATGCAAAAATGGCTCATGTATGTTGGCCATTCTTCGGTCTTCAGGTCGAAGCTTGTTGGAGTGGGAGATGTTTCAGTAGCTATCATCAAGTTTGGCTGGAGAAGGACAATGCTTGCTTTTAAGATGGCCACAGGTGCCATGAGGTGCCTTTATCCTAATGTCTTCTTCAACCACTTTCATCACCAGTGTTAGATTGTGTGGGAATGAAGAAGTGAGACATAAGAGGAGTTCAGCACCTTTATTCTCCATAAATGAAGTAATGCAGAATTCAATTCAATTTTCAATTCAATTTATTAGATTTGTATGCCGCCCCTCTCCGAAGAATCGGGGCGGCTCACAACAATGATAAAAACAATATTACAGTGGCACAAATCTAATATTAAAAGAAATAACTAAAACCCTATCATATTAAAACCAGACAACACATACATACCAAACATAAATTATAAGGAGCCTGGTGGAAAGATGTCTCAAATCCCCCATGCCTGGCAGTATAGGTGGGTCTTGAGTAGTTTATGGAAGACAAGGAGGGTGGGAGCATTCTAATCTCTGGGGGGAGTTGATTCCAGAGGGCCGGGGCCACCACAGAGAAGGCTTTTCCCCAGGGGCCCGCCAGATGACATTGTTTAGTCGACGGGACCCGGAGAAGGCCAACTCTGTGGGACCTTATCGGTCGCTGGGATTCATGCAGTAACAGGCGGTTCCGGAGGTACTCTGGTCCAATGCCATGTAGGGCTTTAAAGGTCATAGCCAACACCATCAGAATACCATCAGGCTGCAGGGCAGCCACTTTTAAGGGCTTCCCTGAAGTTGTCTAGCCACTGACTAAAGTTGGCTGGCCACTGACTAACCAATCAGTGGCGACTGTGCAAATCCATGCTATGTACAGCCGTATGTAACAGATCATGTCCTATTATTGGACATGATTTTGGCTTTCATAACAGGACATTGGTATCTCTATAACTAGGAGCAATGAAGCTAGCTAAAGTAAACATAACCCGCTTCCCTTCCTCTACCATAGAGGAGGACAATTTGTGTTCCACAAATGTTTGTTATCCCTAGTGCCTAGTTTGCTGCCCTGAGAGCATCTTAGATCATGAATATTTTTGGTATTCCCAAATTTATTTAAAAAAACAAAAACAGTTCTGCTCACTTGGTGATACCATTATATAAGAAATATGCTTTCTTCAAGCTTTGGATACCAGAATAATCCTATCCTATCTTTTTCTTTCTTTTCTTTTCCTTTTCCAAATGCAATCTCTACAATCTCCCCACCCCTACCCTCAGCATTGCCCTTTGGCCAAAAATATTAATAGTATTTTCTAGGGGAACCTTCTTGTAATTCCAAAGGGGTAGAAATAAATGCTGTTTGAATCCTCATGCATGTTTTCTTCTTTTAAAATCATAAAAATTCCACCTTCAGTTGATCACAAAAAATATTCACCTTAAAAAATCCCACCCTCCCAAACAAAATGAAAAAATAATAGAACAAGCCCTTTGCTAGCGTTTCCTGGGTGAATTTTCTTCTAACACTTCTGATTTTTATACTGAACTGGAGTTTTTTGGTGCAGTGCATTTTTTCCTAGCTCCTCATTCCATGAGTCGGTGCTTATGGTTGGATTATTGTCACACACCTGAATTCCACAGTACAGTGTTCCCTCGATTTCCGCAGGGGATGTGTTCCGAGACTGCCCGCAAAAGTCAAATTTCCGCGAAGTAGAGATGCGGAAGTAAATACACCATTTTTGGCTATGGACAGTATCACAAGCCTTCCTTTAACACTTTAAACCCTTAAATTACCATTTCCTATTCCCTTAACAACCATTTACTCACCATTATTACTGGTACTCACCATTGAATAAGACACTTAGTGATCCTGATATTTATAAACATAATTATTTATTAACAATAATTATTTTTTTGTTATTTATTTGCAAAAATTATTAGTTTGGCGATGACATATGACGTCATCGGGTGGGAAAAACCGTGGTATAGGAAAAAACCCCGTGAAGTATTTTTTAATTAATATTTTTTGAAAAACCGTGGTATAGGCTATTCGCGAAGTTCGAACCCGCGAAAATCGAGGCAACACTGTACTAGTAATATTCTAAAAACTTCCCCATTATAGATACACATTTGATCAATTCACATATAATAGAACATTTGTAGCCTAATTATGCTTTTCTTGCTGCTATTTTTGTCACAGAATTATTTACTCGGTTCATTATTTTTCTATGATTCTTTTACCATTAGGATATTATTATCAGACAAATCCACCCTACCTCACTCTGTGTCAAACCTAAAACTGGTGCCTCTGGAAAATCGCACTCTCTCCAGCTCTTTCATTACATGATCTTTCTCCATGTTTGTTCAGTGCTTACATGTTGGCCCATCCCCATAATGACAACCTTTCCCAAATCCTCCAGTTAATGTTTAGAGACTGTTTGCTGAAAAGCTGAATCCCCAGTCGGACATTAAAAAGCATCCATGTCATTCTGCGTCTTGGTGTTAACCTTTGTTTCTAAAGACTTTTTCTTTTTTTTAAAAAAGATGTAAAATGGGAGATTCGGAACATTCTTGAGGATCATTGAAGGGTATAAAGTGCACGATGCAATCATTAACAACATAGCAAGCAGGGATTTTTTTTAAAAGAAAAACCTGCCTGCCCTTCACTATAGAACAAAATTCAGAACCATTTGAAAAATTAATTGTACCAGAGCAAGAATGCTAACTCAAAAAACTTGACTGTAAAAAATGTGATTTCAACAATCGAGTTATTGAAGCGTGGAATTCATTGCCGGACTCAATTGTGTCAACCCCTAACCCCCAACACTTCTCCCTTAGACTCTCCATGATTGACCTCTCCTGGTTCCTAAGAGGCCAGTAAGGAGTGTACATAAGTGCACTGGTGTACCTTTCGTCCCCTGTCCAATTGTGTTTCCTTTGACAACTCGATTGTTAAAGTCATATTTTTTACAGTCAAGTTTGTAGCGGTTAATATTAAGTTTGAATCTGTTGCGTGCTCTTGTGTTGTTGCGGTTGAAGCTGAAGTAGTCATTGACAGGTAGGACGTTGCAGCATATGATCTTGTGGGCAATACTAAAATCGTGTTTTAGGCGTCATAGTTCTAAGCTTTCTAGACCCAGGATTGTTAGTCTATTTTCGTAGGGTATTCTGTTTCTAGTGGAGGAGTGAAGAGCTCTTCTGGTGAAATATTTCTGGACGTTTTCAAGGGTGTTGATGTCCGAGATGTGGTATGGGTTCCAGACAGATCAGTTTAGCCTGAACATGATACCAATCACCCAATACTGGAAGAGTTGTCATGAGGAAGAGGTTGAGGAATTATTATTCGTAGTGCCTGAAGGTAGGGCAACAACTACCGGGTGGCAATTTTTCGAAGAGAGACCAAAAATCTAAATAAAGAGGAATTTCCTGACGATGAAATCTATTAAACAGTGGACCCACCTGCGTCTTAAAATTATAAAGCCCCATCACTGGAGCTTTTCAAGCAAAGTTTGGAGAGTTATGATGGGGACCTGTGTGCTTTTACTTGTTTATTAACTAAGCACAGTGCATGTTTAACTTGGAACAGTGCATCCACCTAATATCCTGTTCTGGAAAACATTGTACTCAGCAGTCTTAGATCTGGCCAAGTGACTCCTCTAATTCAGAACAGCATTTTACTATTTAGCCTTATATTCTAGCTACAATCCAAGGTGGATGATGATGATGATCCTTGTAGTCAATGTTGACTTCTGGCAATTGAATGGACAAATCTCTGTAGTTTTCTAGGCAAAAGATTTTCAGAAGGCAATTACCATTGTCTCCTTTCTAGGGTTGAGAGAGACTGATCGAAAGTTTTCTAAGTGGCTTTTGCTTAAGATAGGACTAGGACCAAACTCTAGAGCAGAGGTCTTCAAACTTGGCAACTTTAAGACTTGTGGACTTCAACTCCCAGAATTCCCCAGGCAGCTATGCTGACTAGAGAATTCTGGGAGTTGAAGTCCACAAGACTTAAAGTTGCCAAGTTTGGGGACCCCTGCTCTAGATTGATGACTTAACCACTATGCCAAACTGATTATGATAGCTGAATAAATAGTTCTTTCTTTCTTTCTTTCTTTCTTTCTTTCTTTCTTTCTTTCTTTCTTACCAAATTTATTGATCACCCATTTTACAATATGATAGCTTTGCAATGTACTCTTTGGTAATCTATTTTTTTGGGGTAATTCCCAATATGGACGACTGCAATATATTATAAGTGAGACTGCCTTTAAAACTAATAAAGAAACTTTAGGTAGTCCCAAAAAAGTCAGTAAGAGATCTTACTAGAGCTTCCAGAGATATCATGGGTAAATTCTTGTTAGAGCTGGTCACAGTGGAACAAATGGCACTAAGGGTTAGTAGGCTCTTCTCCATTGGAGGTGTTTAAACAAAGGAGGGGATGTAGTAGATACTTACAATGGATTGGAAGCTGACTTATATTCTTCATTTTAGAATCTCTGGTGGTTATATTGTATGATTACGTTGCCATCTGCACTGATTGTCTATCTACTTCTACCCAAGTTTTGGTATTAATCCATAAAGCTCTAAACACCTTAAGGCTATAGTATTCAAAGAAGCATAGCTACACATATTCATTGGTCAGGACCTTAAATTCCCACTAGATCCTTCTATCCTATGAAGCAAAGCCAGTAGCTATTGGAAAAAGGACCTTTCTGTCTATGCTGCCCCAGCTCTGAAAAGCCGTCCTCTTCCAGTTGTGATGTTGGTTTTGACTCCAGAGATTTAAAAAGCCATTTTAAAGTTTTAGAACATTATTTGTTTGTTTGTTTGTTTGTTTGTTCCTTCCTTCCTTCCTTCCTTCATTTATTTATTTACTTATTAGATTTCTAGGCCAAAGCATTAATGCTTTGTTGCTATTTTATTGTTGTTTGTATTCCTGCTTCTGATTTTTATCATATCAATTTAAACTCATATATTTTTCAGAATGTGTTATAAACGTATTGTTTACCTCTCAAGAAAATCTTTTTAATTTTGTTTAATGTGTAGTCACTCCAGCCAGCTAAGCCAGGAAAGCACACGTGCTCTGAGTAAATAAAAAGAAAGTCCTATTCTTCCCCCAAAATGTGCCAGTCGAAATTAACACCGCTACTTTGGGGGTTGTGATTACAAGGGCTCAGCTCATACTGTGTTATCTCCAATAATATGTTTCTCAAACGGAATACAGTATGTTTTTCTCCTTGGTAGGCACACTTTAGCTTTGTGCCAGGCTCTGTATTTTCATTTTCTATCAGCTAGTAACATTAGATTTTGGTTCCTTTGATCCTACAGGTGGCTTTGCTACGGGCCCACGCTGGCGAACATCTCTTACTGGGGGCAGCCAAACGCTCGATGGTATTCAAAGACATCCTTCTCCTAGGTAAAGAGCTTCTCCCCTTAAAAGTTCAGTAATTCTTCAATATGGAGGGTTTTTTAAAAAAAAACAGGGCCTGGCATTTGTTGAGTTTCTTGTAGTAAAATTTACTTGACAACATCCCATTTGCTAAAGGAGAATTATATCTAGTAAACATACATAGAAACATAGAAACATAGAAGACTGACAGCAGAAAAAGACCTCATGGTCCATCTAGTCTGCCCTTATACTATTTCCTGTATTTTATCTTACAATGGATATATGTTTATCCCAGGCATGTTTAAATTCAGTTACTGTGGATTTACCAACCACGTCTGCTGGAAGTTTGTTCCATCTACTACTCTTTCAGTGAAATAATATTTCCTCACGTTGCTTTTGATCTTTCCCCCAACTAACTTCAGATTGTGTCCCCTTGTTCTTGTGTTCACTTTCCTATTAAAAACACTTCCCTCCTGAACCTTATTTAACCCTTTAACATATTTAAATGTTTCGATCATGTCCCCCCTTTTCCTTCTGTCCTCCAGACTATACAGATTGAGTTCATTAAGTCTTTCCTGATACGTTTTATGCTTAAGACCTTCCACATAGTAGTGTTTCCAACCTCAACAATTTTCAAGATCTGTGGATTTCAACTCCCAGAATTCCTTAGCCAGCTGGGAGCTGAGGTCCAATCTCTTGGCGTTGCTGAGTTTACAGGATTGTACTTTTCATTATCTATTTGTTTATTTTGTTTTCACTTATCTGTTTTAATGAGTTTAGAGACGCAGCAATGATTTTAAGAGAGTGTACATTGAAAGAGGTATTACTTTCTGTTCCTTTGTCCTACTGTCATCTCTGACTTTACAGTTTCTGAAGCAAGATATCAGCTTGTTTATAGATGTAAAAGAAGGTTATCTCTCTGTGTTATTATTTCTTGTTTTCCTGCTGTTTAAAAACAAATGTCTAGCCTCTTTCCAGTTTGATATCTATTTGTTTGAAACTGGTCTTTTTCAATGGAAGTGGGGATCCGGATGTTGTCATCTTTGTTAGAAACATAGAAACATAGAAGACTGATGGCAGAAAAAGACCTCATGGTCCATCTAGTCTGCCCTTATACTATTTCCTGTATTTTATCTTACAATGGATATATGCTTATCCCAGGCATGTTTAAATTCAGTTACTGTGGATTTACCAACCACGTCTGCTGGAAGTTTGTTCCAAGGATCTACTACTCTTTCAGTAAAATAATATTTTCTCATGTTGCTTTTGATCTTTCCCCCAACTAACTTCAGATTGTGTCCCCTTGTCCTTGTGTTCACTTTCCTATATGGTATTTCTTCTAATGGGCAACTGGACTGACTGAACAATATCTGTCACTTGCTGATATGCTACTAGGAGGTGTCTTATCTCAGAGGCCCATCATTTAAAAATTGTTTTGTAGCAGAATCAGGAGTGGGCTGCTAGCCGGAATGCTAAATTGGGCTCGCTGGCGCGGCTCCTGAGTGCTAGCAGGACCAGCGCGATTTTGCTTCTGCACCTATGTAAGTAGCAAAATCGTGAACGGAGCCGCAGGTGGGCCTGTGTTTCAACATGCATGGAAGCAAAAAAACCTCGCTGAAACACAGGTGCATCTGCGGCTCCATGCACGATTTTGCTACTTACACAGGTGTAGAAATCTCACTGGCCCCGCAAGCACTCACGAGCCGCAGCGGCGAGCCCAATTTTGCGTTCCAGCTAGCAGCCCACCGGTGAGTGGAATTAAGAACTAGAGAAACAATTTTGTATGGGAAAGCCATTTATTGACAAGAAAAGTTGATGTGTAACAAATTAGGTATATAATACAAACATCCTCGACTTATGACAACTGAGCCCAAAATTTCCATTGCTCAATGCAGTTGTTGATAAGTTGAGTTATCGCACTCTACTCCGGCCCAAAAGTGATGATTGTTTTTATTGATTGTTTTATTGCGATTTTAATTGTTGTATTTTTTTGTTATTCTTTTACGACACCCACAGTCCTTTTGGAGTTGGGCAGCCTATAAATCCAATAAAACTTAAACTTGTTATACTGATAGATATCAAATTATAGAATGTTCTGTATGCAAAGAATGAAGCAATTTGATTGAATGAGAATTTAAATAACCCCATTTTCCTGCAGGAAATGACCACATAATCCCCCGAAACTGCCCAGAATTGCTGGAAATCAGCCGCGTAGCTGTGCGAATTCTAGATGAGCTGGTGTTAACATTTCAAGAGCTGCAAATTGATGATAATGAATATGCTTGTCTGAAAGCCATTATCTTCTTTGATCCAGGTAGATGCTGTTTTCGAGCAATTAGAAAAGAAATATAAGGATATTTCCTTTAAAACTGTAGTCCTGTAGCATTACTGAGGAATTTATTGCTTCAGACTAAGTCCTTAATGCCGTTGTGCTATTTCATTCAACAATACCCTTCTCCAGAGTCAAAGCTTCCCCATGGGTCTCAAAGTGTAGTCCCGAGACCCTATCAAAAGGCCCATAAAATCAAATAAAAGTTAATGACTTTACTGTTGTGGTGAGTTGCCCAAAGTTGCTAAATGTTTTAAATAACATATGGAATAAATGTTTTAAATTGTATTTTAAAAATTCACAGTTTTAATCTTTAAAACAACAAATATTGGTGAGAATAACTATATAAGCCAAAGCTCTTGGAGGAGGTGATCCAGGGATGGGCTGCTGCCCAGGCTGGGGTGGGGGGACGGGATGCAGGGGGGTAGCAAAAATGGAGCTCCACCCCAGAGCATCCTATTTGTACTGAAAGATGTTTATGTTTATGTTTATATTTATTTAGATTTGTATGCCGCCCCTCTCCGCAGACTCGGGGCGGCTCACAACAGATAACAAAAAAACAATTTACAACAAATCTAAATTTCTACTAAAAACATTTTAGAAACCCCATTTTCTAAATACACATACATACACACATACCATTCATAAATTGTATAGGCCCAGGGGAGATGTCTCAGTTCCCCCATGCCTGACGACACAGGTGGGTCTTAAGGAGCTTACGAAAGGCAAGGAGAGTAGGGGCAGTTCTAATCTCCGGGGGGAGTTGGTTCCAGAGGGTCGGGGCCGCCACAGAGAAGGCTCTTCCCCTGGGGCCCGCCAACCGACATTGTTTAGTTGACGGGACCCGGAGAAGACCCACTCTGTGGGACCTAATTGGTCGCTGGGATTCGTGCGGCAGCAGGCAGTCTCGGAGATATTCTGGTCCAGTGCCATGAAGGGCTTTAAAGGTCATAACCAACACTTTGAATTGTGACCGGAAACTGATCGGCAACCAATGCAGACTGCGGAGTGTTGGTGAAACAAGGGCATACCTAGGTAGGCCCATGACTGCTCTCGCAGCTGCATTCTGCACGATCTGAAGTTTCCTAACACTTTTCAAAGGTAGCCCCATGTAGAGAGCATTACAGTAGTCGAGCCTCGAGGTGATGAGGGCATGAGTGACTGTGAGCAGTGAGTCCCGGTCCAGATAGGGCCGCAACTGGTGCACCAGGCGAACCTGGGCAAACACCCCCCTCGCCACAGCTGAAAGATGGTTCTCTAATGTGAGCTGTGGATCGAGGAGGATGCCCAAGTTGCGGACCCTCTCCGAGGGGGTCAAAAGTCCCCCCCCCAGGGTAATGGAAGATGTTGAAAGAAAATGCAGGTTTACTTCTCCCTGTGGGGAGGGGGGGCGCAACAGAAAATAATTGAGAAACACTGGGCTAGATGGATGAGTAACCTAAACCATTTAAGTTACTAGCTAGTAACTTTCCTTTTAAAGAACAACATTCCACAAGAAACTACCCCATATTATTTGAAACAGGGCTCCTGACTCTTTTTAATATCTCTGTCCTTGAAATTTGGCATAATATATAACATCTCACCTTTTATTCCAGATGCTAAAGGCCTAAGTGACCCTATGAAGATCAAGCGAATGCGTTATCAAGTCCAGGTCAGCCTGGAGGACTACATCAACGACCGGCAATATGACTCACGAGGCCGCTTTGGGGAGCTGTTACTTCTCCTGCCCACCCTCCAAAGCATCACGTGGCAGATGATTGAGCAAATCCAATTCGTTAAACTGTTTGGCATGGCCAAAATTGACAACCTGTTGCAAGAGATGCTGCTTGGAGGTGAATACTGTGGCACAAACTTTCCTGAAATTAGGCATCAGGACTTTTGCCCCTAGAATGAAAGACAAGTGCAGAGTGTACAGCACCATGAATCTCACTTCAGTTAAGAGAAGAAAGAAAGATAAAATCAACGATACATCATGTTTGAGGTGTCTATGGAGATTCTCAGTCATCCAGGTCATGATTGTCCCAAAGGTGCTTTTTCAAGAAGCAACTGGACTTTCTGGTTTTCCTTTGAAGACATTTCACTTCTCATCCAAGAAGCTTCTTCAGTTCTGTATGAGAGGCAAAACATCTTCAAAGAAAAAACAGAAAATCCAGTTGCCTCTTGAAAAAACACCCTTGGGACACTTCGCTTGAGAGTTTGATCTTCCTCCTGAAGCAAGATTTCTGCTAATCTTTTTTTTTAATTAGCCCATTTTTTGCAATTCAATTACAGGAAAGGGATTTTTTTTAATGAATACTTTTTTCATGCTTCCAAAATTTCAATGACCCACTTGAAAAAATGACACATTGAGAAATACTTACTCAACAGAGTTCAGATTTTCTATCAAGCAGTGAGCATTTTGGCTTGCTCAGTTTCATTAATAACAAGAAATCTCTATCTGTAGGACATTTATTTATGTATTTATTTATTTATTTATTCATTCATTCATTCATTCATTCATTCATTCATTCATTCATTCATTCATTTGTCCAATACACAAATACATAGGAAGAAAAATAGACATGTAGTAATATATATAAGGGTAAAAGTGAACTTAGAGGAGAGGATATATGAAAGGAAGAGAATATATAAGATAGGTGAAAGAGGGGAAAGACAATTGGACAGGGGATGAAAGGCACACCAGTGCACTTATGTACGCCCCTTACTGGCCTCTTAGGAACCTGGAGAGGTCAATCGTGGAGAGTCTAAGGGAGAAGTGTTGGGGGTTAGGGGTTGACACAATTGAGTCCGGCAATGAGTTCCACGCTTCGATAACTCGATTGTTGAAATCATATTTTTTACAGTCAAGTTTGGAGCGGTTCGTATTAAGTTTGAATCTGTTGCGTGCTCTTGTGTTGTTGTGGTTGAAGCTGACATGGTAGAGCTCAGACCAAACTTTGCTCAACTTGTATCTTCCAGATGTGGAAGTGGTATTACAGACTATGTAGGAGTGTCAGATCCTTTACAGAAAAGAACTTGGTAAAATGAGGGTCTTCAGCCTCTACAAAGCAGCTGAAGAACAGCTAAGGAAGGATATGACTTGAAGTAGAAAAAGTGTGGGTCACAATCAGGGAGACCTCCACATCTCTTATTCCAGAGGTCTCCAAACTTGGCAGCTTTAAGACTTGTGGACTTCAACCAGAATTCTCCAGCCATCCTCACTAGGAGTTAAAGTCTTAAAGTTGCCAGGTTTGGGGACCCCTGTCTTATTTCTTTCCAGATACACAAACGCTGTAGCCCAGCTTTCCATCGAATTCTAAATTGCTCAGATTACATACTGTCAATATAAACTATTGAATATTTTTCCCACAAAGATATAATTGATTAAAATGGAAAACAATAGTATTTGAATTAATTTGGATTCATTATTTTTGATTCTTCCCAAATGCATCTCTGCAATTTGGGCTTCACCTCTTCATGCTTCTACTATTAATCAAAAGAATAATTAAAGTCTAGACTGGAAAGTCAGGAGATAAAACCTGATCTATTCCCCGTCCAAATGGTTATTGACATCAGGATCATTTCAAAAATTAGAATAGAATGTAATTTTCTTCACTGAACATTGTCCAATACTTAAGATTCCTATTCATCATTTTAGGGTCATCAAGTGACACACCTCATGCTCACCATCATCCTCTGCACCCCCACCTTATCCAGGAGAATTTGGGAACAAATGTCATTGTGGCCAACACAATGCCTCCTCAGATCCATAATGGACAGTTGTGTAAGTATTCACATTTAAAAGACCCATCTGTCCAAGAATGCTATATTTAGGGGTAGTGATTTCTGACAGTCTCAAAATGGGTGAACAGTGCTGTCAGGCAGTAGGGAAAGTAAGTAGGATGCTTGGCTGCATAGTTAGAGGTATAACAAGCAGGAAGAGGGAAATTATGACCCCGCTATATAGAGTGCTGGTGAGACCACATTTGGAATACTGTGTCCAGTTCTGTAGACTTCACCTACAAAAATATATTGACAAAATTGAACGAGTCCAAAGACGGGCTACAAGAATGGTGGAAGGTCTTAAGCATAAAACGTATTAGGAAAGACTTAATGAACTCAATCTGTATAGTCTGGAGGACAGAAGGAAAAGGGGAGACATGATTGACACATTTAAATATGTTAAAGGGTTAAATAAGGTCCAGGAGGGAAGTGTTTTTAATAGGAAAGTGAACATAAGAACAAGGGGACACAATCTGAAGTTAGTTGGGGGAAAGTTCAAAAGCAACATGAGAAAATATTATTTTACTGAAAGAGTAGTAGATCCTTGGAACAAACTTCCAGCAAATGTGGTAGATAAATGCACAGTAACTGAATTTAAACATGCCTGGGATAAACATATATCCATCCTAAAATAAAATACAGAAAATAGTATAAGGGCAGACTAGATGGACCATGAGGTCTTTTTCTGCCGTCAGACTTCTATGTTTCTATGTTCTCAGCTACAGTAAACCAGTTTTTGGCAAAATGATATCTACCAATCACGTTTAATTTTATAGACCAATGTGAATGATAATTGTGGGAAATGAATAACATTTCTGAAAGACATCATCTGGAAGAAAACTACACCATCTTCAGCAGTAGCAGCTCCACATAAATACTAAAGAGCATCAGATGTATTGATTTATTAGTTATTTGAGGGATGTGTGCTATTGCTGTTTCCATAGGAAAAGTATCCACAGATCTTTTCCCATTTCGTTATCATGCAAGGAGACCTAGTTAATCATGCCCTTTTTCCCCCCAAAATTGTTTTAATCCCACTTTTATTTATTTATTTGATATATTTTTTTATGCTGCCCTACCCTTTAGTCTCAGGGTGGCTTACAACATGTTAGCAATAGCACTTTTTAACAGAGCCAGCATATTGCCCCCACAATCCAGGTCCTTTTATTATTTTTTTATAAATTACTCAAGGTGGCAAACATATCTATCATTTCTCTTCCTAGTTTTCCCACAACAAGAACCCTGAGAAATTAGTTGGGCTGGAAAAAGTGCAGAGAAGAGCGACACAGATGATATGGGGACTGGAGGTTGCAGGAGCTTGGCATGGCTAGTTTAATGAAAAGAAGGACCAGGGGAGACATGACAGCCGTGCTCCAATATCTCAGGGGCTGCCACAAAGAAGTAGGAGTCAACCTATTCTCCAAAGCACCTGAGAGTAGAACAAGAAGCAATGGGTGGAAACTAAATAAGGAGAGAAGTAAATTAGAACTAAGGAGAAATTTCCTGACAGTCAAAATGGTTGACCAGTGGAACAGCTTGCTTCCAGAAGTTGTGAATGCACCAACACAGGATGTTTTTAAGCAGATGTTGGGTAACCATCTGTCTGAAGTAGTGTAGGGTTTCCTGCCTAAGCAGGGGTTTGGACTGGAAGACCTCCAAGGTCCCTTCCAACTCTGTTGTTGTTGTTGCTTCTGCTGTTACTGCTGCTTTTGTTGTTGTTGTTGTTATTATTATTATCATTATTACTAAAGAGTGACTGGCCTCAAATCAAGCCAGCCTTCATACCTAAGGCGGGACTAGAACGCACAGTCTCCTGGTCTGTAGCCTGGTCCCTTAACCATCAGACCAAACTTGTTCTTTGACCAATTTGCTCTCTGTAATTTATTTATGCCTCTGTAGAGATTAAGGGGGATGCAAGAATTGTTAAGAGGACTGAAGCATTCTTTAATGCTTTGCTGATCAAAAGACCCTGAGGATACTTTTAATTCTGCCCTCAGCTAAATCAGAGGCTGGTGTAATTCCTCCTTGCCGGGGTAAAATTGAAACACCCAACTTTTATTCTTTGCCAAAAATATTAGGTGTATAGAAATTTCAGCAATGCTATTTCTGCCTGATATACACTGCTCAAAAAAATAAAGGGAACACTTAAACAACACAATATAACTGCAAGTAAATCAAACTTCTGTGAAATCAAATTGTCCACTTGGGAAGCAACACTGATTGACAATCAATTTCACATGCTGTTGTGCACATTGAACTTTGTACAGAACAAAGTATTCAATGAGAATATTTCATTCATTCAGATCTAGGATCTGTTCTTTGAGTGTTCCCTTTATTTTTTTGAGCAGTATATTTACGGTAATCTGAAGTTTCCATTTACTGTAGACCTCATGTCTGAAACACCAGCTTGTTTTTTGGATTTTCTGCTTCTTGCAATATCTTGGATGGTGAATAATTGGAGATTGGATAACCCTTTGTCTGAAGTGGTGCAGGGTTTCTTGCCTAAGCAGGGTGTGGGACCCATCCAACTTTGTTATTCTATTCTAATCTATCCTGAATAACTCAAAGGCTTGCACACTTTTTCCTGCAATTTTCATTGCAATAAAAAATATTGTCATACTATGTACAATGTTGGATTTTTCCCATGATTGGTACATTGCAGAATCTACTTCCGAGTTAAGATATGCAGGAAATGTGTACAAGTAGCCCACGACTTACAACAGCTCATTTAGTGACCATTCGATGTTATACACTGAAAAAAGCAACTTATGCTATTTTTCATATTTATGACCATTGCAGCATCCTCATGACCACCAGATCAAAATTCAGTTGCTTGGCCAGTGACTCATATTTAGAATAGTTGCAGTGTCCCAGCCAGTGAAGGGCCACACTTAGCTTTTTCTACCGGATTGGTGCGGTACAGGCAGTGGCGGGTGGGTGCACCTCTGGGTGAGATTTTTTTTCTGCGCATGCGCGGAAGCAAAAAACTGGCAAAAAAAAGATATTGACAAAATTGAACGGGTCCAAAGACGGGCTACAAGGATGGTGGAAGGTCTTAAGCATAAAACGTATCAGGAAAGACTTAATGAACTCAATCTGTATAGTCTGGAGGACAGAAGGAAAAGGGGGGACATGATCGAAACATTTAAATATGTTAAAGGGTTAAATAAGGTTCAGGAGGGAAGTGTTTTTAATAGGAAAGTGAACACAAGAACAAGGGGACACAATCTGAAGTTAGTTGGGGGAAGATCAGACACAACATGAGAAAATATTATTTTACTGAAAGAGTAGTAGATCCTTGGAACAAACTTCCAGCAGACGTGGTAGATAAATCCACAGTAACTGAATTTAAACATGCCTGGGATAAACATATATCCATCCTAAGATAAAATACAGAAAATAGTATAAGGACAGACTAGATGGACCATGAGGTCTTTTTCTGCCGTCAGACTTCTATGTTTCTATGTTTCTAAAAATTGCTGAAATCTCACGTGAGGACGCTCACACGTGTGAGATTGCAGCAATTTTCACCGATTTCTTTGCTTTCGTGCATGCGCAGAAGCAAACAAAGCCCAAAAATCGCCAAAGTCTCATGCGTGACATTTTGGCAATTTTTGGCAATTTCTTTGCTTCCACGCATGCACAGAAGTAAAATCTCACGCAAGGATGCGTGGGGGCACAGGTGCATGAAACGGAGATACACAGATGCACAGACATTGCCATTTCCACTACCGGAACAGTGATCCCAGGCACACCGTGAGCAGCTCGCCTGTGGTCCCAGGGTCATGTGATCCTTTTTTGCGACCTTGACAAACAAGATTAATGGGGAAATCGGCTTCAATTAACAACCATGTTAATTGACTTAACAACTGCAGTGATTCGCTTAATAGCTGAGGCAAGAAAGACGGTAAAATGAGGCAAACTTCACTTAGCAACAGAAATTTTGGGTCTCAATTGTGGTCATACGTCGAGGACTACCTGTACATGAAAAAATATGTGTACCTTAATCATGTCCGTTCAGTGTAACAATGTTTGTTTGTTTGTTTGTTTGTTCGTTCATCCATTCATCCATTCATCCATTCATCCATTCATCCATTCATCCATTCATCCATTCATTTATTAATTCATTCATCCATTCATTTATTCATTCATTCTGTCTGTCAGTCAGTCAGTCAGTCAGTCAGTCAATTAGTTAGTTAGTCCAATACATAATTGTAGGTTTCAAAGGATATAATCATAGTAAAATATATCAATAGAAGAATAGAAGAAAAGACATAGGAATAATATGGAAGAAATAATAGAGTTCATAAACGTATACATGTAGCTAGTAGAAATATAAGAGAAATATTAGGACAGGGGACGGAAGGCACGCTGGTGCGCTTATGCACGCCCCTTACTGACCTCTTAGGAACTGGGAGAGGTGAATCATGGATAGTCTAAGGGTAAAGTTTTAGGGGTTAGGTGACGATACTACAGAGTCTGGTAGTGAGTTCCATGCATCAGCTACTCAGTTACTAAAGTCATATTTTTTACACATTTTATGTATTTTGTAACAAAGCTTTTCTTTCCACAGCCACTCCTGAAACTCCCCAACCTTCCCCCCCTGCTGGCTCTGGAGCTGAACACTACAAACTACTTCCGGGGGCCATCGCAACCGTAGCCAAGCAGCCCAGTTCGATCCCTCAGCCCACCATCACAAAGCAGGAAGTCATCTAGCATCCAACCTAGTGAGGAAGAATTGATGACTCACAGACTGCCGCGTGGAGAAACAAACCTCCTTCGTTCTCATCTCAGTCACTCTGGTGGTCAAACAATTCATGGAGCTTTTCCCAGGGCAAAAATGTGCTATTTTTATTATTATTATTATTATTATTATTATTCGGAAATTACACGTGGAAAAAAAAGAAGAAGTGATCTTGACATGCTGCTGTGACAGAATGCTGCAGAACTTACAGATTAGCCTCGATGATCGCTTCACACTTTGCAAAGAGAACCGGATGTCAAACTTCAGATCCGTTGGTGGCTGTTCCAAAAATTGCACTGACTTGCCTGTTTTGCCACTGCCTACTCTCTCCCCCTCCTTCTTTCTCTACAAATCTGCCTTTTTTTCCCCTTTTTTTTAAAAGGCAGCTGACTGGAAAGATAGAAAGAAACCAAGCCCCATTCCTGGAGCATCTCCAAACAGTCCTTGCTGTGACATTATGGGTTACACATTTCCAGAGTCTTACAGGAAGAAGAGAAAGATGCACAGACTCTGACCTTGTTGAAGCTGAAGCATAGTTACCATTTATACTGCCTGCTCAAATGCTTTAGGGCAGTGATGGCGAACCTATGGCACAGGTGCCACAGATGGCACACGGAGCCCTATCTGCTGGCATGTGAGCCTTTGCCCTAGCTCAGCTCCAACGTGCATGTGTGTGCCGGCCAGCTGATTTTTGGCTTGCACAGAGGCTTTGGGAGGGTGTTTTTGGCTTCCAGAGAGCCTTTGGCTCCTGGGGAGGATGAAACATGAGCCTACTTGGGCCACCAGATGTTGGGAAACAGGCCGTTTCTGCCCTCCAGAGGGCCCCCAGGGGTGGGGGAAGCTGTTTTCGCCCTTCCCAGGCATTGAATCGTGGGTGTGGGCACTTGTGCATGCACGATAGTGCAAGCCTATGCTCTTTCGGCCCCCGAGGAAAAAAAGGTTCGCCATCACTGCCTTAGGGGAAATTCTACAAGTAAAATATAGGCTTCTATGTTTCCCCTAGCTCTAGAAGTCTATAACGTTGAATGATGAACCTTTGCTCTCTTCAAGCACTGTTCTTTCAAATGCTACTGATATTTTGTCCATCTGGTAAATTAACAGCTTCTATGGAGAAGCACCCTCATGCTGAACAAAGTATGGCCTTGCTGTATGTAGTTAAGATTCTTTTCCTCTAACAATGCACTGTACCTCTTAGCTTCTTTGTTATCTTCAGGATCTATCCCTCAAGCCTCTGCTTCTGAAGATGTTGTGACTAACAGACAATGACTGATCGTTCCTTTATGCCTTTGTCTAATGCAGCATTCCCCAACCTGTCCAGCTTGACGGCCTTGCATGGGGTGGGAGTGGGGAGAAGGGATGGTTTTACGTGAGGGGCATACGTGCACTTGCATGGACACAGCTTCATTTGTGTGAGCGGTGGGTATGCTCACTGAATGGAGTTGCAAGCGCCAGTGCATACTGCTCAGGCAAATGGGGTTGCGAACCCCAGAGCCCACTGCCTTGCATGAGTGGAACTGCACATGAATAGAGCTACACACTCACCCACCATTGGTGTGACCCAATTCCAAATGGTCCATGACCTAGTTTCTAAAAGGCCTCAGTCCATGGGTTGGAGATCCCTGGTCTAATGGTTTTTAAGAGCACAATGTTGTTTGCTATCAAGTAAAATAGCAATAGCATTTAGACTTATATACTGCTTCTAATGCTTTTACTGCTCTCTAAGCGGCATATTGCCCCCAACAAGCTGGGTCCTCATTTTACCCATCTCAGAAGGATGAAAGGCTGAGTCAACCTTGAACTGGTGGTGAGATTTGAACTGCTGACCTACAGCTAGAAAAGAGGGAGAGCATGCCTCTGTGAAAGTGATCTGTTGGACCTGGGGTTCCCCTTTCTCTGTCCAAGAGAGAATCCCATTCAGTTCTACTCAAGAAAAAAACTGGATCCAAATAGAATTTAGTGATGATGGAAATCACTAGAGGGATTGGCAAGGATTGGTCAGAAAGCTTCGGGGAATGTCCTATCAAATGAACAATGGGCATTTTGTTCCTTTCTATTTACAATGAAGGGACAATAATGAACCTGCACCTGATTTCAGCACTGCCAAACAAGTTGGATCCTAGCTGGACCGACTGTGTTTCTTCACCAGAATTTACAGTTTACAGAAATGGTTCTGTATCAAGTCCTAAGGACATAGTTGGATTGTTATGACATTCACCCAAAGTTTTCTTATAGCTGACAGCTTCCCCAGGGGGCAGACAGAAATAGACCCTGGAATGATTCCTTCTTCAATTATCATTTAACAAACCGGAACATGACATTTAGGAGTTAAAGTTGAAAAAGAACTAAAGCCACTCAGATCTTAAGAGCTCCATGAGTTGCTTAAGGTTACCTTAGGTGAGACCAGTAATCAAATTATTCTTCAGCCATTTCAATTTCTTGGAAAATTGTAGATTTAATTCACATGACAATTCTAAAGAAGCCATAAGATAATTCCACCACCCTTCTCAATGTTTACCTGGTAAAACTGGAGTGGGGATGAATTCAGACTTCCATAATATCCTTGTATAGTTTAACTATTATGCTACCCTGATGCTTGGTTCCAAACATACACACTTAGATTTTAAAATCCTGAACCTGCCTCAAGTAGTTTTTGAGTACCAATGTCAAACTTTGTTCAGGGGGTTAGTTTGTTTCTTTACACAAAACTACTCCAATCCATTTTACTAACTTGATTCCTTCCAAATTTATTGAGACTGCAAACTTCCAGAATTCCTAATCAATCTTCTGGGAGTTTCCATCCAACATGTCTGCGGGGCTCCAGGTTGGGGAAGGCACTCCAAAGTTTTTATCATTTTAGTAATATAATAGGAGGGGTTTGTTTGGAAAGTTTGGTTTTGTGCCTTCAAGACAGTTTTGACTTTGGGACAAATTCCTGCATTTTTCTTGGGAAGATTTTTTGGGAAGTGGTTGGCCATTGCCTCCTTGGTAGGACTGAGAGAGAGAGTCATTGGCCCAAAGTCACTAAAGTGGGACCGGAAATACAATCACCTGGTTTCTATTCTGATGCCTTAACCACTATTGGCTTTGGAAATTGCTATCGTTCTATGTTTGAAGTCCCCAAATACTGCATATTCCCTTATTCTAAACACTACACTGGAATTAAGCAGATCCTAACACTCATTGGTGTCCTTGTCATCCAGAGGTGATCTCCACTTACCTCCGCCATCGGTTTGCATTGTGATGTTTTGCACGCATGCACACAATCTGTTTGCACACGCGTGTTCCATCATGCAATTTGGCTTCCACACATGCTCAGTAGCTGGAATCGGTCCAAAACAGCTGTGCTTCGTGCAGGCAGGAGGGCCCTTTTACAAGCAGTAAAACAGGAAAAACCTTTAAAACAGTAAAAAAGTCACCAAAAATTCCAAAAAAAGATGCCAGCACTGACCAAACTGGATCCATGATGCCATCATCACGTCACCAGCGGGTCGCTAATGGTTCAGACAATGTGAACCGGAGGGATCCCACCCCTGGTGTCATCACATGTGAGTTGAGAAGTCATTCCATGCTACCTCTTTGTTTGAGTAATATTTCCCAGCCTTGCTGTCCTTAAATCTAGACTCAGATCCATCTGCGTGTAAAGTACAGTACATGCCCAGCTATACGATGTTGCCAAAGGTAAACATCTTTTTGGAGCTGTAACTTCATGAACATATTCATCTAGAGTAATTTTATTCTGCTCCCCCAGTGTAGCCTCCAGCCTCAATATTGCTTGATGTGCTCCATTCAAACATCGACCAAGCCCACTTTGCTTAGCTTTTCAAGACCAGCTGAGGTCAACTTAAGGGTTGCTAAGGGTAGACCTCCTACTTTAGTTCAACTGTATTATGGAAATTTGATTACAATTCTAATGTGTTTTTTAAAGAATTAATCTAACTCCTCAGAATTGTTGGGAAGACATTGGTAGAGGGGATGAAGTAGTAGTAACTACAGTTCTCGCTTTTTAAAAAAGTAGATGGATAGTTTGGAGAAACGCTTATTCATGATGAACACAAATACATTTTGTAGAGTCATCTCTTTGTCAGCATGAAAAGGACAGCGAAAGTAATCCCTACTAAAAAGGGCTCAAGTCAGATTCTTACTGGAAATAAGCCAATTTCCTGCTAGTCTACCATCATTATAGGCTGCTGCTTAAGACCAAATCCTTTTATGACTGATACAAAAATAAACACCCTGCCAAACCCAAGTCTAAGTATTGTAATGTTTTCCAAACACGAACTGGTTATGCTATGTAATTTATTATAATAATGGGCTGAATAATTTTTCTTTAAATTATTGTGTAAATAATATTGATTCCATGAAATCATAACATTTTATATGAACAATGTAAATTACAAGACTGCCTCTCCAACTGCCGCAATGTTTTATGTATCAAGGTTGGAGGAAGTTATTTTTGATGTAGATTTATTACATGCCATCTTCTACGACAGTATATTAATTTTTGTTGACCACTGCCTTCCAATGGAAACAGCTGTATTTCCTTATTCATGTTTTAAAAAAATAAATACAAAAATATTTTCTAACCATTCACAAATAGATGTTATTTCTAGGATGAAAGCAAATCAGTTAATGTCAAATACAAGAATTTTAGTTCCTTTATAATTCTTTACTGTTGGTCAGTGTAATATAGTGGAATTATGCAGAAATGGGCTGGATTCACACATATCAAGAATAATTAATTTAGCCATGGTGTTCCAAACAAACCACATTTGGACAGAGTCATCCATGGTAAAATCAAAATCATTTTATGAGATAACAAAATGGGTGGCTTAGCATATACTAAGCACATTGCTTAGTATAAAATGAAGCATAAACTTATAAAGATCATTTGTGTAATTTGCATGTGTGCATATTCATGTTATTCAAGGCTGCATCATTTGAAATATGTAATCTATACATTCAAAGGCTGTAGGTTAAACATCTCGAGGAGAATTGTAGTTTATAAGAAAAATGTCACCAATACTTCAAATAATTAGGTAACAGATTTTGCATGCTATTAAAGATGTTTTTAAAACTAATGTTGAAGATTCATCACAGATTTGCTGTGATGAAGAACTGGATTCAAATGTTTGCAGTAACATAAACCTATCTCATGTGAACATTGTGCAAAATGCAGCCGCGCGAGCTATAGTGGGGCTACCAAGATCTGCCCACCTTTCAACATCATTCCGTGAGCTGCACTGATTGCCAATTGGTTTCCGGGCGCAATTCAAAGGGCTGGTTATGACCTATACAGCCCTACATGGTTTAGGACCAGATTATCTTCCGGACCTTCTTCTGCCTCATGTATCCCAGCAGCCGGTTAGGTCCCAGAGTTGGCCTTCTCCAGGTCCCGTTGGCCAATGTTGGCTGGCGGGGCATAGGGGAAGAGGCTTTTCTGTGGCGGCCCCGGCCCTCTGGAACGAACTCCCTCTGGAGATATGTACTGCCCCCCTCCCTTCTGGTCTTTCATAAAGCTTTGAAGACCTACCTCTGCCGGTGGGCATGGGAGCCAATGAGATTGTCTCCGGTCGATACCACGTATGATTGAAATGGATGAATGTGTGTGACTGTCCATGGGGTTTTGATATAATTTTTAGTAATTTGTATATCCTTTTATAGTAACTTAGATTTCTTACATATTGTTACATTTATAATGTTGTACGCCGCCCTGAGTCGCCTCAAGAAGGGCAGCATAGAATTCTAATTATTAAATAAAATAAATAAATAGAAGTTTTACCTCCTCAATCACCCTTTAAATGGTTTTCTCATGGGCAGGCTGATATAGTCTCAGTCAAAGTCATATGTGGAAATCTGGGACCTCTTCTAAGATTTCTAACATCCTACAAGTGGAATGTACAATCTGTCACTCATGTCCTGGTAATCTCGGATCTGGATTATTACAATGCATGTTACATGGGGCTATCCTTGAAAAGTATCCAGAAGCTGCAATTGGTTCAAAATGCAGCGCATACAATTCTGGAACCCCTTAGGGCAGGGGGAGGCAAAGTTGGCTCTTCTATGACTTACGGACTTCAACTCCCAGAATTCCTGATCCAATCATACTAGCTCAGGAATTTTGGGAGTTGAAGTCCACATATCATAGAAGAGCCAACTTTGCCTACCCCTGCCCTAGGGTAACACATTTAACCCCACTGTTGCACTGGTTGCCAAACTGTTTTCAAATCTAATTCAAGCTGTTAGTTATCACCTTTAAAGCCCTTTATGCTATGTGTCCAGGATATCTAAGAAACTGCCTTGCCCTAATTGGAGTGGCCTGTCTTATTTGTTGTAGCAGAAGGGGTCTGTTGTAGACCGCATCAGCGAAGGGATTTCAGCTAGCAAGTTCTAGGAGAAGAGCCTTTTCTGCTGTGGCCTTGGCTTTTCTAGTTTTCCAAAAGTATCATTAAGCCAGCAGTAGGCTACTCCCAATTCAGAGAACCAGTAGCAGCAGCGGCAGGCTCCGCCCACCCACCTGGGTTGCTTCTGTGCATGCGCAGAAGTGCTGCACACAAGGGCGAACCAGTAGCAATGGGATTTAGAATCCACTACTGCTTTAGGCCTCACTTTGCCAGTTAGCCTGGGGCTCAGTCACAGTGGAAATGCTATAGGATGGAGGTGGTTGAGCAGTGATGGAGAAGACTTGCACTTTTTGAACCTTCAGTTTTTAGTCTGTATTAGATTTATGAAATTTAAATTGTTTTTCTATTTCTTTACTACATTGTATGCTGCCCAGAGTGATTTGGACAGTGAGTTAAACATCATATAAAATAAATTTTAAAAATATCATGTATTGCTTCCAACTGAGCTAGAACCACTAAATTACAGGTATTTATGGAGAGGGGCGGCATACAAATCTAATAAATGAATGAATGAATGAATGAATAAATAAATAAATAAATAAATAAATAAACAAACAAACACTCAACATAACCCCAACTGAGCCCAAATTTTCTCTGACTAAGCAACACAGTTGTTAAGTGAATTTTGCCCCATTTTATAACTTTTCTTTCCACGGTTGGTAAGTGAATTACTTCAGGTGAATTGGTTGTTAAATTATACATACATACATTGCAATGGAAAAATGGACAATGGAGCAGCCGATACAAGAGAAAGAGACGGCTGCTTTACCTCTTTCTTCTCCCTGCTCTTCCTTTCTCCATGCCGGCCACTCTGTTGCCTGTTTCTCCATTGCTGCACTGCACCCAGGATCCATTTTGATAATGGGGGTGGGGGAATACTTTAACAACTGGTTCGCTCAGGATCAGGTTCAGTGATGGGGTTCAAAAATTTTACCACAGGTTCTGTGGGTGTGGCTTGGCGGCCATTTTGGTTTTGTGGGCGTGGTGAAAAATACTGACACTGGAGTGAGTTTAAAGCAAAGTTTATTCACCGCATAGCAGAAACAGAGTTGCTATACGAAATGTATCCAGGCGCGAACTGCAACAGTAATGGCTTTGCCGACTTTTTACACATTGTTTCTTCCCACTCAAAATAACTGACGCGCATTTGAATTTCCCAGGCATTTTAAACCAATCACCATTCGATAGTCTGTGACTCAACTATTTACATAAGCTAATGAATATTCAACACATGGCTTGGTGGCTGTGACAGGGGAAGGATATTGTAAAATCTCCATTCCTTCCCCATTCCAGAGTAAAGTTGCTGCAAAATCCCCATTTCCTCCTGATCAGCTGAGACTCAGGAGGCAGAGAATAGATAGGGGTGGGACCAGTCAGAGTTGGTATTTACCGATTTTCCAGAACTGGTCAGAACTTGCTGAATCCCACCTCTGGTCAGGTTGGCTTTGCCGTCCCACATGTGTGGTGGAGCTGGAGAATGGGGTTGAGCCATGCCTCCAACAGCCAACCTGACCCTGGGCAAATCGGTTGTTAAATTCGAGTCTTCGGAGAAGGGAAATCAAATCAAATCAAATCAAATCAAATCAAGTCAAGTCAAGTCAAGTCAAGTCAAGTCAAATCAAATCAAATCAAATCAAATCAAATCAAATCAAATCAAATCAAATCAAATCACAAACAATTTGAATTCCATTATTAGTTCCCCTAGCCCGAAAGCCCAAATTGTTCTGGATCCATTTAGCCATCTAATACAGAGGCCTCCAGAAGTTTTGATGTATAGCTCCCACAGATTCTTGCCATTGGATATTCTAGCTAGAATCATTGAGATCTTCATGTCCCTGTCCCTGAGAATAACACAATTTTTAAAACAATATTGTATTTCAAAACCAAGAATTATACTTTTACCTAAGATTACCTTCTGAAGTAAAAGTCTGAATTATAGATTCTTGAGTTCAATTGCTAAGTCACTCGACTGCTTGAGTGACAATTGCTCTTCGTGTTTTGAATTATTTTTACTATTCCCATTCTCTATTTCTTAAAGTAATGATGCTGGAAAATACTGGAAATCAGTTTCTTGGCTCAGGGAATGGTTTGTGTTCATTGAAAGGGCTCCACAGGTTTGGATTTGACTGATTTCACCCAAAAATCTCCTGTGGATCACCTTTGATTCCCAGGAATCAAAATTGGATGTAATAATTTTTGTTTTCAAAAGCATTCATCTTCCGTAGCATCGATCACAACCTAACCTTCAAAAATGCTGACCAAAATTAAATAGGTTTTCTGCCATTCTAATTCTCTCTAATTCTTTGTAGGTTAAATAAGTGACGCCAAAGGCAGGACAGAGCCACTAAAGCACAAAAGAAAGATAAAGTGAAAGTTAATTTGTTACTGGTTGTAAAAGTGAAGAAATAGCTTGAAGATTAGGAAAGACTGTAAACAACTCCTCCTTCTCCACGATTACTGCCTCTGGTCACGAGACCTTTGTGTGTTAACTATCATCTGTTACAGCCAGAGAAGAGGGACAAAGGAGGATACAGGTCTAGAAAGAAAAGAATAAAGGGCCTTTCTTTCTTTCTTTCTTTCTTTCTTTCTTTCTTTCTTTCTTTCTTTCTTTCTTTCTTTCTGTGTCTGTCTGTCTGTCTGTCTGTCTGTCTAATCTATCTATCTATCTATCTATCTATCTATCTATCTATCTATCTATCTATCTAATCTATCTATCTATCTGATTTATATGCCGCCCCTCTGCAAGGACTCGAGGCAGCTTTGGTAATGCTTTGGTATTAATACTACCCTGATGCTGCACCTGTACATTCTCATGCTATTGTCCTTGCTGGTCAGCTGAAGTGATGACCTTCTGACTAAGTAGCTTAAGGTTTGTAGCTTGTCTCACATGAAGTCTCAGAGTTGTGGGCAGCCAGTGCTTCCATCCTTTGATTTGCTGTGTGGAAACAGTGTCCTAATGCCGAGATGGAAGTAGCATTTTTACAGGAAGAAATTCAGCTTTCCTTGATTGGCTGCCTGGAGGAAACGTTGGTGAGCTCCAATGAATACTTCAAAGAGCTGCAGTAGGGACAACTATGGGTCATTGCAAGACACAATCTAAGGGGCTGGGTGTGCTATGGCAAATTTTCAGTCATGGTTCTGCTATTATTTGGTTGGCTGGTAATAACAGACACTAGAAGGCTGAGCAGTAAAGTTATTGTAGTTTTTCAGGAAGGAATGGCAAAAGAAAAATTTCTAGAGGTGAAAATTTCCCCCAACATCAAGATGTACCAAAGGATCGAATTACTTTGTTTTCTGCGTGAGGAGAAAATGTAGGGGGACGTTTGCCCGGGTTTGCCTGGTGCACCAGTTGCAGCCCTATTTGGACCGGGACTCACTGCTCACAGTCACTCATGCCCTCATCACCTCGAGGTTCGACTACTGTAACACTCTCTACATGGGGCTATCTTTGAAAAGTGTTCGGAAACTTCAGATCGTGCAGAATGCAGCTGCGGGAGCAGTCATGGGCTTCCCCAGGTATGCCCATGTTACACCAACACTCCGCAGTCTGCATTGGTTGCCGATCAATTTCCGGTCACAATTCAAAGTGTTGGTTATGACCTATAAAGCCCTTCATGGCATTGGACCAGAATATCTCCGAGACCGCCTTCTGCTGCACGAATCCCAGCGACCGATTAGGTCCCACAGAGTGGGCCTTCTCCGGGTCCCATCAACTAAACAATTTATTTATTTATTTATTTATTTATTTATTTATTTATTTATTTATTATTTGGATTTGTATGCCGCCCCTCTCCGAAGACTCGGGGCGGCTCACAACAATGTCGGTTGGCGGGCCCCAGGGGAAGAGCCTTCTCTGTGGCGGCCCCGACTCTCTGGAACCAGCTCCCCCCCAGAGATTAGAACTGTCCCTACCTTCCTTGCCTTTCGCAAACTCCTTAAAACCCACCTTTGTCGTCAGGCATGGGGGAACTGAGATATCTCCCCCGGGTCTATATAATTTATGTATGGTATGTTTGTGTGTATGTCTGCTTAAAAATGGGTTTTTTAAACTGTTTTAAATTTTAAATTGTAAATTATTAGATTTGTCAGGAACTGTTTTTATTGTGTTGTGAGCCGCCCCGAGTCTACAGAGAGGGGCAGCATACAAATCTAATAAATGATAATAATAATAATAATAATAATAATTATTATTATTATTATTATTAATAATAATAAGTACCACAGGTATGAACAAATTAATTGTCAATCTAACCAGATAAGGCTGATCTGTGGCTGCAGTCTATTGGGTAGGAAAAATAAAGAGCAGAGAGGCAGATGTGAGGAAGAGAGTATACGTGGTTGGCAAGCAGTAAAAAGAATCCCCTTGCTGCTTTGTCTCCAATTTCCTTGCTGTTTGGGGCCTTTTTTCAGGGGGAAAAATTATATCCATAGAAGAAAGGAGTAAGTTAAATTCAACACATGAACAATAAAACAGGGATGGAAGGTAAAAAGGGAAGGGAACGGGTTAGCTTTGGTTTCAGACATGAAGTAGGATGGAGAAATCAGATTGTGATTCTTTTAGTTAAGTCCCAATCGCCACAACTTAAAAACAATCTGTGTGGCTTTAGAGATAGAACCTAATCATATCATCCAGCCCAACCTGGGATGTTCTGATATAGCAATCTGTTGAGGGAGGGACAAGGATTGTTGTCACGACTTTTTTCCAATCAGATATGTATACTGTTAAGAACAAGAGAGCCTTGGCATTCAGGTGAAGGGGCTGCCATAAAAACGGGGCTTGGCTGGTTATAAAACTGGGCTGTGGACTCTCTGAGGGAGTCCTAAGAAAGGGAAATACACAGTTGATGTGTTTTTTAAAGATGGCAGGACTTCTATGATGTAAGAGATGAAAGCGGGAAACCTACTTCTCTCTCTCTCTCTCTCTCTCTCTCTCTCTCTCTCTCTCTCTCTCTCTCTCTCCTCAAAACGTCGCTACAGAGCACTGCACACCAAGACAACTAGACACAAGAACAGTTTTTTTCCGAACGCCATCACTCTACTAAACAAATAATTCCCTCAACACTGTCAGACTTTCTACTAAATCTGCACTTCTATTCTACTAGTTTTTCTCATCATTCCTTTCACCCATTTCCTCCCATGTTGACTGTATGACTGTAACTTGTTGCTTATATCCTAAGATTTTTATTAATATTGCTTCTTCGTTGCTTATTTGACCCCTATGACAATCATTAAGTGTTGTACCATATGATTTTTGACAAATGTATATTTTATTTTATGTATGCTGAGAGAATATGCACCAAGACAAATTCCTTGTGTGTCCAATCACACTTGGCCAATAAAAATTCTATTCTATTCTATTCTATTCTATTCTATTCTATCTATCTATCTATCTATCTATCTATTTATCTATCTATCTATCTATCTATCTTTCCTGTAGAGACTTAGATACCTAGTTGGTCTATGCTAAGATTTGCAGCAAAAGTATGAAAGCACAAAACTAGTCTTTATTCTTCCTCATAAACTCTCATGAACTCTGCCTACTATTGACTTATTAATGGTTTTCGTTTGTGCATATGTGTGTGCGTGCGCATACGTGCACAATCTTATTTGGCCAAGTCTTCTCTCCTCTCCTCTCCTAATCTCATTTTAATCCCTCCTGGATAGATGACCATCCATTACAAAAGATTCCCTCATTTTCAAAGTCTGTTGTCTCTCTCTTCCAGACTGTTTCCCAAGCAATTCATGCAGCTGTTGAATTTGCAAACAACTATCCCGGATTCTAACATCAGCTTCTCACTTCAATTTGAAAACTATAGGAGATAAAGAGGAAGGTTGTACTTCCTATTTTAAGCATATTATCCCAATTTGCTGCTACTAGCCCACCTCCAAAGTCACTTCTTTCACAAATTTATTTTTCAACAAGAACACGCTTTGGTTCCTTTGCATAATAAACAGTCTAGTGGTCTGGTTCCTTCTCTTAAAACAGGTTGTTATAAGAAGAAAATGCAATGAGCCAGGGTGGCGCAGCAGGTAGAGTGCTGTACTGCAGGCCACTGAAGCTGACTATAGATCTGAAGGTCAGCGGTTCAAATCTCATCACCGGTTCAAGGTTGACTCAGCCTTCCATCCTTCCGAGGTGGGTAAAATGAGGACCCGGATTGTGGGGGCAATAGTCTAGCTCTATTAAAAAGTGCTATTGCTAACATGTTGTAAGCTGCCCTGAGTCTAAGGAGAAGGGCGGCATAAAAAACGAACGAATGAATGAATGAATGAATGAATGAATGAATAAATTTTGTCTTTAAATTGTAATCAGATGATAACATGATTGGTTGCTTGCAACTGTGCAAAATCACAACATATCCCTTCTTCTGAAGGAATTTCCTTCTAACTACAATAATAAGACTTTACTCTGCTGCTTGTTAAATATAAAAACAAAGCAAACAACCAGACCTTAGTCTATTGCTTTTCCCCTACATTCTATTATGTCTGATTCTCAGAACCTGGACAAGTCCCTGCAGTTTTCTTGGCAAGGTTTTTCATGAGTGGTTTGCCATTGTATCCTTCCTAGAGCTGAGAGAAAGTGACTGGCCCACGATTATCCATCCTAACGCAGGACTAGAATTCACTCTCCTGGTTTCTAATCTAATGCTTTAGCCACTACACCATGAGTATCAAACTCGATTGTGACGGTTTTTGCCTTTGCAAAGCTGAGGTGGGGTTGGCCTGGGTGTGATAAATTCAGCCTGCAGGCCGCCAGTTTGGCACTCATGCATTACACCAAACTATCACTACCACTGCTCAATTTCACTGCTGTTAATTTTACCTGTAAAGAAAGGTAGAGCGTAAAGAATGGAGTGAGAGAGAATAGATCAGCTGTGAGAAAGTCAGTTGCTGACGCAAATTGCAAGTAAAATCATACATTCTCAAGTGTATCTGGTGTCTCCGGTCTTTGTCGATTGAACTGAAGGAACCCTAATAGGACATACAGTGGTACCTCTACTTCCGAACATGACATGTTGACTTCAACTCCCAGAATTCTTGAGCTAGCATGATTGGTTCAGGAATTCTGGGAGTTGAAGTCCACATGTCATAGAAGAGCCAACTTTGCCTACCCCTGGTCTAACCAACTGCACTTAAGTGTGGCCTCCATGTGTGCTGAATTACAATGCTTAATCACAGCTATCTATCTATCTATCTATCTATCTATCTATCTATCTATCTATCTATCTACCTACCTACCTACCTACCTACCTATCTAGGGATAATGTGTTCTGACTAGGAATAAGGTGAGTATAAATTGATATAAATGGAAGGTCGAGGTTGGGGGAAGGTTGGTATAATGAAAGTTTTTTGTGTTATTATTCCTTATGTATTCTTCAATTAGTGAAATGGCTTTCGAATTCCACCCCACCCGTTTCATATCATCTCAGTGGAAAACGGTCTTGGCGAACAAGTTTTATAGCCCCATATATTATGCTGGGAAAAGCAGCTATTACTGCTATAAAAATCCACAGCATTTTCAAGGCCTTGGTCATAAAATTGAGAGGAATCAGGGACAAGCTGAAGACGTGGCAATCCTGAGGCAGCATTTTCCTGTGCCAGGCAGTGTTCAGTTCCTTCAAGGTTGAGTGCAGTTCGTTTCCATGTACTTCACTTTGTGACATGGAATCAGGTTTATTTTATTTATTTATTTGTTTATTTATTTAGTCAAGTACATATTGGTAGTATGCAAAGATATAACAATGTTTATAAACATGATACTAGTTCTGTTTGTAAGGTTTTAAGCTCTTCTAAATTAAGTTTTAGGCATGATGCTCACAAAAGTAATTACTGCTATTGGAATAGGAATCACACACCAGGCCAATAAAATCTCAGCAAAGAATTCTCCATTTTTATTTCAGGTGGTACATGATAAACTATGTCCAGCACTTGTCACTTCTGTTGACTCACACAGATGTTTACAGATTTCAAATTGTTTCTCATTCCCTTCCTCTTAACACTGATATCCTGGGAGTGGGTATGATTGTGTAGTATCGATTGTTTTTAAGATAATGGGTTTTAGTTATAGTTTTAATTATTAGATTTGTTCTGTATTGGGTTGGGGTTTTTTTGTGAGCCGCCCCGAGTTTTCGGAGGGGGCAGCATACAAGTCTAATAAATTGTTGTTGTTGTTGTTGTTGTTGTTGTTGTTGTTGTTGTTATTATTATTATTATTATTATTATTATTATTATATTAGATTTATTGGATTTATATGCTGCCCCTCTCCGTAGACTCGGGGCGGCTCACAACAATGGTAAAAACAGTACATAGTAACAAATCTAATATTTAGCAATCTAAATTACAGTTTTAGGTTAAAAAGTCCATAAAAGCAACCCCAATATATAAAAAACAAGCACACAATAAATCATACACCAAAACTACATGGGCAAGGGGGAGATGTTTCAATTCCCCCATGCCTGACGGCAGAGGTAGGTTTTAAGGAGTTTACGAAAAGCAAGGAGGGTGGGGGCAATCCTAATCTCTGGGGGGAGCTGGTTCCAGAGGGTCGGAGCCACCACAGAGAAGGCTCTTCCCCTGGGTCCTGCCAGACGACATTGTTTAGTCGACGGGACCCGGAGAAGGCAACTCTGTGGGACCTAACTGGTCGCTGGGATTCGTGCGGCAAAAGGTGGTCCCAGAGATATTCTGGTCCGGCGCCATGAAGATATTATATTATTATTATTATTATTATTATTATTATTATTATTATTATTATTATTATTATTATTATGTCAATGCAACACAGAAAATGAGATCACTATGCTGGATTTTGTATTTCATCACCAGTCGGGCGCTTCCCAAGCACCTAGGACTGCATGATGCAACGGCGAATTATGTTTGCCCATCCCTGTAAAGCGGCCTTTTGCAATTGACAGAGGGAGATTTTGTCAATTCCGATGGGTATTATTATTATTATTATTATTATTATTATTATTAACTGGAGAGTTGAATGGCAAAGTGAAAGGACTAAAGATCTGTCAGCCGCTTCACCAGACATCCATTTCCAAAATCCTTTGGGAGATGCTACTACAGAAATTACACAGAATCCTGAGTACTTTGCAATAAAGCCATGGACTGACGGTGAAGCAAGAGAACCTTTCACTGAATGTGTTGGAAAGCTGGATAGCATGCGTGCATGTGCAAATACATGTAAAACCAGAGAAGGGAAATGGAAATACTTGGCTGGTACCTTAAAAACCCAAATGCTCCTAATTGCAACACTATGTTGCAAGACCTACCTATTTGAAAAAGCAAAAAGCCAACCTTTTCACCTTGAACTTAATTTTTTTTTTCTTTTGGCACAGCTCCACCATGTGGTTAAATAACCACTTTTCCTGACTCTAAAATATCACAGTGTTCCTTACTGGATTTCCACACCGAAAAGTTTACATCCATCCATCCATCCATCCATCCATCCATCCATCCATCCATCCATCCATCCATCCATCCACCTACCTACCTACCTACCTACCTACCTACCTATCTATAATTGTTTTTTATATTTAAACATTATACCATTTTAGTAGAGATTTACATCCAATTTCATATTTGGTTATTGTTTGCTAATATACAGTGTTTCTTATATCATCGTCTTCATCTCACATTGTCTCACAGACTTTCCTTTTTTTCTTAGTGCAATCATACCATTTAGTCCATATTTCATAATATTCTAAGTTATTTTGTCCTTTAAGTTCAATTGTCAACATATTCATCTCGGCGCACCTATATATTTTGTCCATCAATACGTTTTCTGGGGGAATTTTGTTGTCCTTCCAATGTTGGGCATATGCAATTCTTGCAGCTGTTATAATGTATAGCATTAGATATTAACTTAAATATTAGATTTGTTTACACTGTATTATTATTGCTGTGAGCCGCCCCGAGTCTGTGGAGAGGGGTGGCATACAAATCTGATTAATAAATAAATAAATAAATAAATTGTATGTTTTTAGGATGCTGTTTGCTTATTATTCATAACAGGAAATATTCCAGGGTATATTCTATTGTTCTTTCTGTAATCTGTTGTAGCCACTTGTGCTTCAAGGCTAAGGTGACCAGATTTTTACTTCGGTAAAGCGGGATACCATTGACGGGAGGGGGCAGGCAGGACGGATGACTGAAAAATCTCTACAGAGTTTTACCTGACCGTTTAGATCAGATCCCATTGCACTCTGCAGCTATTTGCAATCCTCATTTTTTTCTCCCCCCCCTCCCCACTTTACTGCCTGGGCTGAAGGAAACTTCGCTCCATGAGCTGCAGCTCGGTTTGCCCTTCTTCGCGGCTTCCAAGTTTTTTCCCAGCACCGGTGAGTAGAATCTGCCAGGGGAAAAACTTAGAAGCCGAGATGAAGCTCCGCTCTGCATCAGCCGATTTCAGGCAGTGCAGAAGCTGAGCTGCCTGCGAAGCAATTCCTTCTGTTCTGCTGGGCTCTATGGTATGAGTCTCCCGAAAATTCAAGGGTACAAATTTCAGACACACACACACTTGAAAATTCAAAAACAATGTTCTTTATCACAAAAATTCAAAAGAAACAAAGCACCCTTTTTGTATTGCAAAGAGCATTAGTCCCAAAACCACCTGGTAGTCTGTACAATCCCCTTAATCAGTCCTTAAGTACTTAGCTAGCAGCTGTGAAGAAACGTCACAGCCCTCCTTCTTACACGAAGTGAGACACGCACACTTTGCGCTGCTTTGGTTTCCAAGTCGTGAAAAATCAACAAACAAAGTTCGGAAACAGCAAGGCACGGTCCTGAAGAAACAACAATCAGATAATCTTCCATAAGGGCCAAGTCAGCACGCTGCTATTTATATCAGCAGCTCTAATTACAGGAGCCCCACCCAAACACAGGTGGCCTCTCTTATCTCCTGTAATATTTCTTCAATTGGTCTCTTCTATGCATAATTCTGTACATGAGTGGGTCTAACACTTCCTCATCCGAATCAATCGAAGATAATGGAGATTGGCTTCCTGGGCTGTGTGCCAAGCCCCCCTCTTCCAAGTCAACCCCACCTTCTTCTTCGTCCAAGGAAACTGCACTACCTGACTCTGTCGGCAATAAAACAGGCCTATGACATGTTGATGTTTCCCCTGCATCCACCTCCACATTCCTTGGGGCAGGAGCTGGGCCAGAGCCAACCACAACACCTTCAAACCATGTGATCACCCGGCATCAAAGGATAAAGAGCCGGTCCTTCTGGCTCCAATGTAATCTCCAGCTGGCATTCAACCTTCTTTAGAACACTGTGGGGCGCAGGACAAATAGCTTAAAATCGGGACTGTCCCACCAAAATTGGGACGTCTGGTCACCTTATTCAAGGCACAACCACCATATATGAAAGAATTGTAAAGAGGGCCACCAGTCAATTTGTATATTTTGTTCTGCCAATTGTTCTCTGCTTTTAAGTTTTCCAAATGAATCTAATATATCACTGCATTTAATTGTTTTGCAGGTTGATGTTTCCAACTACCGTGTTTCCCCGAAAGTAAGACAGTGTCTTACTTTCTTTTTATCCCCAAAAGCCCCACTATGTCTTACTTTCGGGGTATGTCTTATATTGGAAAAAAAATGTTGAATTTTTTGTTTTAACCATAAAATTAACATTTAGACGCGGTGACGTATGGAGGGGAGGCGGCGCGGAAGTGGGCAGGAGGCGGCACTCATTAAGATCACAGGGAGGTGGCAGACGCGGCAACGTATGGAGAGGGGGACGGTGCGGACGTGGGCAGGAGGCGGCGCTCATTAAGATCACAGGGAGGTGGCAGACGCGGCGACGTATGGAGAGGGGGACGGTGCGGACGTGGGCAGGAGGCGGCGCTCATTAAGATCACAGGGAGGTGGCAGACGCGGCGACGTATGGAGAGGGGGACGGTGCGGACATGGGCAGGAGGCGGCGCGCAGCTAGATGAGAGGGAGGCGGCAATACCCCCGTGTTTCCCCGAAAGTAAGACATATGTCTTACTTTCGGGGTACGGCTTATATTAGCCGACCCCCCTGAAACCCCCGATACGTCTTACAATCGGGGGTGTCTTACTATCGGGGAAACAGGGTAATTCAGCTTCTCTTTTATTGTAAACTGCCTTGACTGTTTATATAAATATATAATATTCAAGATATATTTTTTCTAAAACTGAAGAAACCTAGCTGCTCTATGATTACAGTACAGTGGAATCTTATACACAGCTAGTCTTTGATTTACAGCTGGTTGCTCAGTGACTCTTCAAAGGACATACCTTGGAGTTATTTATGATCCGGATTTGAAGTTATAATGGTGAGACCTTCCTCCTGAAGTCACATGGCTTGGCAACACTTTTATAGCCATTTGCAACATCCCAGGATCCCATGACCATAATTTACAATGGGTTTGCTGAAAGCATTTACTTCTGGTTTTCAGCAAAGCTGTGCTCAGAGTGAACCATTGGTTTCAGTGAACCATTACATTTGCCGTGTTTACGATTGCTGCAAAAAGATCATAAAATCAGATTGGTCACAGGCTTCGTGGGCAGGTTCCATTATGTTTGTAAGGACATACTTTGAGGACTACTGTATGCCATTATCTAGGGTTATGATAACCTTAGATATGCAACCAGTCAAGATCTTGGAAGAGCCTTCCTTTACCAGGAAGTAGGGAACTACAACTCCCAGGATGCCAGCTTTTGGACAAGAAAACGAATTCTGGGCGGACTATTTTCCTCTAATCTCGTTCGTATCTATAGCAATTCTAGTTTTGTTTTGCCTTTCTGAAAATTAACAACTGTGTTAGTCTTCTGCATTTGCTCCCACGTTTGTAAGTTATCTTTATTGCTAGATTATTTGTTCAGCAGTGATTAAATATCTTCTGCAAGCTTTCTCTACTCCTTCAACTCTTTGAAGTAGTACCTCTTGTGCAGCACTGTTCTGCAAATCAACCACCTCATTTGGGCTATAAAAGTTTTAGTACTAACAATGTTGGAGGGTTGTTTTTTTTTAAGAAGAGGCTTTTCATTCAAGAGGCTTCTTCAGCTTGAGCATGGTCAACATTTGGATGCTTGGCAACTGACTCATATTGATGATAGTTGCAGTCTTTGGAGAAGCCCAATTCACTTAACAACCATGTTACTAACTTTACAAATGCAGTGATTCATTTAACAACTATGGCAATAGTTGGAGCAAAATTTGCTTAACAACTGTGTTGCATATCAATGGAAATGTTGGGCTGAATTGTGGTCATACTTCAAGGACTCTATGTAGTAGTAGTAGCAGCAGTAAAAATAAGTATTTCGCTTCATAGGTTTCTATTTTTGAAAAAATGAACTCCGATATTACGATAGATACAGAGATGTACTGCATGGTTATATATAAAAACCTTCAAGCTAAACCATTAAATCTTTTCAGCCAATCCATCAAGACAAACCATTAAAAATGACTTTCTGAGAGTTGTACAGGTCCACAAGATCTCAAAGCTAATCTCCATATTATCTTATATCAGTGTTAAAACAATTCACTATAACCTGTAATTTCATGTCCCATTTATTTGTAGTTAAAGGAGCTAAAACACACTACACGATTAAAAAAAACCACCTTAGGAGAAAATGTGATATATTGGTTTGCAGTTCATATTGTGCTGTGCAAATAGGGGTAGATTTTGATAAACGCAATAAAGGCATAAATGCATAAAATCGATCTGGCACCAACTCTTATTCGTCTCTTATAATTTGTAGTTCAACGAAAGGTCTCAATTGGCATTTGGCTTTTCAGTTAAACTCTTTGGGGGTGGGGGTGGTCAAGCTTGTGTATGAATACAGACAAAGTATAAACATGATTGTGAATAGTATAAGAGGCACAAACATGGTTATGAGTACATGATATTTTATGAATACGTGGGTACATTAGGAGAGGAAAGGATGCGCGATGGTTTGCATAAACTTTCACCACGGCAGCAAGAAGTCTGGTTTTCAAGAGGTTTCAATAAAAAACGTTTGTCTCTGCTTTATTCTATCTCTGCTAGCCACCGCGGCTAAGTGTTGTCATCAGAACCAGAATTACAGTTTTAAACCTACATCCAAAAGGTGCTTTTTTTTCTTCAATAGGCACCTGGACTTTCTGGTTTTTCTTTGAAGACGTTTCGCTTCTCATCCAAGAAGCCTCTTCAGCTCCTTCAGCGCCTTCAAAGAAAAACCAGAAAGTCCAGCTGCCTCTTGAAAAAAAAAGCACCTTTGGAACAACCATGACCTGGATGACTGAGAATCTCCATAGACACTTTAAACCAGGTCTATAGACCAACCTCGGTAACTTTAAGGCTCGTGGACTTCAACTCCCAGAATTCCTCAGCAAGCAAAGCAAAGCAAACCTGGCTGAGGAATCCTGGGAGTTGAAGTCCACGAGTCTTAAAAGTGGCCAAGATTGGAGCCCGCTGCTTTATTAAAGAGACTACGATGTGGGGGGGGGGGAGGGGGATGCTTCGGCCGGAAAATCCCACGCATGCTCACTCTGCCTTCCTCACCTTTTTCTGGCCTCGACCGGAAAGAGCCTTGGCGAGGCCGACGGAGCGTTTCCGGGTTATGCTCAGGTTCTCTTGGAAACCGTCTCTTCCGGTTAGTGGTGGGGTTGGTGTTTTGGTGAGTGTCGGTGTTTACCGCGGCGGTTGTTAGTTTGGTTGGATGCGCAAGTGTGGTTAGGTTCCCGTTGCGTTTGGAACGGCGGGATGGGGCTCGTGGTCCCCGCTCGCTTCCTAGAAAGGAGGTGACCGTCCAAGTAGGGCATTCATTGCAGCCGCGTCCTGGGGAGGTGTACTTAGCAGGCATCCTATTGAGTTCAATGGCGCTTGGTTCTGGATCAACTGAGATCAACTGGTCAGAGATCAACTAATTGGAGGGAGGGATTAGTATTGTTGTTGTTGTTATTATTATTATTATTATCATCTCTATTTCTGGCAGCGTACGAATGATTTTGTGGGGAGGGAGTGTTAGGGAGTGGTTGCTTTCTTTCATTATGTTAGGACTATGGAACTATGGGGAGATTCGCCTCGCCAGTGGCTGGCTAGGAGATTTGATTTAATTTATTTGTATCGTCATTTTTGCCAACAACCCCAAACAGTGAACATATCTGACCCACTTTCCTTCTCCTATGTTCCCCGACAACAACAACAACAGCAGCAACCCAATGAGATGGGTTGGGTTGAGAAAGAGTGAGTCAAAGCCCAAAGTCACCCAACTGGCTTCCACCGCTAAGGCAGGGCTTAATCTCTCAAGCCTTCTGCTTTCTAGCCTATGCCTTAGCCAGTAGACCAGTGATTCCCAACATTTTTTTGGCCACCTAAGCATCTCTAAAATCCTGAGGCCTCCCCCCCCCCCCCCAACATATAAAAGTGAACTACAGTACAGTACTTGCATGGAGGAAGCCTAAAAGGCCATTAACTAGGTTTAAACAAGGTTCCAATTGCCCCCATTAAAAATAAAATTGCCCCCTTGTGGAGCGTTGGGAACCAGGGCATTAGACTAAACTGGCTGTTCTGAAATGCCTTTCTATAGAGGAGAAACTTTAGAAATACAGTATCTTTTCACATCACATAACAGCTCAGCTGACTAGCACAGTTCGGATCTGGTCAGTTTTGGAGGTTGTGATAGGCATCTGTCATTCAACTGTGTGTGTGTGTGTGTGTGTGTGTGTGTGTGTGTGTAATGTTTTGTTTCTGTCAAATTCATTTTCATTATCAGCAAAAACATGTCATATGTATATATGTATGTATATTTGTATGTATGTATACGGGAAACAGTTTTTTTGGCCTCGGCCAACTAAGCAATTTTCAAGAGATACAGATACATTCATTTTAGAATGAAGTGTTTACAAGATAGCCTATGTGCAATTCGCCTTTCTTCAAGTCTGCCAGCAGCCTTCAAATATCACAGTAGCACAGTAGATCTTCTGAGAAACCCCAGCCGGTTAATATCAAGGAAGATCTCTGAAAGCTGAAATTTTCAGCAGCTGCTGCTAAAATATTAGCCTGTTCTCCCCACCCCCACCCATTTCCTATGTGTTCTGCAAAAGTGTATAATTTAAGTCAAAGTGCTGGAAAAGTGAGAGATTAATCTTTTGATTGTGTAAGATAAGCAGTTGAACTCCAAGATTCAATTTAGAAATCCTTTTTGAAATTAAGCAGATGGGCCAGAACCAACAGAATTAGAAACAGAGTTGCCAAAATGATGTGCTAACAACAAGTCTCTTTTACGCATATTCATTTGAAAATGAACTCATGTACAAGGTTGTCAATACAAATGATGTAGAGTCAGAAATTGCAAGAATTCCTTTAATTAGAAAGTGTTTAGTGTAAGTCTTACATTGCTTGGGATGGTAAATTATCAATTCCCATCTCAAATAAATAAATAAAATTAAATAAAGATTTAAGGACCAATCCAAATATTCTGAACAATTGAGAATTTAGGAGATAAATTTCCCCATGATCATGTATATCCCCTTCTTTCCTGTAAATATATAGAATTAAGTTTGCTGTTAAAAATTGTTACTGGCAAACGCGAATTAACTGCTATTTGATACATTTAAACCTATCCACATAAGTATAATAGTATAGTATGGTCCAAAACTTTATTTGTAAAAGTTGGTGATCAGCTTGGTCATTTTTCTTTGTCTGCATTTTGTCACGTTTTTCCCCCCAGATATTTCTCTAACCAATGTCAGGAGATAGTGATGGCACCGTTAGAAGTCCCTCTGAGGGATCTCTGTCAGGAATTGAGATCCTGCCAATTCAGAAAACCTATGTGTGTACCCTGTCTGCAGAGCTTATTGCCAAAGCACGTGAAGAGCTGCAGGAAAAACCTGAGTGGCGGCTTCGAGATGTACAAGCCCTCAGAGACATGGTGTGCAAAGATTATCCTAATCTGGGAACATGCCTAGACGACGCTTTCTTGCTTAGGTTCCTTAGAGCAAGGAAATTTGATTATGATCGAGCACTTCAGCTTCTTGTGAACTATCATTGCTGTAGGAGAAGTTGGCCTGAGGTTTTTACAAATCTGAAGCCATCTGCTGTAAAGGCTGTCTTGGAATCTGGCTTTGTCACTGTGCTTTCTCATTTAGATAATGAAGGACGCCATGTTGTCTGTATTCGCCCAGGTATGATTAACTTTTTAAGATGGATGAATCTTTTGTTTGCTTGCTTATTTATTTTATACCCACCTTTATATTGTTTGTTTATTTGATATCCTGTCTTTATTTTATACAGTCAAGATACTATATGTGCCATTCCCTCCTCCTCTTTTCCCCATACCTGTTGTATAAATATATCAGTACATATTACTATACCTTCAATTAACATAATTTTGTTTACTAGTGTTTCATTAAGTAAGATAATTCTAAAAAAAACTATTGTTCTGAAGATTATTTGTATAAACTTTGTATATTTGTATAAGTCTGTAAGTCTCAGCATTCATTTTCTTATAGGAAAATTATCAACTATGAAAAGTTTATCCGATATGATTGTTTAATTATGTTTCCTAAAACAACAGGCTTTTTCTGAAGTAAGAGGTAATGTGAACTTAGCAAAAGATTTTTACAGGATTATTAATAATTATTAAGGCAAAGAAAAATATTCAGGTTTGTAATGAATTTTGTTTTTCTTTAGTTAACTTTTAACTTCTGTCTCTCTCTTATTTATCATAGACAAATGGACACCAAGTAATTACCCAATTACTGAAAACATTCGTGCCATATACTTGACATTAGAAAAACTCATTCAGTCTGAGGAGACCCAAGTGAATGGAATTGTAATTCTTGCAGACTACAAAGGAATCAGTTTATCTAAGGCATCTCACTTTGGCCCCTTCATAGCAAAAAAAGTGATAGGAATTCTCCAGGTAAGAGGAAAAATAATCAATCAAATAATCAAACAATATAAATTACTGATTCTTCTGATTCTCAGTGGTGCAAATGTAGACATAACTTTTTTGCTTTTCCAAATCAGGTCCTGGGGGAGGGGGAATCACTCAAAATATAAATGCTTGGATCATTTTCTGCAAGGAAAATATTTCACAGTTAATAGTTGTGTTTCCCATAATAGCTTACTGTCGATGTTGGGAAAAATAACAGAAGCTTTCCAGGCACACTTTTCTTCTATAAATATAACTATGATTTTTTGTTACAGGGTTTTTAGATAAATAATTTCTGATTATTTATATAATTGCCATTGTGTAAAAAACTATAAAGACATCTCTGTATGGAGCCTTTTAGAGTTTCCTGATTGCCTTATTGTGTTCCTCGTACTCTGATTAGCTCAGGCTGGATAAAAAATTATGGTTTTTTAAATGAAAAGAAATTTGATATTTTTAATTTAAAACAGATTTTTTTTAAAATCAAATTTATTTTAATAAAATGCTTTTGGAGTAAAAATTAGTTTTCTATTTAGGATACATTTATAATTTAGTTTATTCAGCATGAAATGGAACTTAGTTATGTAACGTGAGGCTGTCTATTCTGCAATATTAGGACTGTTGGTGAGTCCACAGCAGGTCAGAGGAGGAGTTGCCACAGGACAGAGATGACAGTTGCTCTTAAAAAAAATGATTTAAATCGAGTTGATTTAAATCAAGCCTTTTTACCAGTGATTTAAATCAACTTGATTTAAATCAAATCCAGATAGGCTCTTCTTTGCTTTCCCTTTCGTGGCTACAGAGAAGAACGGAAAAGAGAAAAATAAGTTTTTCTTGAGCTTTTTGGAATTTCAGGGCCTTTGGCAAGCTGTTCTCACTGATGCCTGCTATGTCCTGTCCAAATCCAGGAGTTTTTTTCATGAGCCAATTTCATTCTGTAGATTTCTCAGGGCTTGTTTGCTACTATTAGGTTCTCTACTGCATATTTCTTCTCCAGCTGTGCCTGGATTCACATAGCACGGGGCTGTCAAACTTATGTTGCCACAGTAGTGTCACATGACGTATCGGGACTTTTCCCTCCTTCGCTAAACCAGGCGTGGGCGTGGCTAGAACATAACGCATCTGGTCCAGGGGCCGGGAGTTTCACAGCCCTGGTGTAGTGCATCCACTGCAACCAGCAATCTAAGAACATCATTAACTTCCAATATCCTCTGTTGTCTAACATTTCTGTCCGTCTATATATTTTCACCCAAAGGTAGATATGACAGCTCTGAGTGTTTTAGCTCTGTAGAAAACTTCTAGTTTTCTATGTGACTATTTGCTTGGTGTTGACAAAAAGAAAAAAAGACCTTTAAGCTTGAGGCCAAATTAACTCATCCCATAATGTAAAATATTTTAAATAAATTCTGCTGATGAACAGTTTCTTCCTGTGACTTTAATCTAAAGTGTAAGCTACTATTGCATTCCTTCTAAGACTGGTCCCCAATTTTATAAACCAGTGTGTATAGCTAAGTGTCTAACATTTTAAGTATTGTAAGAATAGCTGACTAGCCTCAAGTATGGTGATTTAATAAAATAAATGTCAACTAAAGAGTGAATCATAAGCAGTGTATTTTATCTGGGGGTTGCCTATATTTTTGTCTTTTAAAAAACATTTTAAATCCTGAGGAAGTACCTAGGAAATACCAAATATTAGATAGGAGGCAATGAGAAAACAGAGTATTGGTCAATTTAATATAGATAAGAATGTTGCTAGTATGAAAAATAAAGCATTAGTTTTAGGCTTACATAATGTGGCAGACATAAATTGAATCTAGTATTGTTACTAGTTTTGATACTGGGAAGAAAAAGTTTAGTAATTATTATAGTAGCTGCATTTGCAGCAAGCACCTATTTGCTTATGAATATGGACGGTTGTTTCTCTGCCTGCTCACTTCTGCTGACTTTCAAGAGTAAGATTTACATTGCTCCTGGGCAGAGTTTCAGTTAAAAGATTGATGTGTACAGTATAGTGAATATTATGCCATTCTCCTTTATATAAGTTTTTCAAAAGCCAAAATCAAGATAATTGGTTATTAAGAATAAGATATTAATAGGCCCTTTCTCACACCCCTGATAATGTTCCTTACATTTGAGGTCTTCAAACTTGGCAATTTTAATACTTGTGGACTTCAACTCCCAGAATTCTCCAGCCAGCATAGCTGGAGTTAAAGTCCACACGTCTTAAAGTTGCCAAGTTTGAAGACCTCTGCCTTACATCCTTGAGATACTTGATGCTCTCAGGTAGCAAAAGCAGCAATTTCCAGTACAGATGGCTTGAACCTGTGACCACATTTGAGCCCAAAATTTATGTTGCTAAGTGAGAAACCTGTTAAGTGAGTTTTGCCCCATTTTACAACTTTTCTCACCACAGTTGTTAAGTGAACCACTGCAGTTCTAAAATTAGTATCACAATCGTTAAGTGAATCTGATTTCCCATTGACTTTGCTTAGAAGAAAGATTGTAAAAGGGCATCACCTGACTCTGGTACACTGCAGCTGTCATAAATATAATTCGATTGTAACTCTTACATTTGTAAGACTTGCAATTGTAAGTCGATTGTCAATTATCAAGCATCCAAATGTAAATCACCTGACCATGGGGATGCTGCAATGGTCATCAGTGCGAAATGTGGTCAGAAGTCACTTGCAGCAGTTCAAGCTATTCCAATCACTAAGTTCCTTCTGAACCAGCCTTAGGTTGACTTCAAGGTGGATGTTGTGTTGTGAGAAAAAGCCCTCCACAAAATGGAAAGCAACCCATCTTGGAGCCAGTTAGGGAGAGTGTGGAAGACCCTAGTATTAATACTGTGTTTTCCCAAAAATAAGACTCTGGTATATTTTTTTGAACCCAAAAATAAGTGCTTGGCCTTATTTTGGGGGAGGTCTTATTATTTTGGGGCACGTGGTGCAAGACGAGGCTTCTCTTGCCATCTTACCTGATTTCCAGCTCTGTCTCCCTAACAGCCAGAAGAAATGGTATTTTCAGGGGAGGGCTTATTTTCACTGTATCCTTGAAGTTATGAGTGTGGATTGGATATAAAACAGAAAAATGGGAAAAATTCATACCCAGAACTTTTTTTTCATATTCCACTGAAAACAATATCCTGTCAGGTTGTAGGCACATATCTTATATCTGCACTATTAATTTATCAATAAATAGTGCAGATATAATTCATGTTTATTGCAAGAGACAATTCTGCTTCCAGTTCAAAACTTAAATTATGGTTTCTAAACTAGAGGCAGTCCTCACTTAGCAACCATAATTGAGACTGGCAATTCTATTGGTAAGCAATGTGGTCATTGAGTGGGAATTCATGAGTGCAACAGACTTCTATCCTCACTTCCCATTTGGTGGTGGTCATTAAGCAAGACATCACCTGACAGCAGTTTGCAATTTTACTTCCACATTCTCCCATAACTCTGTTAGAAACCAATTGTGGGGCACACAAATGGTGATTATGTGACCGTGAGATATTGCCATTGTCATAAATGTCAGAATTGGTCACAGAGCTGTTTTTTAATAGTCTTAACTTTGGTCACTAAATGAGGCAGTTAGTAAGCAAGCAAGGTCTACCTATACTATATGCTTTTCAATTGCACTATATATGAAAATAATTGGAATGCAAAATTCTGTGTTTTAAATGCATGCATGCTATTGGACCTTTTCTTTAGTGATGCATTGTATTATTTACAAGTTTTATGATGTGTTAATTGGTGCTCATTAATATAGACAGTAATAAATAGTATTTTAACATATTAATCCTAAAAGCCCTGTCTTTGAACAGCAGTTTATAAGATCAGACAGATGCTTTCAAACAAAGTTTGTGTGTGTATATATATATATATATATATATATAGCTATACACCCTACTTCTGCCAGCCTAGGGTAATATTTCATGTTTTAGATGATCCATAAAATGTTTCAGCTTAATACATTTAGAAATATTTATGTTGATATGAGAAATGCCCCTCCTGTAGTGACTTCACTAAGAAAGGAAGAATACCTTATTTGTGCAGGAAAGCTTTGTGCTAAAATCTTTTGTTATTCTTGAGAAACACACTTTCTGCCAAGAATTTCTCTGTGAAACAAACAGTTTCTATTCCACTCAGAATTTATGGTGGAAATGTGTATGTAACATAGTGGTTAAAATATTTTTACATAAACAAATTAAGACTGAATGAGTTTGTTTTGAAATCCAATACAGTTATTTTTAAACACTTATCTTTATAAATGATATTGCATTTTTTAAATTTTAGGATGGCTTTCCAATTAGAATAAAAGCTGTCAATATCATAAACGAACCTCGCATATTCAAAGGCATTTTTGCTATTCTCAAACCATTTCTAAAGGAAAAAATAGCAAATAGGGTAAGTAATCAATAAAGCTGTATTAAATATATAATGTTTATAGGGATACTAGGAAAAGTTCTAGGCTATATTGTATGCGTGGCTTATGGGCTTTCCACACCTATTAGCTTGTCCCTGTAGGAAAGAGAAAATTGGACTTAAGAGGCGAGTCTGATCCAGTAAGGTAGTTACTTTTGGAAAGCTGCAGTCTGTGTGCAAAGTGAATTTAATAAAAATTCAAAACGTTTATTCTGAATTAATGAAACAGATGTTTGAACATCATCTGGAAAAAAATGTCTCATTTGTTCTATTCAGGTTTTAATTTTAACCTTTACTGCAGCTAATCAAATTACAACCATCTGCAGCTAAATTTGGATATTCCTTTGTTTGGTGTTTATAATTAAACCCAATATAATTCTCTACAGCAAAGTCAGAAAAGATCTTTAAATACATTTCTGTAAATATCCTTTATACTGTATAGTGAAGACTAATAACTGTTCCTGTGAAAGCAATTAGGCACCAAAAGCAGTATATTCCTATTAGAAACTGAGTTAGTTTATTTATTACTGCTATTTGTATTAGATACAACATACTGTATTTTTTGGAGTGTGAGATGCACCTTTTCCCCAAAAAAAGAGGGTGAAAATCTGGAGGTTTCAGAGGCAGAAAAAAAAGCAAGATGCAGAGCTCACAACCAATGAACCTGTTGCTAAAGTTCACCTCTGAGAACAGCTGATTGGGGGTATTCCAGGAGGCTGATCTACCCCAATCAGCTTTTTTCTTTTCCTCTCCAAAATTTAAGGTGCGTTTTACATCTTATACACCGAAAAATATGTCAGTTGAAGCTTATGTAATCATTGATAAAATAGATTTTCCTATATGTAACTGCTGTGTAGTCATATCTTTATTACACAAGTTTATGTACCATACATTTCTAAACGCCGCAAGGCAGTTTATAAAAAAAACAGAAAAGGATTAAAAATACTCCATTGGGTAATCCACACATCATTGTATATTAAGCAAGAATCCAGGAGGTACAGACATTCTAAAAGGGAGATAATACATGTGAATATTAAGCTGCATCAGTTTTTGGAAATGGTCTTCTGTAGAGACTGCTTTCGCTAGAGATTAGTTCAAATCTGAACTGATTTTCTTTTCATCCAAACATTAGTAATATTGGCCTATTCATGGAGTTCAGTGGTTTGTCCAAATGAAGCTTATCCAACAGGATATAGCTTAAAACTGAGACAGTTTAAAGAAAAATTATCTTTAAAAGTTAATAAAGATTGTTAGATATTCAGATTTATCCAATGATGCTCAAGAATATCAGTCTAATCTCAAAAGGCCTCTGTCAATTATACTTGTAGTATAGGGGAATACTCTGAATTGTCTAAGCTTAAAAGGGAAATTGTATCATTTCCTCCCGTAAAATACTTGAAATTTGAATTGGAACAATGTTGAAATGGTTCTTTTCTTCTCAGTTTTTTCTTCACGGGTCAGACTTGCGGTCTCTTCATCACAACCTTCCGCCGCGAATTCTCCCCGAAGAATATGGTGGCACAGCAGGAAAGCTTGATATCTCTACCTGGAACGAGCTACTGCTGGCATCAGAGGATGACTTCAAGTATGATGTCTCACATCTGCCCCTCTCCAGTGACTGCTCACCACATGATCCATTAATGAGCGAAGAGATAGATGAGAAGCAGCGTGATGACTCTTTGCGAAGCTTCAAAACACAGCTCTATTCCTGCTATTAGTATAGCAGATAAAGCTTCCAAATTGTCACCTTGCTGTTTACAAAGGGAATATTAATTCTCTCATGCTTCTACAATATGTGGGTGTGGATGGATGTTACTTTACTTTGGAACCAAAGCAAATCTTAACTAGAAGAGAGTTGTAAGAAAGTGAGATTCTGTGGCACACTGGCAAATGGAAAGGTTTTGAGCGAGTAGGATGTTACTGTGGTAACTGACCCAAAGCAACTCAGATGCCACAAATAAACACAGCTAAAGAAAAACTACTTGATTAACAAGGTCCTAAGCACAATTACTTGGAAGGAAGTTTGCGATAAAATGTGTAGGACTTGCTTCCAAATAAGCAGGTTTAGGTGCAAAGCACTATATTCTTTCTCAGGCTGAAGGGGGCAAAAATGATGTACAAATTAAGAAGTGCAGTAACATAATGCTAGCTCTGCAGAGAAAGAAAGAAATGTGATCTATATAATACAAGGATAGTCGGCTAGATGTTTTGTCTGCCACAAACTAATCTAAGAGATAGCCAGTTCTTATTCTGTTGCCATCTATAAAGTTCAGCATTATTTTAAAAAATGCAGCTTTGTATACTGCAGGGAGTGTTACACTTTGAAAATGGTTTCTGCAAGAAACAATTAGCTATTGATGTTCTATTAAAAGCACATGTTCTTTTTTTTCTTTTATAAAGAAAGCATCAAATAATCCATGAGCCAATTTTATCCCCATACTTGAATTTGCATAAGATGGGACCAACTGAGAAGGCACATAATTTTGCATACCACTATAGCACTATTGATTGGTACCTTCCTCATGAAGAGGTTGGGGAAGAACACAAACATGATAGCTGAAAAGGTTTACCTGATAAGAAAAGAGGTGACTTGCTTAGATATCTTTATTTTTGGGACAGAGAAGTTTTGAAATGTTCTCTGCAAACCACACATAGGACATTTTACAAGCACAATATTCCATTTGTAAATGGTGGTTTCTTCTCATTCACTCTTATCAGTGGAACCTCAGTTCTGTTTTAATCTTGGCTACATTTCCTAAGGCCAACAGTCTCACCTCTAGGATAAAATATACTGTATAGGAAAGGATGTAACTTTAGATCCTCACTAGGATTTAATGATGTAATTTTAGATCCTCATTTAACTAAAGTTGCAGGTCCTTTGGCATACTGTTCGCATGCAAGGCTGGAATTGTAACAGGCTGGAACTTTGTACTCATTGCTGCTCATAGGTAGCAGCTCATTGCACTTTTTAAATAGTTGGAACTAAAATGGAGGCTCTTGCCTAGTGCCAAGTAAGACCAGAAAGTTGGTGCTTACTGTAAATATTACGTTCACTGTGGATTGATCATGTTTTACTGCCAGTGCCAAAATGTATTTTAGTTTTTCTAAATTAGTGACTTGCTTCTCTTATTGCCAAAAAGTGGAGCAGTTTAGTCGTGTGACTGTCTTCAATTAGAGTTCTAAATATACAAATCCAGGATGGTATTATAGCTTACAGTATATAAACAGACATGAATCTGGTTTCTACGCTGCTCTTGACTTGCTAGATTTATTTAACATCGATGGGGGGTTTTCTTAGTCACAAAATATAGAAGAAGGCACAAGATATACTTTTCTGGTTATGTGTTCTTGTAGGAAAGTGCTGGTCAAATTTAGAAATGAGAAAATATATGTTACAATGATGTACTTTTCTTTATGCAGAAAAATCAAAACTGCCAGGTTTTGGCATCTGAAATTGAAACATTTATAAAGGAACTAGTCTGAATCAAAATGTTTAATAAATCAGTGTAACATGTCAGGAATTTTTTTCTTTAGCCAAGTGTGGAAGCTTATAATTTCTAGATTTTCTGTAATTTCTGTTCTAAACTATATTTTACCCAGTTTCAATTGACAATGAATGATATAAAAAGTTAAAATGCCATGGTTCTTTTTTCCCTAATGTTTATTTTTTTGTAATAATCTAAAGAGCTCTTTATTTAAATAATAACTGAGTAACAATTTAATGTTTGCCTCCCTGTATTAAATATTTTATTGTTATACATCTCTTTGCCCAGATATATTGGAATAGCAGATTCTGTAAAATTTGTGGCTGTTATTTACCTCTAAGATGCATAGTCTAAATTGTCCTCCATGCTTTTATCTTGTTTATCTGTAGAATTGGTTTTAGAAGCAGTGCTGACAGAACTAAGACATTGATGTTGTGCCTATCATTAAGCATATATGGTTTAAACGTAATGAAATTAGTTAATATGCATATTGTCTGGCATCTTGGTCATAGGGATATTTTTTGTTAATATTCGTTCTTCTATAAACAAAATCCAAGCAGATGTGGTAAAAGAATACTAAGCCTTAAGTAAAAGACATTGGCAATTTGTTACAAATGTCAAATTGCCGTTGTTAACCTGTATCCGAAGTAGAAAAATGGTAATAATTTTTCCAGAGGGTAATTGAGGTGCTTTGTTTTCTATGGCTAAGTTTTGCAGCTTTGTTCATGGGTCTGTTTTATTCTCTCTCTGTACATAATTAGAGTATATACCTTGAGAATTTATTTTTATACTGCACTTTATAAAATGAACTGTCTGTCTGCATGAGTGGATATTAAATCTTAATATTAAAACATTAATATATAAACATGCTGTTTCGATGAATGTTTGATGTCATTGAAGCGACTGTCCAGATCTATTAAAAGTCCAATTAGAGTGCCTTTACAGAATGGTAAAGGAAAATGCATAAAATTGTATTAGATCTGAAATGAAAAAATGCAATTTGTGAAAAGGAATTTCTTTTTCAAGCTACCTCTTGCTTTCCTACATGTTGAAGTTCTCAGAATTATGGGCATCAGCATAGGGGACTACAGAGAATCAGTTGAGCACTGTTTTCTCTCTGCAATGTACAGATTATGTAGAGTCACAGGTTAAAAAGTAAGCAGGTACTTTTAGTGCTGGTGCCAACTAAACTTTTATACTAGAATATGAACATATGAATCAAGAGTCCCACATGGAGACTCTGCCTAACACAACAAGTAAGTTGTACAATAACTTGTTTTTAGACATAGACCAATTTCCCTGCTTGGGCTAGGTGATAATCATATGCAGAACGGCTAAAACAACCAGGCTATAAAAATGACACTAAAAATTTAGTTTTAATCAAACATATTTATAGTGCAAATAATGTCAAACTCAGTGGAATGATATACTAGTTTTAACAAGCATTGCTTGTTAGTTTGCTTGTTTCAAAAAGCAGAACTTGAATGTGTTTAAAGTAAATGTTTAGCAGTACGCTAAATTCTTACAAAATTTGTTTTCTACAGTGATCCCAAAAGTTGCCAGTAATAGGCTTGGTATATTACATTAGCATGCCATTCTGTTAAGAAAAACACTTTATCCATTATTCAAAGCTCCATCAGATACATTTTCCCCTGAAGTGGAATGTAAAGCAATGCAGCAACAGTACTCATTTCCATATAGTGAAATAACAGAACAACTTTAAAATATATTACTTTCCGTTCACACTTCCAATAGAGATAATGTTTACACAAGCTTTTTATGAAATCCTTCAACAGCACAGCTGTAGTAGATAACAGGAATGCTAGCTTTGAATTTAACACATCAATATGTACAGCATTTAGATTCTGCATTAAGCATTACACAAGTTAGGCTTCTATTTGTCTGCCTGTTGTAGGAATGATGCCTGGAATCTTAGGTCCACGAAGCAATACGTAACTTTTGGCTTTCAGCAGAGCCGAACGTCATATCTCCATGCTTTCACAGAAGTTACCATTTAATTGAAGTCTCGATTGGTAAGGATCAGAGGTGCCACTAAAGTCCAGACATAAATAAGAAGACAAACCCAACTTGAGGAGATCTTCACCCAGACAACTGGCCATTTGCTTTTCAGTGTTTTCGTTTCAGCATCAGGACTGTAAAATTAATAAAAATGATATATACCTCAATTAACTGGTAGAAAGTCGTCATCTAATTCAGCTCAATTATGCAGCCTTTTGGTATGCTTGCTAGATATTTGGTGTTAATTACAGAAGTATCATTCAGAAATAATATTTACATCTTTCCCAGCATATACGGAAGAAAATTCTATTCAGAGTCACAAGATGAATCCTAACGTTTTGTGCAAGAATTAACATTAAATTTCTAATTTTGTTCTTAAAATTGTTCTTAATATGTAAATTTTATATTGAGTTAGCAATCTACAACAATCAAGGGTTTTTTTAATTAAAATTTCTGTCAATAATATACTAACCTGTACCAATTAGTAAGAGTCATCATTATGTAGAGGGAAGCAAGAATTAACATGAAGTGGAAGAAGCTATAGTTATACTGGACACCATCCTTTTCATTGTCCAAAACCCGGCGGACTTCTCCATCTTCTACATCAGCTGCATTTGGTGCATCATCCAGAATGACACTGTCACTGACAGACAACGTCAACTTGTTCACTTGGCTGTTGTTAGAAGACCGGATGCTGCAAAACAAGGAAGGAGGCTTCAGAAATCTAGCTTATAAAAAAGGACACTTTTAACTAATTACAGCTGCCCAGCATTATTCAAATTCTGTGGAAACTCCTTCAGCTACTGTTGGTTCTGAAAACACAGCATGTAGTTAAAAGGAAACAATTATACAGCCCTTCTCAAGAAGCAATCAGTCCAACCCAGCAATCGCTTAACCTGTGTCTAACCTATGTGTGGAAAGTTGTTGAGAAAATAGCGGGTCTGAATCAAGCGTTCTGCAGATTATCTGAACTTTTTCAGCCTGGTTTTAGGTCTTCCAAAATTAAGACTACACTCACAATCTTGTGGGTGGCCTCTGGCAAGATTTGAGATGCAGAAATGCAATCTCATGCTCCTGTTTGATCTCTTGGCTCCCTAAAATCAACAATGGTCATGACATTTTTTGGGTTGAAATTGACAGGCACTGTTACAAACAGGGTTCTCATGCTTCCTTGTTCAGAGGTGGTCAATAATCTTCCTGATTCAGAGTTCATGCTTAAACTGCAGATAAGCTGGGGCTAAGTAGGCTTTTGCACAGATCCAAACTCTGCATCAAACTTGGCCATCCCTGAATCAGAAAGACTGTTCACAATCACTTTTGCCCTGCTGATTTCTCATTTTTTCATTTGGCCTGTTGAAATGCTATCTGCATTGGGACTGCTCTTGAGAATTCATATTTGGCAAATGGTTCAGAATTACAGCAGCAGTGGTTTAGGTCCATAATGGTGTGCCTGTGGCAGAAGTAGCTATATCGGGGCACGTGCCGCGAGGCGGTGCCTTCAGCTCCAGCTAATTTTTGACCTTGGGGAAGGCCATTTCGCCCTCCAGAGTGCAAAATTATTGGCCAACGGTCAAACCGGAAGATTGGAAAACAGACTTCCAGTTTACCTGTTGTGCTGTTTTTCGTATTCTGGGGTTTCAGGAAGCTTCCCCGAAGGTTCCAGCGTGCGAAAAACAGCACAATGAGCAAACCAGAAGTCCATTTTTCCAAACTTCCTGTTTGCCCGTTTGGCCATTTTTTCACCATCCCAGACTTCAGTGAAGCCTGTGCATAGGCACAGGGACCGGGGGGGGGGGGGGGGTGTTGCGCATGTGCAGCACGGAAGGTACACATGCATGGGGGGGAGGGAATGGGCGTGGGCATGTGTGCACATGCTTGGACACACACACACACCTTTTTCGCATGCAAACCAAAAAAGGTTTGCCATGTTTAGAAACTAGTCAGTTTAGCTATGTAGCACCAGATACCAACTCATTTGCACACACCTTCAAGCTGATTCTCACACCTAATGCTCTTCCTGACTCAGGACCAGGTCTGTCTTTTGTCAGCGGTTTTAATTCATCCAATAAGCTGTAAGAAGTTGGGTTCTCCTCAGGATCTTTGCAGTGACATAAGAACCCTGGGAGTTAGCTTCCTCAATTATTGCTCCTTCTTTGAAATAGTATTACCTTTCCCGAAAATGTGATTGTTCCCAATGATTCTGATATTCCATAGATCAGTGATGGCAAATCTTTTTTCCCCCCATCCTCCCGGATGCCCTCTGAAGGCCGGAAATGGCCCATTTCTGGACTGCCAGTAGGCTTCCCTGGACCCTGGGAAGGGCAAAAATGCCTTTTCCCACTCCCCTGGAGGCCCTCCGGAAGCTGAAAATGAACTCCCAGAGCCTCTGCATGAGCCAAAAATTAGCTGGCCGGCCTGCACATGTGTGTTGGAGCTAAGCTAGGGCAACAGCTTGTGTGCTGGTAGATATGGTTCCGTGTGCCACCTGTGGCACTCGTGCCATAGGTTCGCCATAACTGCCATAGATCATTAAGATCTGACTATTGGTCGATTAGATGATTTTCTAGTACTAAGGTGGTTTTTTTTCTTTTTGTTGGATTGCTGTGATTGCTAACTTGCTTTGTATCTTCTTTATTCTCAATACAGTGGAACCCCGACATAAGAGCTGCTCTACTTAAGAGCAACTCGAGATAAGAGCTGGGAGGGGAGAGATATTTTTGTTCTACTTACAAGCCCAAATTCGAGATACAAGCGCCAAGGAGCTGTCTCCTGAAGCCAAACGCTAACTTCCGCGTTCGGCTTCAGAAGACAGCTGCGAAGCGGCGCGCGTATTTTAAAAGGTTGCAGCCGGCCTGGGGGGCTCGGGGGGGTGCTTGCAGCTTTCTTTCTTGCTCTTTTTCTTTCTCTCTTTTACCTTCCCTTCCTCTATTTCTTCTTTTCTTTCTCCTTCCCACCTTCTTCCCTCCCTCCCTCCCTTCACTCATTCCTCTCTTACTCTCCCCTTTCATAAGTTTCCTTGCTTCCTTCCTCTGTTCCTGTCCCTTCCCCCTTTCTTTCTTTCTTTCTTTCTTTCTTGCTCTTTTTCTTTCTTTTACCTTCCCTTCCTCTATTTCTTCTTTTCTTTCTCCTTCCCACCTTCTTCCCTCCCTCCCTCCCTCCCTTCACTCATTCCTCTCTTACTCTCCCCTTTCATAAGTTTCCTTGCTTCCTTCCTCTGTTCCTGTCCCTTCCCTCTTTCCTTCCTTCCTTCCCACCCTCCGTCCATTCATTCACCCATTCCTCTCTTGATCGCTTAAAGCCGGTCCCTGGTGCAAAAAGGGTTGGGGACCTCTGTCCTACAGGATTGGGTGGCAGAGAAGTTGAACATATGTAAATTTAAAAGTTTAAGAAAGTTTACAAGTTAAGTGAAAGAAACTTCATTATTCATTTATATGTACATGTACATTTCTTCATTAAAAACATGTCTTTCTGCATAATTTAGACTAACTTTGTGAGTTTTTTGAGGGCTGGAACCAATTAAAATTATTTACATTAATTCCTATGGGGAAAAGTCGTTCGAGATAAGAGCTGCTCGACTTAAGAGCCCAGGTCCGGAACGAATTAAACTCGTATCTCGAGGTACCACTGTATTTAACAGGCATACATAAAAAACCCTGTTGTTGGGGTCAAATGTCAGTTATTTCTAATAATAACAACAACAACAATAATAGGAAATGTTATGCAAGCTCTTTGGAGTTCATTAGACACTTTGGGCAACTTAGGTATCTTTTAATTGTATGGATTTCATTTCTTGCAAAGGTTTTTTTTGTTAATTCACATAATTCTCAAGACTGATTCAGCATGACTGTTGCTGAAAGGTCTATAAGTCCCCACACCCAGTCTGATGTAAAATAAAAGTGGACCATTATTTTAAACTTACAAAAGACAACGAGGATCTTTTTCACATCAAGATCAACAATGGTCAAATTTCAGCTAAAACAAGTTGAGTTTTCAAAACTATTATTTAGTTAGTTTAATCAGCACAAATCTCACTACACCTAAAAGACACTATAAAGTACTTTTAATCAGGTTATTGACACCACTTCAACCAAAATGAATTCCCCCTGATTTAAAGAAAGAAAGCTTCTATTTCATACATCCAAATGTTATATAATCAATAATAGATCCCATTAGAATCGCTTCAGAAAACAAAACTTATATCTTACCTGGAATACAGGAGACAAAGTACAAAGATAATAAGCCCCACAATGCTCTGTGTATCCCACCACTGAGGTGACTTTTCTGGTATAGGCGTAGGAATAGCAGTTGCATTCAACGGAAAGGAAGTAGGTGCAGATATTTGGCTAATGATGTTCAGAAGGCTTGGGTTACAATGGCGTTCTAAAAAGAAACATTTTAAAGAGAAAACATATATAAAAATATAAATTCTGGGAATTATTGTTGTCTGTTGTCAGGTAACCTAAATAAGAATTTGGCATTTGTTACAATGAAGCCTCTCTACAAGATATTTCTTAAGGAATCCATGTACAGTGGTAACTCATCTTATGAACGCCTCTTCTAACAAACTTTTCAAGATACGAACCCGGTGTTTAAGATTTTTTTTGCCTCTTCTTCCGAACTATTTTCACCTTACGAACCCAAGCAGCTGCTGCTGGGATGAAGGGGTTTCTTTTCCCCCCTTTTTTGAAGAAAGAAAAGGGAGGGGCAGCTTGGAGGAGTAAAGATTTTGCATGCTTGCAAAGGCACTGAAACGGTCTTTTTAAGAAAGAAAAGGGAGGGGCAGCTTGGAGGAGTAAAGATTTTGCTTGCTTGCAAAGGCACTGAAACGGTCTCTTTTGAAAAAAGAAAAGGGAGGGGCGCCCCCCTTGCCTTTCTTCCTTCCCACTCACCCTTTAGCCTAGCCTTGCTTCCTCCACCCGCCCCCTTTAGCTGCTCCTCCCTGCCCTCTGTTTGCCTCCCTTCTAAAGTTTGGGATTTTCCTGAAGGATTTGCACGCATTATTTGCTTTTACATTGATTCCTATGGGAAACATTGTTTCATCTTACGAACTTTTCACCTTACGAACCTCCTCCTGAAACCAATTAAGTTCGTATGATGAGGTACCACTGTATTTCTAAAGAAAACAACTGAAATGTTTAGCATAATGGTTTACTATCATACTATCTGCATTGATAAGAAGCTTACCAGGCTCGTTAGACATGGCTGACCAAGTGAGGTACATGGTGTAGAGAGTAATCACAGAAGACTGGAGAAGACCAGAATGAGGTTGATGTTCCTATTTGAGACAATTTTAATAATATAAATTATTTTATGATCGGAATCATGAAGGTTTAAGACAGTGGTTCTCAACCTTTCTAATGCTGCGACCCCTTAATATAGTTCCTCATGTTGTGGTGACCCCCAACCATAAGTCTAGCGCCAATTATCCCAACAGAGCTTTAAGCTGATTGGCAGGAAGATCAGAGGGACACCCCCACTGTAAATGCCTGATTGGTCAGATTGTAAAAAAATGCTCCAAGGTGCTAGAATAGAAGCTTTAATTCCTAACACCATGGGAAATTGTATTTTCCCAAGGTCTCAGGCGACCCCTGGGAAATGGTCGTTCGACCCTCAAAGGGGTCGTGACTCCCCAGGTTGAGAACCACTGGTTTAAGAGGTCAGGCAACGTGTGAACAGATCTGATTTTACCGTATTTTTTGCGATGCTTGTTAAGATGGTCCATTTTACCCGATGGGCCTTTTTTGCCAACAATTAGAAATAAATATCGGAAACTAGTGAAAAATATTGAAAATTGTGACTGCAAGACACTGCACATAGCCATAAATGGGAACCAGTTGCCAAATAGCCAAAATGAAATCACATGACTGCAAGATGTATACAGCTGTTATAACTTTGAAAATGGGTTGTAAGAAGCTTTTTGTGCTCTTAAGTAAAGTACTAGTTTTATTCAGCATTATCAGAGGCATAAAAATTATCTGGGGCACAACTATTCAGTCAACGAAGCAGTGGAAGTGATGTGCTGGTGCCTGGATGCTGTTGGGGCCTGGATGGGTGTCAACAAACTCAAACTCAACCCAGACAAGATGGAGTGGCTGTGGGTTTTGCCTCCCAAGGACAATTCTATCTGTCCATCCATTACCCTGGGGGGGGGGGAGAATTATTGACCCCCTCAGAGAGGGTCCGCAACTTGGGCGTCCTCCTCGATCCACAGCTCACATTAGAGACACACCTTTCAGCTGTGGCGAGGGGGGCGTTTGCCCAGATTCACCTGGTGCGCCAGTTGCGGCCCTATCTGGACCGGGACTCACTGCTCACAGTAACTCATGCCCTCATCACCTCGAGGTTCGACTACTGTAACGCTCTCTACATGGGGCTACCTTTGAAAAGTGTTCGGAAACTTCAGATCGTGCAGAATGCAGCTGCGAGAGCTATTATGGGCTTCTCTAAGTATGCCCATATTACTCCAACACTCCGCAGTCTGCATTGGTTGCCGATCAGTTTCCGGTCACAATTCAAAGTGTTGGTTATGACCTATAAAGCCCTTCATGGCACCGGACCAGAATATCTTCGGGACCGCCTCCTGCCGCATGAATCCCAGCGACCGGTTAGGTCCCAGAGTCGGCCTTCTTCGGGTCCCGTCAACTAAACAATGCCGTCTGGCGGGCCCCAGGGGAAGAGCCTTCTCTGTGGGGGCCCCGACCCTCTGGAACCAGTTCCCCCCTGAGATTAGGATTGCCCCCACACTCCCTGCCTTTCGTAAACTCCTTAAGACCCACCTCTGCCGTCAGGCATGGGGGAACTAAAACATCTCCCCCTTGCCCATGTTGTTTTTGCCATTTGACTGATTGTGTGCCTGGTTTTTTTAAATATATTTATTGGGACTGTTTTTATGAATTTATTAATTTTAAATTGTAATTAGATTGGTGGGCATTGGATTTGTTATTATGTACTGTTTTTTATTATTGTTGTGAGCCGCCCCGAGTTTGCGGAGAGGGGCGGCATATAAATCCAATAAATCTAATCTAATCTAATCTATTCACATCTTGCTTTTTGCAACCTCTAGAACACTCTCTTATCAGCCAGAGGACCCAATTATCAGTAACCCACAATGTAATTATCACAATTCTGAAGAGGAAAGCACACCCAAACTGCTGTATATGTCCACAAATATGTTCACGCTTAAAAAAAGAACCTGATTTTTTTCTCAAAACTCAAAATTGTGTGTTTGGCTTATATTAGCATATCACTCCAACCTTTCCCCTATCCCCAAAGTTAAATTGAGATCCTACATCAAAAGGGTACTCAATATTTGACCAAAATATGGTGTTTCTCTAAAAATAAGACCCTGTCTTATATTTTTTTGAACCCTGAAATAAGTGCTTGGCTTTATTGCCATGCACTCAAAAACCTAACTGGACCTATTTTGGGGGAAACAGAGTAATTTATGTTCTGTATTCACTGATTTATTCTTAGAAGCATTTGCAAGATATACAATCCACCAAGGTAACACCTAAAGCAATATAAATCAACTAAGTTTGTTCACTTCAAATCACTGCTTCATCGTCATACCTGGACTTTGGGAAGGATTGATGTGATCGATACAACAATGCATGCGATCATATTAAAGCTGATGAAGCACTTGTTCTCAATACAGCCATCTGGTTTTGTGTAGAAGACATAGAACAGTACAATGGCAATGAACGATGCAATGTAGTTCAAGATGGTGCAGGACAGGAGAGCTGAAGAAAACAAGCAGATCCCTCTTAGAAATATTCAAGGGCTAAACTGGACCCAGAATATTGTTTAAAGATACAATTCATTTGTGGAAATAACTATTCTCAGATAGGAAGATCTTGGTTTTCTCCTCCACAGTGAGCATCATTTTATCCTATAAAGTATGTTTAATACTACCATCTAAAGCAAAAGCTTGCTTATTGTGGCAGGTTTTGTACTTTTTCAGTATTAAGGCATACTTAACCATCACTGCATGTAACAATCACAGCATTATCCCTCTTTAACACTATCCCCTATAATCAGGAAGCAATAGCAATAGCATTTAGACTTATATACTGCTTCGCAGTGTTTAACAACCCTCAGTAAGCAGTTTACAGAGAGTCAGCATATTGCGCCCAACAATCTGGGTCCTCATTTTACCGACCTTGGAAGGATGGAAGGCTGAATCAACCTTGAGCCTACTGAGATTTGATCTGCCAAATTGCTAGTAGCCGGTGATCAGCAGAAGTAGTTTGCAGTACTGCGCTCTAACCACTGCACCACCGAGGCTATCAGGAAGTAAAATTGATGTGCCCAAGGATGAGCAGGATATCCAAAAAGCTGGATGCAAATGGAAGCAAAAATCTATACGCGGTTCTTAAGAATATTCTTAATATACAGACTTTATTTGCTATTAACTATGTCTTCAGATAAAGAATGCTGACATTTTTTTAAATGCAACCCCATTTTTGTCCTATGGGAAAGGTCAGATTTTCAAACTTGGCCTCTTTTTAAGATATGTGACTTTCAACTCCTTTCAACTCGGTATATGGAGAATTAGGAATGTTGAAATTTACATGTCTTGAAGTTGCCAAATTTGAAAAACAATGTAATAGCTGGTTCTAAATACAGAGAATAAATTGCCCAAGCAGAGAAGCCCAAAGCAGTATGCATTAAAGCTGCTGTTTTACTTTGTTATTCATCAGCCAAATGATTCTTACCAGCATACCAACATCTGGAATTTCCATCTTCCATCCGTTCAAGCCAGGATTCATTCCAGGAATGAGCAAAATCCACAAGCAGCAGCAGCTGGATGAGAATGAAGAGGAAAGCCCCCGCAGTTCCAAAACCAAACAATACTAGAAAGAAAGAAAGGGAGGGAGGGAGGAATTTAGCACCATGACAGCATCTGAGTAAATATATACTGCTCAAAAAAATAAAGGGAACACTCAAATAACACATCCTAGATCTGAATGAATGAAATATTGTCATTGAATACTTGTTCTGTACAAAGTTGAATATGCACAACAGCGTGTGAAATTGATTGCCAATCAGTGTTGCTTCCTAAGTGGACAGTTTGATTTCAAAGAAGTTTGATTTACTTGGAGTTATATTGTGTCATTTAAGTGTTCCTTTTATTTATTTATTTTGAGCAGTGTATATCTCAATGGAGCCAGAGAGAGTAATCATCTTCCATGTGATGTACTGAATACGGATATGAATGATGGGGCTGTAACCCACAAAGGGAAAGACAGATAGAAAGCTGATCAATAATTATCTCCATTCATATAATATACATACTTTAATTTGTATGCCTTTTAACTCATAAAGTTATTTCAGGTGCTATGAAGACGACATATGGCGCGTCTGTGACCCCATTTTTCACCTCCCCTGGCTCCAGAACATTTCTGCAAGCTAAAATTGTTGGCTTTATTATTCAGTTTCAGCCCGCGGGGCTCGTGAAGGTAAGTAAGTCTTGCACTCAGCCAAACGGTGAGTGAGGCGATGTGGGCAGGGCAGTCTCGTGGTCCTGCGCAGACTGGATTAATGGCTTTGGTGGGCCACATGTGGCCAGCGGACTGTAGTTTGAAGACCCATGTCTTAGAGTGATAACATACTACTGGAGTAGTAATCCTAAGGTCTGTCCATCTTACAAAGAGGAAGAAAATTATATCTTGCTCATGTCACTCCCTTTCCCTCGTGATCACTCTGGAAGCCAAGTTTTACAGCTGAATAAAACCGAAGTTTGTAGCTTGTCTCCCCTGTGCAACATTTACTTTTGCTTTCTCGGGTAGATTAACATAAAAATGTGCATATGTACAGAGGGCGTGCCTATGTACATAAAAGCAAATAAGTGGTTTTCTACTATATGTCTCTCTTCCTTGAAGCCATTATGATTGTAATAGCTTGTATTGAGTAGCAACCACTATGAAGTACACATTCATCCAAATCCCCCTCTAGTAATTCTTCCTTAGACTATCAAACATCTTTCCCTATATAACCATTCACTGGGTATTATTTGACATTTTTAAAAAAACAATTCCAACTATTATAGTTCAATAAATGATGACATTTTCTGATCCTTGCACACTTGCCTCTTGTGAAAGCTCCTTCTGGAATATAAAATGCCCCAACCATGATTCCAACAATTGCAGCTATTTTGAAGAACCAAAATCTATTGAAAAATAAAGAAGAAAATTGAGAATTATTTCTCTGCCTATATTAAGTAAATATTTCTAATGGTTTGCATCTGGCTATAGGAATAAGTCTCATAGTTGATCTTTAATTTAAGGACTAGAGGCAGTTTTTATGCCCTGAAAAAGTGGGCCAAAGTTTGGATGTTGGGTATTTATTCATATACCATCATAATCCCCAGGACTTTAAGCAAATTTATTTGTTTGTTTGTTTGAGTTTTATCTTGCCCCTCTCTAAGGGCTCGGGGCAGCTTACAACAATACAATTCTGAAATCCAATAATAACTAAAAACAAACAATCTAAAACCCAAATTTAATATAAAAAGTCATTTTCAATCCATCAACATACTTTCCATTCAACCTACATTCATTCATAGGTAGGGGGTGATGATTTGTGTCACCAGGCCTGTCGGCACAGGTGCATCTCCAAGTTCTTGCGGAAGGCAAGGAGGGTGGGGGCAGTACAAACCTCTGGGGGGAGCTGATTCCAGAGGGCCGGGGCCCCCACAGAGAAGACTCTTTCCCGGGCCCCGCCAAGTGACCTTGTCTAATCGACGGGACCTGGAAAAAACGACTCTGTGGGATCTGGCCGGTCGCTGGGGCTCAAGTGGCAGAAGGTAAGTAATCTGGTCCTTTACTAAACATACAACAATCACACTACCAATATAGCCAACAATAAGGGGTTATTATTTGCAATATGTAGAGATTACCAGGTTACCCTCTCCTGTTAAATTTATATCTGGAATTATATAAACTGAAATTAATCATTATCCCGTTTCATTTCATGGGCATGTATTGATTCAACTTTCCTACTTGGAACAATGAATGTTTCCTACTTTAACCTTTCAGTTAAACCCATTCAGTTTTGAAAATTTACCATTTTGGATTGTGGGCAAAATAAATAAGGGGCTAGTCCCCATTTTCTAACTCACCCATTGTGGATGGCAGCCCGTGGGTCTTTGCTCGATTTCACTTTTATCATAAGTAAGGCAAAGAGGCAGAAAAACACGGCCATAGAAAAACTGATTCGGTAGACAGCTCTATATCCAACCAAAGCTTCACAATCAAAGCCATCACAAAAACCAGGTATCTGAAAGAAAACAATAAATTCAAGAACTTTTAATTATATCCAAATAGATTATATAATATTCATTTTCCTCAAATTCTATTCTTACAGATGATGATCATGGTTGAAAATCCATGGTTTATAAATCATTATTTTATACCGCTCCAGGTTAAGACATAAGGCAAATGAGCTGAGGTGGCGCAGTGGGTAGATTGCAGTACTGCAGGCCAATAAAGCTGATCTGCAGGTCAGCAGTTCAAATCTCATCACCAGCTCAAGGTTGACTCAGCCTTCCATCCTTCCGAGGTGGGTAAAATGAGAACCCGGATTGTGGGGGCAATATGCTGGCTCTGTTTAAAAGTGCTATTGCTAACATGTTGTAAGCCGCCCTGAGTCTAAAGAGAAGGGTGGCATTAAAAAATCGAATAAATAAAATACAATAAATAAATAAATAAATAAATAGTAGACTAACCGTTTATAGGTAGCCCTCGATTTGCAAGTGTTCATTTAGTGAGAATCTGAAGTTACAACAGGCCCCCAAAAGCTACCTACAATTCAATGTTGAAGATACAACACTATATACATCCCCAATTGGTCACGTGATCACATTTTAAGCACTTAGAAACTGCTTCTCCTTTATGGCCATTTGCAGCATCCCACAAGTCACAGGACTGCAATTTAAAGTTTGGATAGTTTCCAGAATTTACCTTCTTGCAAAAAAAAAAATGCCTAGTGGGTAAAACGAATTTGCTTAATGGCATCCACTCATGTAATGACTGCATTCACTTAATGACCGTGGTATAAAATAGAAAATATGACCTGCTTAATGATAACAGCTTACAACAGCTCAATTATGATCTTAAGTTGAAGGCTACCTGCACCCACAATGCCAGGATCTGCTAACTCATTCTATCCTAAAATAGCTGCTGGATAACAATGTTCCTATAGTATAAGCATACTCAGTACATTAATCCAAATCCGTGAAAGTTCTGCCTTTAATTTACAATTCCCAGGAGATAAAGTATTTGACTGGCTGCAGATTCTGATTCAGAACGTAATGCTGGTGCAGACCAAGTCAACTCAATTTGCTCATGTCTAGAGCTCAATGTTTAATAGACTTCCTAGTTTGGTCATTGCTCATGGTGAGCAGAATACAGTAATCTGGAGTTCAGTTCCAGTTTTTCAAAAAAATAAAAATCCAAGTCCAGTATAATATTATAAGATATAGTTTGGAGGGGAAATTAAGATGATAGGACCATAAAGATATGAAAGTTCTCTTTCCTGTCACCAACATGCAACAGATGCTTGTTGAAAGATACAGTAATAAGGTCTTCTGACTGTAATGCTTGAGAAATAGGGAGCCCATTCCTCTCTGTCATTTCAGAAATATATATTCCACAAAATTCTGACTAAGAAATTTTTTTAAAGAAACGCTTGCTCCAGATTTTGAAATCTGGGTGCCTAAGAAACAGAAAAATGTGGCAAACTTTTTACCACGTTCTGTAGCTTAAACTTGAAATGTTTCAAATTAGTCTGGACTGGTGTCTTATTGTGCCTAATAAAATGATCTTATTATTATTAATAACTCAACAGAAATTCCACTTTTTTCTTTCAACTTTCAGTGTGCCTCTATTTTAAGTGGAGGAACTCAGTGCCCAATGATGTGTACTATAAGCAAGATTTTAAAACCTCAGGACCTGTTTGAGATGTTTCTCCATTCCTGGTGCCAACATGATGCATGCAATAACAGTACTAAGAAGAAGCAGGAAAGCATAAATGAGCCGAGTAACTGTAGAATTCTTGCTGTTAGGACAACAGCGACATAACAAACACGATGCACCACTGCAAAGACATGGAATCTATATAAAAAAAGAAGAAATTAGAATATTTTAAATATTAGCAGGAATCTACATCCTTTCAAAGATATTTATAATGATATTAGTGTCATGGTCTCAATGGTCCTATTGGCCACATGTGACCAGGGCACACACAATGTAAAATGCATTGAAACACTGAATGCCAAATTAGAAAGGCCAGTTTAGAAAAATGTCTTATGATTAGGGGGGAACTAATTTCTAGCATATTAACAATCTAATAAAAGTTTAACTCTCTGATTACAGAACCAGGATGCAGCAGTGATTAGAGTGCAGCCCTGCAGGCTACTTCAGCTAACTGCTAGTTCAGCAGTTCAAATCTCACCACCCGACTCAAGGTTGACTCAGCCTTCCATCCTTCCGAGGTGGGTAAAATGAGGACCCAGATTGTTGGGGGCAATATGCTGAGTCTGTAAACTGCTTAAGAGAGGGCTGTAAAAGCACTTTGAATCTGTATATAAGTCTAAATGCTATTGTCATTGTTACCATCTGGACAGTCTAAAGAACAATGGCAAAGTACTCATATTGCAAGAAAGTTGTAGAGGTAAAGCCAAATGAATAAATCATGCAAGTTCTCTGCAGGTAGCCACCTTAATGAGGGGTTATATATTTATCTTAACTGAAACCTTAAATTAAGCTTATTTCTGGTGATATATTTTTACTTTCTCATGACATAGTATATTTAGGGTTAGTGTTCTCTGCAGCAGGGGCCCCCAACCCCCAGTCCATAGACCAGCATTGGTCTGCGACATGCCAGCAACTATTGGTCCACCCAAACAAGTGAATGCCCATCAACTGGATATAGGCAGCACGTGAAAAACGCACCCTTTGATCCATGGAAAAACCTCTCTCTAGAGCCGATCCCTGGTGCCCAAAAGGTTGGGGGATCGGCGACATCGGCGCCGAGGACAAGTCCAGCTTCAAGCCTCCTCGGCCGGCGGAGGAAGCGCGGCGGCGGCGGCTGCAGGCTCCGGAGGGAGCTCGGGCGGTGGCCGCTCCGCCGCTTCGGCCAGGGCCGCCGCCTCGCCCGCCGGGTGGCCCAAGCTCGCGCCACCGCCAGCTTGGGCCACCCGGCGGGCGAGGCGGCGGTCCTGGCCGAAGCGGCGGAGCGGCCACCGCCCGAGCTCCCTCCGGAGCCTGCCACCGCCGCCACACTTCCTCCGCCGGCCGAGGAGGCTTGAAGCTGGACTTGTCCTCGGCGCCGATGTCGCTGAGCTGCAACCGTCCGCCTTTGGACGTCTCTGTCGGCGTTGGGCTTGCACAGGAAGCGCAGTCGGAGCTCCCGCTCATGCCGCAGGCAGAGCCGCGCCGTGTCGGCCAGGGCCGCCGCCTCGCCCGCCGAGGACAAGTCCAGCTTCAAGCCTTACTCCAAACCCGGCGCGGATAAGGAGGACTCCTCGGCCGGCGGAGGAAGCGCGGCAGCGGCGGCAGGCTCCGGAGGGAGCTCAAGGCGAAGGGCGCTTCGGAGACGCCGGGTGGGCGGGCGAGGCGAGCGGCCGGAGCTGCGCCCTCCTTCGCCCGCCTCCTTTCCGGCAGCTCCGGATGGGGTGGGCAGGCGGGGATGCGGATGTGTGTCCGTGTGTGGGGGGGAGGGTGCTACCGTACTACTTTTTACGGGACACGGGTGTTGCGGGTTCGGGTAGGTGGGTTGGCCGGGTGTGTCTTATTTTTTCCAATATAAGACATACCCCGAAAGTAAGACATAGGGGGGCTTTTGGGGGTAAAAAGAAAGTAAGACACTGCCTTACTATCGGGGAAACACGGTATATAAATTAGTGTAGCATTGGGTGTTTTTGAAAGTTTGGCAATTCACAACATACACAATATATTTTATTATAGGAAAAAATCTACACCAGCCAAATAACATAGCACTTTATACTTTGAATAATTCTCTTAGTTCTGCTCAAACTGAAAGCAATACAGAGGAACTGAAGTGAAAGCTTTTATCATCCCGATTCCCAAGCATTTTAATGTTTTAATCTCTCTGAAGAGCAGAAATATGAAAGCAGCCTTGATTCACTTTGCAATCTCTGCCTTCTTTGAAGAGTTATTTCCCCTTTTGCAAATCTTCACTGTAAACATCTTTGTTCTAAATGCCTCCAAACCAATAGAAATGAATAGATGTACTATCTCTCTCTCTCTCTCTCCTCTACAGCCTGCAAAGATATCAAAGTTCCAAACCATTTTTAGGGAATATGGATGACCAAGTAAGCCAGTTTAGAATAATTCATTGGGTTTAAAGAAAGAAGGATAAGTTAACGGGTTAGAAATACTGCAATGGCTCCAGTAACTGGGACAGTTTGGTTATTATGTGGACATGCCATCTACCACACTCAAAAGGTTATGACTCAGCAGCTATTTCCTGACTGAGAAATAAGTATCATACTTAGAGATTAACTCATAAGCCACAGGAAACGGGTGGAAGGAAATGAAAAGTCCAATCCACAGCCACAACAAACCCTTGAACAAAATCAAAGCTACAGACATCCAATGTTTACTATCATCTTGACAGTTATATTTATACAAAATAACTAAGCATGTACATTTTCACACTTTGGTAGGGCTTTTTTACCAACCGCCCATTCTCTGATCCAATGGGTTTACATTGTTGAATTTAATAATTTAAATAGTTTGATCGAACGCCTTGTTTTTACAGTTCTTGGAAGAATTACAGGTATAATTTTTTTTATTTTTCTCCACATAAAAACATACTGTGTAAATTTGTTTACACATTCATGGATGTGTTGAGAGAATGTGGAGTGAATGGAATGATTGTTTTTAATGGGTTTTTTGAGTTTTAGATTTTTAATTAGTTAATTGGATTCAAGATATTGTATACTGTCCTTGGAGAGGGGAGGCATAGAAATCAAATAGGTTAGGTAGGTAGGTAGGTAGGCAGGCAGATAACAACACATATATCTTCAATGAATAACAATGTTTATAAAATCTATTATATAAAGGTTAATAAAATATCCTAAATCACATTTCAAATCACTCATTATTCTATCTGTCTGAAGAAGCTGGTATCTAATTTCAATAGCTAATTTCAATCTAGAAAATGACAGACAAAGCATTTTTTCTTCATCTTCAAATTCTAGTTTCCTTCAATTCCATTTTAAACCTATTCTAATTTACATGTAAATATGTGTCACGTTTTTATCTAATGCTTGCCTCCTTTTCTTTTTTTGTCAGCTGGGTTCTTCCCATCATATTTTTCATTTCTTTAATCTCTTTTACATTAATTTTACATTATTCATTTTACATCATTCCTGTCACCCATTTCCTCCCACTGATGGCTGTAACTTGTTGCTTGTATCCTTAAGATTTTTATTAATATTGTTTCCTCATGACTTATTTGACCCCTAGGACAATCATTAAGTGTTGTACCTCATGATGCTTGACAAATGTCTTTTTCTTTTATGTACACTGAGAGCATAGGCACCAATGACAAATTCCTTGTGTGTCCCATCACACTTGGCCAATAAATAATCCCATTCTATTAACTATTTTATCCATTTTTATTTTCAACCCACTCCTAAAATTTCCCCCATATTTTATAAAGCCCCGAGTCCCCTTTATCCTTAATTCTTCATCCTTAATTGTTGGACATGAGATATATGTGTTGTTATCTATGTATGTTTTTAGGATTAGAGCCTAAATGGATCCTTTTAGAGGTCTCGCCTGTTGCTAGGCGGACACCCCAAAAGAGGAGCAGAAGACCCCGCCTCCTTGTTTATGTATCCTGCTTTAAGACATCCCCCCGCCCCCAGATCTGGAATAATGATCAGGATCTCCGAGTTGCCCCATTTTCCATAAGAACCTACAGCGGGCTTTTCCCCTTTGTAGGATACAAAGCTGGAGATGGTTGGTCTTTCCTTTCCCCCCCGGTTGCTGGAATCCAGGTCCCCGCTAGCGGGATCCACCCCATCTGGACTGGGATCCATCGCAAGTCTGTTCGGCCCGCGGACCCCGTGCTCACGCCACGTACCCCTCCACCCTGACTCACCCAACTGGCCAAGGAGCAGATCCCGAGCACTGCCCCCATGGTGACAGCGATGCTCCCGCGAAGCTACTCCCGACTCGCCTCAACCTCCAGTACCCAGCGGGGATCACGGGCGCTGCTTAGCCCAGTCGATACGCGCTGATTGGCCGCGCGTACGCCTCTCCCCAAGTCCGTCATCGGAGAGGGGCGGGGAATAATGAACAGGCCAATGGAAAGATTCCGCCCGCTGTTCCGCGAAGCCAGCAAGGAAAATGGCGGCCTCCTTAAGCAGCTGCTAAGGGGGTGGGGAAGCCAAATAAAGGAGAAGTGCGCTGATTGGGTGGAGGATTATGATGGATGGGAGATTATTGTGTAAATTGACCAATGGGGAAGTTAGAATTCCCAAAGGAGGAAGAGTAGACGGGGGGGGGGAGGAAGAGGGTATTTCCGCCCGTGTTCAGTCCCGCAGAATTGGATACAGTGCTGTATCTGGGGCGACCGTTGGTAAATGGGCGGTTCCTATCAAGGAGGGCCCCCAAGGAACCTAAATAAAGGAGAGAGCGTCTCGTGGTGTCGTTGTTTGGCGCGAATTCGCCGTTGCGCTCTGCTGCTCTAGAAAGCCTTTGAAACATAGATGATTGACGGCAGAAAAATACCTCGTGGTCCATCTAGTCTGCCCTTATACTATTTCCTGTATTTTATCTTAGGGTGGATATATATTTATCCCAGGCATGTTTCAATTCAGTTACTGTGTGGATTTACCAACCACGTCTGCTGGACGTTTGTTCCAAGCATCGACTACTCTTTCAGTCAAATAATATTTTCTCACGTGGCTTCTGATCTTTCCCCCATCTAACCTCAGATTGTGCCCCCTTGTTCTTCTGTTCACTTTCCTTTTAAAAACTTCCCTCCTTAACCTGATTTAACCCTTTTTAACATATTTAAATGTTTTGATCATGTTCCCCCTTTCCCTTCTGTCCTCCAGACTATACAGATTGAGTTCATTAAGTCTTTCCTGATAAGTTTTATGCTTAAGACCTTCCACTATTTTTGTAGCCCGTCTTTAGACCTGTTCAATTTTATCAATATCTTTTTTAAGGTGAGGTCTCCAGAACTGAATACAGTAGTATTCCAAATGTGGTCTCACCAGCTCTCTATACAGTGGGATCACAATCTCCCTCTTCCTGCTTATTATACCTCTAGCTATGCAGCCAAGCATTCTAGTTGCTTTCCTTACTGCCTGACCGCACTGTTCACCCATTTTGAGACTGACAAAAATCCTTCTCTTCTGAAGTTTTTGCTAACAAAGAACTCAATGCCCTACAGCGGGGTAGAATCGGAATTTTGGATGGAAACTAAAGTAACAGTTGGGTTTTTAAAAAGAATCCACACATCTTGTCAATGCTTTGTGTCAGTTGAAGGTACTTTTTTTTTTTAAAAAAAAGCAAGCAAACATTTTAGCAAACAATTCCTAAATAAAGTAGCTGCACACTGCCATAATTTTATTAATTTTATTAATATTGATTGTTTTCTGATTGATTATTTGAACCTTATGACAATCGTTAAGTATTGTACCTCATGATTCTTGACAACTGTATATTTTCTTTTATGTACACTTAGAGCATATGCACCAGACAAAATTCCTTGTGTGTCCAATCACACATGGCCAATAAAGAATTCTATCTTACCTAGTCTGAGTGAGACCAGCTCAAACTTGAAGCATTTGGGTGCGTTGTTTCAGCAGCTTGCAAGATAGGGGCAGGAAGAGAAGATATTTCCATTGTTTAATCATTGGGATTAGAAAAGACATTTACCATAGGAGAGAGATTGATGATATTCCTTAAACCCTGAACAATCAAAACCAAAAATTTCTGCTTTATCCAAATGGTGGACACTGATCCAATTGAGGAATCCTCTAGAACAGTAGTTCTGAAAGTTAAGGTCGGGACCCCTTTGGGGGTTGAAGGAAAAAGACAAATTTCCCATTGCGTTAGGAATTAGTTAGTCTTCGGAGAGGAGCGGCATACAAATCTAATAAATTATTATTATTATCAATTAAAGGTGCCTTGGAACATATTTTAATCCAACAATCCAACCAATCCCTGTCAGTGACTACTTCACCTTTAACAACAACAACAACACAAGAGCACGTAATAGATATAAACTGAATGTAAATCGCTCCAAACTTGACTGCAGAAAATACGATTTCAGCAATAGAGTGGTCACCGCCTGGAACTCATTACCTGACTGTTGTTGCTTCCCCCAACCCCAAAATCTTCAAACTTACATTATCTACAATTGACCTCTCCCCTTTTCTAAGACGTCTGTAAGGGGCGTGCATAAGTGTACTTTTGTGCCTAATGTCCCTGTCCTACTGTTATTATCCTTTCTATTACTATATTCTACTTATGTTATGTTATGTTAATATGTACTATAATACTATTTATTTATTTATTATTTAGATTTGTATGCCGCCCCTCTCCGCAGACTATACTTGTTTGACAAATAAATAAATAAAATAAATAAACCAATCAGGCGTTTACGTTGTGGGTATCCCTCTGACCTTCATGCCAATCAGTTTAAAGCTCTGTTGGGAGAATTGGCACTAGACTTATGGTTGGGGTTCACCATAACATGAGGAGCTGTATTAAGGGGTCGCGGCATTAGAAAGCTTGAGAACCACTGCTCTAGCGGGTATTTAACAGTAAATCTGTATTCAAGAGCCTGATTCAAAATTATAATTTAATGAACAGTTGCCTGGGAGTGTATGACATAGTTGGATTTATTAAATACCCGTATTAGGACTGGGTTTTATTATTCCTTGGGTGAAATCAGGAGTTTCGTGTTTCTCCAGACGATTTGAAGTTTGCCGTTTTAAACTTGGTTATCTTGAGCTATATGTTACTATTGTAGCATTAATCCTTGTATACCATCCAGAGATATCCTATCTGTTGCAAGATAGGCAGTTATGTAAATCATATCACTCAATAAATAGATGACATTCATTTGCCTCAGTGTGTATGTAATGAGACTAGTGGTTTTGTTCAATGCCATTTTTAACTACATACTTTTTTTTAAAAAAAAATGGAGATTAGCTCTCTTGACTGTTGTAGGAAAAGAAACAGAATGTGCCAGAAGGTTATCTCAATCAGCAGAGCTTGCAATAAATAGCTTGGGCCAGACATGGATTCCCTCTTGAGAAAATGAGCTGAACCATCCTCTGTATAATAGGAAGGTACAAAATGGAAACATTTGGATTTTCTTAATATTCTGTCTTTACCTTTCGAGCCATATGAGATTTTCCTAACAGCTTCAGTGAGAAAGTATAAATGATTTTCATTTGAATATGTTAACAGGAAACATTTCAAATCATGAGAGGGAAATTTCTTGCAACCTAAATTTATCTACATAAATACATCAGTTATAATTAACTTGATCAACTGTATCCCTTCATAAGGGAAGGGGGAAGGAGCAGGCAGATGTCTTGCAGCTCACCAGATCTTTTGAAGTGAAGAACACATTTTGCAAAACGATTGGGAGGAGGAGCCAATTTGTGAATGGCATATGCCTTAGAGCAGTGTTTCCCTGGGGAATTCTGGGAGTTGAAGTCCAAATATCTTCAAGTTACCAAGGTTGGGAAACACTGCCTTAGAGGACTTAAACAGACAAGATGGCAATCAGAGATGCGGTCCAAATCCTGCCACTTGTTTGTGCAAATTGGCACATATATAAAATAGATGTTAAAAGTCTGATGTTCATTATTTAGGAAGTTAGCACCTACCCCCCTCCTAGAGGAATAGGGTTAGGGTTCTCTGAACTACTCAAAATTTCAACAACCGGTTTTCTATAACCTGTCGGAACCTGCTGGATTTCACCCCTGGTCCATGGAATCACCAAGGGTCAGAGGGGCTGGCCAATGCCCGAGTGAGACTATGCATGTTTTGGGGGCTCCAAAGAAACGTCGAATCTCCAGCTGATTTGGGGTCTTTATTGACTTAAACTGTCCTGGAGGGACAGTGGATAAAGAGACAAGAGCCAACGTGAACAGGGAAAAGGCAATTTCCCTGGAGGGTCAGCTGAAGCCTCCGAAACCAGCAGCTGAAGAAAGCAGCCATTGTAAGTTGCTAAGAAGTCAGGGCAGCCACATCGAAAGAAGTAGAAAGAAGGAAATGTGGATTGTCAGGATGTGAAGATTGCTTTGATCTAAGTACTGGGCAAGAGTGGTGAATAAACAAGGTGATGACACTGGGTGAATGATTGATCAATTTACAGATAAAAGGAAACTTTAAAATGAGACTGTAAAATTGCTTGGACCAGAGTATTACAAAGGTGGGGGGGGAGATTATAACACTTAAAGCCCAACAGGATTGTGATTATTACAATTGGATTTGGTGAAAATAAAGAGAATAATTAAATAGAGAGCAAAGAGTAAGAAGAAAATAATTTATACTGTATATGGATTTAAAGTATTTTTGAAGTTTTAACAGAAAGTTGAACTACGTGTACGGGGGATTTGAGGATGCCATCTGCTGGTGGAGAGAGCACTATGATAACTTGGAGGAAGACAAAGGGAAAAGGGAAAAAATGAAGTGCAGCTGTGGATTGACTTTGTTTACAGAAAGATATCTTGGAAACTGAGAATGTGTAAGGAATGTCTGTTTTGAGCTTCAGGATTTGGTCTCGACTTCAGCATCAGTGGAAGATAATAAAGCTTCAACTTGGAAAGAAGTGAAATAATACTGGACATTTGGATATAAGGAAATTTAAATTTAAAGAGACTATAAGGACTTTAAGTTTTAATCGAGGGTTATAAGTATAAAGCCCTAAAGACAGTAAGAGTGACAAAATGGAATTGTAGATATATGAAGAATTGATGGAGATGAAATCTTAAAACTTTTAAAAGATGATGAGAAACTAGAGGTGATGTCTAGTTGGAGCATTGGAGAATCAAGAAAATAAGAGTTGAAAGCAAAAAAGGATAAATAATTTCACTGGGATTTACAATGGCAGATAAAGAATAGACAAAGTATTCACTGCAAATATGCACTCTGACAACACATTGTTCACATTGAAAATAGAATTTTTATATTATAAAATAATTTTTTAAAAAAGAATCACCGAGTCAGATAGGATTGAATGTATATTGGATAACATCACAAGTAGTTTTGGGGGAGTCTGTCAAGGTTGTTAAACCACTGTAGAAATTCAAGGACTCCCTGGAAAAGTCTCCTTTTTCCCCATAATCTATTCTTTCTAATCCTCAAATCCATAAATCATCGATTCATTTCCTATTTTCAGCAAAAAAAATCCATAAGGGATTTCCAGTCACTACTAATTGTAAGATGTTGTTGTAAGCAAATTTTGCTATCTGCTAATTCTGTCAACCATTCCTCCACTGATGGTATTTTAGAACTTTTCCCCTTTTGTCCATATAACTGTTTCACAGCAGTGTTCACATATAAAAAAAGCTTCCATGGTGTAATGTTTAGTCTTTTAAGATTAAATTACTATTTTAAGTTCAATTAATTTCAGTAAGTAGCACTCTCTTGGCTGGGATCCATCTCATTGTCTCTTTTCCCCCCAGTGTATTTACACATTTCCAAGTTCAGTGAATGAATAAAAGAGTTAATAGTTTTCCTCTTAAGTAGCTTAACATTCTCCTTAGCATCATTGCTAATGTTTTTAGAATCCAGATGTTTATAGAACACTAGAAAGTATTTTAGATGTTGCATTGTTTACATAATTTTGCAAATGAGTCCCCCAGGCTAGGAAATAGTTTCACATGATCTCCTTGGTATACAGCTCTCTTCCCATGACTTTTTATTTGCTGAGCTGAATGAGATTTGTCACAGGGCAGATCATGTATATTAACTGCATTAGCTGGCTTTCTTAATTATTAACTTCAGGATATTTGGAACAATTCAGCAGCCAAATTCTGGACCAGTACAGCAACATTTAGCTACTCTTATTTTGGGTTTGTGATTCATCCAAAGTTGGCTTTGCCCTAAGGCAAGACTTCACAAATATTTAAGATAATAATTAATGCTTTTGGATCCTTAGACATGTGGGCCGTGTCTGTATTCCTACACACAATGCCATTTTATCAGTCTCAATTTTGTTTTAAACAGATTAAAGTAGCCGCATTGGTTCTGTGATAATTGGCTTCAAAGTCCCGTACCATGAAAGTTATTGGATGATTGTGCACCATGCACGGAGCCTTGCTTATTAGAAGAAAATGTATGCAAGCATGAGCTGTTTGGAAGAAAGATAAAATATATGGTAATACAATGCTTAGTAAGAATTAAACAACTTATTTTAAAGTTAAATAATCTAGAATTAATTAATTAATTGGATTTATATGTCACCCCTCTAAGTACTTACAACATATAAAAACAACAGAATACAATAACAAATCAATTAATTAAAACTAAACAAACAATCTAAAATTCCCAATTATCTTAAAATCAGTTATACCCATTCAAACAGCAGGCATACTAACATTTGTCGGCCAGAGGGCTGAGATCTAATCACCCCAAGCCTGGTGGCATAAAGGAGTCTTAAGACTCTTGCGAAAGGTGAGGAAGGAGGAGGCAGTGTGAATCTTTGGGGAGGGGGGAGCTGATTCCAGAGGGCTGGGCCCCCCACAGAGAAGGCTCTTCCCCTAGGCCCCACCAGGTGACATTCATTAATTTTAATTTTAATTAATTAATTTTAATTAATGAATAATAAATGGCAACTCATAGTACCCAAATTGTATACCATCCAATTATTAGCAAGTTTCCCCCTCCTGGACAAGTTTGAGAAGGGGATTGCAATTGATCAAGCAGTTTAGGGTAAAAGACTTCACATACCCATATCCAATTTACTTCTCATAACAGCCAATTAACATTTAATATAGGACCAGGTGGGGTTTCCCCCCTTTTTTAAAAAAATTGAATTGACATTTGAATGCTCAAAAATACTATTCAGTTCTTAATCTTTATAGTACCATTGATATGACAGCTGCCTTTTCTTTCCTTAATATTTCTCTGTTTGCTGTGCTTCTTCTGTACCATGTATTGTTATGGAATGGAGAGCACATTGGAACAAAAGATCTATGCACTCCATCTGTTTTGGGCAACTGTTTGTTTTCCACCAATCCATTCTAGTTAGGGCAGGTGAGACTTGTAGCCCAGACATCAAAGTGCATCTGAGCATATAACTCTATTAAAGAATACAAATAACCAGGCTCAAGTTACTATATTTTGATCCAATAATCTAAACTGCCACATGAATCCCAGCAACCGATTAGGTCCCACAGAGTCAGCCTTCTCCAGGCCCCGTCAACTACTAGACAATGTTGTTTGGCAGGACGTAGGTGAAGAGCTTTCTCTGTGGAGGCTCTGGCCCTCTGGAATCAGCTTCCCACAGAGATTTGTACTGCCCCCACCCTCCTCGCCTTTTGTAAGACTCATTTATATCGTCAGGCCTGGGCCGATTAGATCTTGGACCCTGGCCAACAAATGATTGTATGATCATTGTACGAATGGGTGTGATTGATTTTAATATTTAGGGATAAAGGAGTGTTTATGCATATGCTCTGGGAATGCCCAGTGGTGTAGAACTTTTGGCAAAAAGTGCAAGAGGATATTAATAGGATATTAAATATAAGATGGACGATTACTAGGGAAATGGCAGTATTAGTAAAAAGTAGTGAGATGGGAGAATACAGAGAAATAAAACAAGCAGCGATAGAAAGCGCTCAGGCAGTAATAGTCTTGGAGTGGAAAGATGCGACAAAATGGACAATGCAAAATTGGTATAGGTATATGGTGGACCACATTCAATTCGAGATTATGGATAAAAGGATGAATTCGATTAATGAAACTGATTTGCAACAGCTGATGAGGCGATGGGACAAGGTAAGACGATATATGGCGAGTAGGATCCGAGACCAAGCTATGAGAAACAAGTTGGAATCACTTTTTTTTAATATAATTTTTTAAATTGGTTTATTTGCTAAATTAACAACAAACAAAAAATACTTTAAAAAACCGTGCCCAACACCAATAAAAACCCACCACCATTTAGGGGGTTATATTATTTACAATAAGTTTCAATTTCTTCCTTAGCTCCGGTTTACATTTCTTTACATACAAAAAGTGATTGGAATTTATTTTTCACATTGTCGTCATAAATTCTACTTAAGATATAATTTTTCACCTTATTCCATCGTGCCATCAGCTTCTCCAATTTATTTTCATCAAAGTTATTTAATCTTATTTCCATAATTTCGAAGTGGATGTGGTCCACCATGTACCAGTACCAATTCTGGATTGTCCATTTATTGCTATCTTTCCACCCTAATACCACTACTGCTTGAGCGCTTTCCAAAGCTGCTGTTTTGATTTCTTTAAATTCTCGTAATTCCCCATATTTAACTAGTATTGCTAATTCTTTTGTAATTATCCAATTAATGTTTAGCATATTATTTATTTCATTCTGTACTTCACTCTATAATATGTAAAGAAACATTTCACTCTTGGGTTTAAATGATTTATACTAGAAACACCCCCAACAGGTGGTGGGGTATGATTGATTGTCTGGTGGTGGGATCACTGAGCACATGTTATATGGTGTGTGTGTGTTTTATATTATAAAAATCAATAAAAATATTAATAAAAAATATTTAGGGATTTTAGATAGCTATTTAATTTTAATTTAATTGGATTAGTGTTACTGTAATTTGCTGGTTTTTTTATATGTTGTAAGCCGCCTTGAGTCTTCGGAGAGGAGTGGCATATACACAAACAAACAAACACATCAATCAATCAATCTCCCTAAAAAGGAAAGGGGAAAGGAAGGGGGAAAAAGGACAATCAGCACAAGGTCGATGAACTCAGGGGCATGGGTGTTCCACAGGAAAATCTGAAGGTAAGGTTGGGGCCAGGTAACCCTGGAGAAAAATCTGTGTGGTAACTAAGAATTGACAGCAATGTGATTTATTGATTTATTTATTTATTGAGGGGATTTGTATGCCGCCCACTCCCACAGGACTCTGGGTGGCTTACAGCAATAAAAATAAATATAAAACAGTTTAAAGTCCCATTGATACAATCATCCCATATCTTACAATCCTGCAGTGGCTGGAATTAAAGAAAGTTAGTTGCTTATGGCCCCTAGGCCTGCCGGCAAAGCCAGGTTTTTAAGGCTTTTCAAAAAGCCAGTAGGGTGGAGGTGGTACGGATCTTGGAGGGTAGTTGGTTCCAAGGAACCAGGGCTGCCACAGAGAAGGCCCTCCTCCGCAACCCCGCCAGTCGACATTGCTTAGTCCAGTGTTTCCCAACCTTGGCAATTTGAAGATATCTGGACTTCAACTCCCAGAATTCCCCAGCCAGCATTCGCTGGCTGGGGAATTCTGGGAGTTGAAGTCCAAATATCTTCAAGTTGCCATTGTTGGGAAACACTGGCTTAGTCAAAAGGACCTGGAGAAGGCCTACCCTGTGGGCTCTGATCAGTCACTGGGAGCTATGTGGTAGGAGACAGTCCCAAAGATAGACTGGCCCTAAGCCATGTATAGGTGATAACCAACACCTTGAATTGTGACCAATTGGAAGTCAGTGTAGCTCACAGAGTGTTGGTGTGATGTGGTTGTACCTAGGTACACCCTCAACAGCTCACACGGCTGCGTTCTGGACTAGTTGCAGTCTCCAAACACTTTTTAACGGTGGTGCCATGTAGAGCACATAATTTTCTCTCTCCCATAACTTGAACCAGCAGCTCCCAGCCTTTTGGGCACGGGGGGGGGGCGGGGGGAGGTTTCTCCGTGGACCATAGGCCGTATGGTTTCACATGCTGTCTGCATCCCGTGGATGGGGCATGCTTGTTTGTGTGCCCCAGTTTCTGGCATGCTGGGGCCCAGTGCTGGTCAACAGACTGGGGGTTGGGGACCCCTGATTGAAACTATCTTTAACTTATTTTTTACTAAGAAAAGATAATAGATAGAAACATAGAAACATAGAAGTCTGACGGCAGGAAAAGACCTCATGGTCCATCTAGTCTGCCCTTATACTATTTTCTGTATTTTATCTTAGGATGGATATATGTTTATCCCAGGCATGTTTAAATTCAGTTACTGTGGATTTATCTACCACGTCTGCTGGAAGTTTGTTCCAAGGATCTACTACTCTTTCAGTAAAATAATATTTTCTCATGTTGCTTTTGATTTTCCCCCCAACTAACTTCAGATTGTGTCCCCTTGTTCTTGTGTTCACTTTCCTATAAAAAACACTTCCCTCCTGGACCTTATTTAACCCTTTAACATATTTAAATGTTTCGATCATGTCCCCCCTTTTCCTTCTGTCCTCCAGACTACTGTATACATATTGAGTTCATTAAGTCTTTCCTGATACGTTTTATGCTTAAGACCTTCCACCATTCTTGTAGCCCATCTTTGGACCCGTTCAATTAGATATAACCTTGTGGCTATAGAATGAGAAGTTTAGGACATGGTGAATGTTTTACTTTTCTACTTTTTTAGATAAATGCACTGTTTATATTTCAAGTATATTTTAACATGAATACATGATTAATAAGGTAATAGACCATTTAAGGAATAAACATGCTGCTCATTTTATACAGTATGAGTTTTCTACATATCTTGTACCATTTCACCTACATTTCCTGAAAGACATGTACTTACAATGGAAATTCCTATATATAAAATGAAGGTTGGGTTTCAGGAGTCTATGAGCTTAGTTTTCCAGTTGCTGACATTTTATTACCATGCAGGTAGCAATTTCAAAGGTGCTTACGTCTTCAAGAACATAACACTGAAGCTATTACCCAAGCCTGTAAAAAAAATTTACAAATGGAAAACTGCTTAGAGAACTTTTACACTTCAACCTTTCATTCTGAAATATATTCTATATGGCCCCTACAACTGTAAAAGAAATGAGTGGCAGATCACTTCCACTTGCTAAACATGCATAGATGTATTCATGTAGTCATCAGGAAGTGAACTAAGTTTGATAGCATGTTTACCATTCGGTTAAATGGATAAAGTAAAAACAAACAGTTTTATTGTGCTTTAATCATTATATCCTATCTAAATTATGAGAAAATCTTTACTATCTAGTATGTGATTGCAGATTTACAATTCTCAATGATAAGGTTTTTGATAAAACTTTTCTTTGACATCAAACACATAATAAGTATATATTATTCAGTGCTTGGGAAACTTGCAACTATATTCTAGAACTTGTCTCTTAAAAATAAAATGGGTTGTCCTTTTCAAATGTTTTTAGAAATGGTTCATTTGTCCAAATTTTCATTAAAATATATTAAATACGTACTTCGACTTTCTCTATAATCTTCTATACAACTAGCCGATAACCCGGTGTTGCCCGAGTATTTATTTATCCCAATCCTGTATTAGGATTGTATCCGGGACCGCCTTCTGCCGCACGAATCCCAGCGGCTGATAAGGTCCCACAGAGTTGGCCTTCTCAGGGTCCCGTCGATTAAACAATGTCATCTGGCGGGCCCCAGGGGAAGAGCCTTCTCTGTGGTGGCCCTGGCCCTCTGGAATCAACTCCCCCCAGAAATTAGAACTGCCCCCAGCCTCCTTGTCTTTCGTAAATTGCTTAAGACCCACCTATATCGCCAGGCATGGGGAAATTGAGATATCCCCCGCCCCCCACAGGTTTATATAGTTTAGGATAGAATAGAATAGAATAGAGTAGAATAGAATTTTTATTGGCCAAGTGTGATTGGACACACAAGGAATTTGTCTTGGTGCATATGTATGGTATGCTTGTACTGTATGGTTTTAATGATGGGTTCTATATGTTTTTTAAATATTAGATTTGTTATATTGCTATTATTGTTGTTGTGAGCCACTGTGAGTCTGTGGAGAGGGGAGGCATACAAATCTAATCAATTAAAATTAAATTAATTAGACAACATACTATCTGGAAACAAATACACCACTAGCACCCCTAATCCATGGTGACGCTCAGCTCCCTCTATGCTGGACATCCATCCCAATGGGGTCACCACAGAGCAGCCCTCGGCGACATCCACTGCCGCCACCACCACCTGTTTGGCTTCCTCTGGCTGGTACAGAAGCCTTAACGCTACAGCGGTTTCTGAGCAGCGCTGTTTGTGAATCCCAGCAGAGTGCCCCTGATAGCCGGGGGACGCCGCCAAATCTAAGGGGGCGAATGATTCCAGCACTCAGTGGCACTGCTGTGGGGGACAGGCAGCTGAGCTGAATGGCGGAGACATGGGGGGGGGCTGTCATCTGGGTACCAACGTTAGTTGACATTGTTCAAGGGGTTCCAGAGTTATGCTGGAATACGCACACATTCCCCCTAGGAGTGCTGGGGTGTCTTACCCTCACAGTATTTGTTTCCAGATAGTATGTCATCTGTGTACCAAGTTTGAAATTGCTCGAGGCATTCCAGGAGAGAGGAGTTTTTATGCATATGTTCTGGGAGTGCTCAGTAGTACAGAAATTTTGGAAAGTAGTACAAGATGAAATGAACAGGATGTTAAATATTAATTGGACAATTACAAAAGAAATAGCAGTACTGTTAAAAAAGAGAGACTTAAGAGAATTTAAAGAAATAAAAGTAGCAGCATTGGAAAGCGCCCAAGCAGTAATTGTATTGGGTTGGAAAGAAGCAGCAAAATGGATGATACAGAATTGGTATCGGTACATGGTGGACCACATATGCTTTGAAATTATGGAGGTAAACATAAATATGTACAGTATAATGAAAATAAATTGAAAAAACTGATGGAACGATGGGAAATGGTGAGAGGTTATATGACAAGTAGAATTTGTGATCTAGCCATAAAGAATAAATTAGAATCACTCTTTGATATGTAAATAGAATGCAGATTCCAGCTTAGAAGAATATTAAAGATGTTAGTACAGACCCTCCAATTGGTGGTGGGGTATATATGTATGTTGTCAGGTGATGGGTGCACCTTCACATGACACTGTTTTTATGTTGTATGTATGTAGTTTGTATGTTTTAACATTTAAAATTAATAAAAAAATATTTTTTAAAAAAAAAGAGGCATTCCAGAATTATGCTGGAACATCCATCCATCCTTTTATACACTGTGTGTGTGTGTGTGTGTGTATGTGTATGTGTGTTTATGTTCCAGCATAACTCTGGAATGCCTTGAGCAATTTCAACCAAATTTGGTACACAGATGATCTGGAAAAAAATACTGTGCGGACGGGGGGGGGGGGGGGGTCAGTAAGACACCGTAGCACTCTGTGTGTTTGTGTGTGTGTGAGTGTGTTCCAGCATAACTCTGGAACATCCGGGCTGCTGAACTGGAAAGGAATGAATTATATCTATACTGTAAAATCGCAGTACTTTTGACAGCAATAGTGTGCATTTTTTAGAATTTTTCCCATGCTGTTGGCCAGGGCAATTATTTGACACTGTAGATATAATTCATTCCTTTTCCTGTCTAATACAGGATTGGGATAAATAAATACCCGGGCAACTGCCAGGTTATCAGCTACTGCTAGTATATGAGTCTACAGAGAGGGGCGGCATACAAATATAATAAATAAATAAATAAAAAATAAATACCTGTTAATAAATCTTAAATGCCTTTGCAGCAATGACTTATGCCAGCTTCTTGGGTATGTCCAACACCAATACTGTGCTAAAAAGTATGAATAATTCCTAATGTAAAATACAAGGTCCTCATAATATAATCTCTCCTTTCAGAATGCAATAACCTGGAAGTGGAAAACCTTTTGTGAAACAACTGCAATTCAAATGGGTTTTTAAGAAGAGATTGGACAATCATTTGTTTGAAGAGTTATAGATTTTCTTGCTTGAGCAAGGGGTGAAACTAGAAGACTTCAAGGTCCTTCCAATTCTGTTATTTTTCTATCTGAAGGAGAAAGAGAGAGAGAGAGAGTTATCTAACAATTGTCCAAATGAGGAACAGACATAGAAATACAAGAAGACCCTCCTATCTACAGTATTTATCACCATTTGTCTTAGAGGTCAAATAGGCACGGGAAGAGATTATACAGTTCCCAACAGTATTGAATTCACACTCCTGCCCTTCTAAAAGTTTTATGCAGCATTATCATTAGACTTTTTTTAAACAAATCAAGTTGGCATAATAACAGGCATATCTCAAAAAGAATATATTTTACATAAAGGAAGGCCTAAATTCAGTCCCCAAATCCTGCTACAAGCCCCTGCTTGAAAATGTAGAAACCACATGTTGGTCAGTGTCATATTTGAATAATGCTAGGCTAGATGTACTCAGTAGTTTGACCCAGAATCTGCCCTTTATGTTGATTCCTAAATTGTGCTCCAACTCAATAGGACCATGAATTAAATATCCCATCCCACCATCCCAGTCTGGAATCTCCTGTTTGCTAAATGTGCCACTAAAATTCGGGTATGCAATATCTATTGTTTAATTGCCATTCGATCTAGTTTTGACCTCAGGCACATTCATATATGGAGCAAATATATATACTGTAGTTATATAAGAAATGTTTTAAGGGCTTGATCTGTTGACTTCTTCCCATTACAGTACTTCCAGCTAACATGCTTTACATAAGTTGCCACTAATACTTCTGGACTGGAAAAGCAAAGTCACGCTAATTATAGACAATGATTTGTTGGACTCTCTTTGTAATACAATTTGTCAAGCTGGACATTTTGTGAATTCTTCCATTTCAAAGTAGACATTTAATAAGCTGCCATTTAGTAGCATATACTTTATTCCAACTATTTGCTAAAAAAAATGAGAGATGGTTTTCTGATAAACATTACATTTGAGAAATATGCTTGCATTTTTCCCAAGTAAGTGTTCACATTCCTCCTCCTGTTATCAAAGAAACTGATACTGCCATTAAAAAACAGATCTGTTTGTGCAATTTAGCACCAGAGAGCAGTTTTTCTTGGGAAGTAGCTGGCTACACTTGTGGAATGAAATCCCAAGGGATGGAAAAAAAACAGCACTATCTTGCCTCTCCTCCATAGTTTATCATTTCAAAACAGATTACTACAGCTATAAATAGCTAGTTGAGAGTAAACTTTTGCCTTGGTCTTCAGAGCAGTTTTCAAAGAATCATGTTTTCTCTTTGCACGTCCACACTTCAGAGACCAAGAGGTACAAACCCCAATAGTTAAGATAATATTCTTTTAAATGTACTTTTGAACAGTTGAAGATTACTTGTAGAGATCTCAATTTCCAAACCAATTTTGGCTTGGTGGCTGACAAAAATAATAAAATAGCAAAAAAACCTTCTAGACGAACATCTGATTTTTTTATGTTACTTATATATTCTGCTTCTATTTTCTTTTATATGTTATTTAAAAAAGACAAATTGAATTTTGATATTAAGTGTAACTGGCTAAAGAAAATTTACATAGTTTCAGAAGAATTTATAGACTGATCCTGTACTCGCCTATATTTTAATATGTATTTGTGATGTACTGTTTTTTTTCCTTTTTATATACATTTTCTTTTCTTTCTTTCTGTGTATTATATTTATATTTGTAAATAAAAAATTTTTAAAAAAAGAAAAAAAAGAATAATAAAATAGCAACTTCTCAGGCTTTTCATTTTGCTTTCAAGAAAGTTTCCAGGCAATCTTGACACCTAATTTTTTTTTACAGATGATGAGAGTTGGAAGGCACCTTATAGGTCATCTAGTCCAACCCCTTGTTCAAGGAGGAGACTATACACCGTTTCCAACAAATGGCAGTCCAATTTCTTCTTGAATGTCTCAAGTGTTGGAGCTTTCACAACCTCTGAAGGCAAGTTGTTCCACTGGTCAATCGTTCTCATTGTCAGAAAATTTATCATTTACAGGTTGAATCTCTCCTTGATCAATTTTCATTCATTATTCCTTGTCTGGCCTTCTGGTGCTTTGGAAAATAGTTTGACTCACTCCTTTCTGTGGCAGCCCCTCAAATACTGGAACACTGCTATCATGTCTCCCCTGGTCCTTCTCTTCGTTAGACTAGCCATGCCCAATTCTTGTAACTGTTCTTCATATGTTTTAGTTTCCAGTTCCCTAATCATCCTGGTTGCTCTTCTCTGCACTTTTTCTAGAGTCTCAACATCTTTTTATTTATTTATTTATTTATTTACTTACTTACTTACTTACTTACTCACTCACTCACTCACTCACTCACTCACTCACTCACTCATTTGATTTGTATTCCGCCCCTCTCCGTAGACTTTTTTGTGGTGTGATGACCAAAAGCTAAGTCTTTATAGAGTGGTATTAGTACCTCCATAGATCTAGATTGTATCCTCTATAAATTATGCTCATGGTTGTATTGGATTTTTTGGCTGCTGCTGCTGCTGCACACTGCTGGCTCATGTTTAGTGTTGAACTGTACTTTTCATCATCCCATGTTTTATTTTTAATGGTGAAATAGAAATTTGTCAGAGTTTGTCATCGTTGTAAATCCAGACAGACAGAAAGAGAAATAGACAGATATTTTAAATTAATAAACTCTAAATAAGGCTCTAGGGCAATGTTTCCCAACTCTGGCAATTTGAATATGCATGGATTTCAATTCCCAAAATTCCCCAGTGAGCGTGGCTGAGTGGAAATTCTAGGAATTATAGTTTACATGTCTTAAGTTGCCAAGTTTGAAAAACACTGCACCAAGACATTACTGTTTCAGTCAACTTGCCAAGGCAGTGTACGAATGAAGGCAATTGTCAATTGTTATTCTTATATTTATGTAAGTTTGGCAGATGTTTAGCTTAGGCGCCAATATATTTTAGGGTATCTGAATTTTTGCACATGCTTTTCATCATTATTTTTCATTCAATTGATTACAAGTGGAAAGCAACTCAGTAGCTTATCAGATATCCAGATGACTATCTATTTTCAGACTTACATGTAAACTACATACTCCTTAGGAATGAAAACAGAATCTTCAATCACTATAAAATATATTTATGGTTAATAACTGCAGTATTTTAAGTATTCGATTTGGTCTTTAACACCTCCCTCCCCACAATAGTCTGAAAAGGTTAAAAGATATGGTGGTTTTGGAATTCTGGAAGTTAAAGTCCAGACATCATAAAATTGCCAACGTTAAAAATCACTAATTTGTTTTTGCAGTAACTCTGACCTTAAGAAAGTTGCCTGCTCTTTTTCAATCAATCAATCAATCAATCAATCAATCAATAAATAAATAAATAAATAAATAAATAAATGCAGGTTTATTAGAATCAGGTATTATAAACCACCTTGTATTATATGAGTTTTGGAAATTCCTTGAAACAAAAGATTATACATTGTGTGAGCCTGTCGAAGGGCATCAATTTTTTTAAAGTTTATTTTTCTCCACAATTAAAGCAGTTTACATATCAATGCCCACATACATTAAATGGATCAATAGCAATACACACACACACACACACACATTTCAAATCAATCAATATAAACCACTATTTTGCTTTGCACCATATTTCAAATTTTATTCATATTTAACAAGCTAATGTTTTCTTCCAAGCTTTTAAACAATCTGAAACATTATAATTAGTGGTGTTATTTCTATATTTGTAATTCTATAGCCTAAATAGATAGTCTACCAAACCAAATAATGTATTTCAAGTATGTGTTTTCTCCTGGTGCTGCCTCCATTAAAGTCTAGTTTTGTCTTCTGGGAACCGCACCAAATTGTTCCAATTTGATCCAATTTCTCAAATTGTATTTACCTTTGTAACCATCCTTGTCATCTACCTGTAATGAATTCCACAGTGGTTCATATAGAGCAGTGTTTCCCAACCTTGGCAACTTGAAGATATTTGGACTTCAACTCCCAGCATTCACTGGCTGGGGAATTCTGGGAGTTGAAGTCCAAATATCTTCAAGTTGCCAAGGTTGGGAAACACTGATATAGAGAAGACTTAGATAAAGTAGTTCTAATAAATTACAAGTTTTATGTTCTGGGTTTTGAATCTAATGATAGAATACACCCCCCCCACCCCGATTTAATACAGTGGCTGCTAAGTAGGCAGAGTAATCCATATTTATTCAGCACCAACGTCTCAAGAAATATAAATTAAAGAGTAAAAGGTACTCTAAAATTTCTGTTAAAAGACTGGCTTGTGGTAAACATTTGGTCTGAATACTTGTTTATGTAACATCAGACTGATTACATTTTTGCATCAATAGTTTAAGTAGCAGTTACACAACGGAGTTGCATGTGGCCATTGGGATAATATACAGTATTTCTGAAGTAGACCCAGAGACAGGGTTTTGAGCAATCGGTACTTTTATTCAGCTCAGAGAACAAGTGACAGCTCAGCAAGGTAAAGTGACAATTCAGCGAGTACCGACTGACTCTGGCTGGAGAAACCGCTCCTTTTATATATTTGCGGTTCCCGCCAAAGCCAGAGCCGGCCGCGTCTGAGCCAATCAGGAGCGACTTCCTGCTTGGGCTCAGACAGCGCTGAAAGAGGAACAAACTATTTACAGAGTTACAAGGTAGCCATTTCAGGATACAACACCCCTCCCCTCATAGTTGGACACATCCATCAAGAAAGCCATGTGACAAAGTCGTCCAATCGGTGGGGCCTCTGAGGAGCTCGCGCTGACCTGCGCAGTTCAATTGCTCCTTCGCCACTGACTGTGGAGGATGGCTCGCCGCTGTTCTCCCGGTGTGGCGGACTTGGCCTGGCGGGCCCCACGAAGGCTTCGGAGGACGAGGATGGTTCGGCGTCGCTGGATGGTTCCCCCTGGCCCGATAAGTCTCCTTGCGTGTCTCTTATTTCGGGCAATGTACTAAAGTCTGTTGAAGGGGGAGAGTCCATGTCAGCGGTTTGTGGCAATTGATTTTCTGTTCGCTTCCGAATGTGGTCTATGTGTCGTTTCCACAAACGACCATCCTCTAGTTTAACAACATAGGTCTTAGGTGCATTTTGCTTAACAATAATTCCCTTCATCCAGTTTACATTTCCGTCAAAACTTTTTACATATACATTTTGTCCCAAATACATTTCTCTTTCAGGTTTTGTACACATTTGGTTATTATTAACACAGAACCTTGGGTTTAACCTGTCTAGTGGTGACCTCAACTTCCTTCCCATCAATAACTCTGCAGGGCTTACATGTGTGTGCGAGTTAGGGGTAATGTGTTGGGTGAGTAAGAATTGGTCCAAGTTCTGTTGCACATCCCCAGGGCCTGACCTGCGCAATGCCTCCTTTGCCACCCGTACGTAACGTTCTGCCAATCCGTTAGCCCAGGGCGAATAAGGCGAGATGAGGGCATGCCTGACCCCTAGGCCATCTAGGAACAATTCGAATTGCCTGGCTGTTAGCTGTGGCCCATTGTCAGACACTAAGAGATCTGGGCAACCATGGGATGCAAACAGTCTGCTCAATACTTTGATAGTGGCACTTGTGGTTATGTTGTTCATTGCTATTATTTCCAACCATTTGGAGAAGGCATCAACCACTATTAAAAAATACTGAGACCCCACTGGGCCAGCAAAATCAATGTGGATTCTAGACCAAGGACCAGCAGGCTGTTCCCACTCAGCCGGAGTTGTTTTGGGGGGACTGGGCCGTGACTCTTGGCACGGATCACACTTTGAAACCCAACTTTCAATATCAGCATCCAGCCCTGGCCACCATAAATGCCCCCTTGCCAGGCTCTTCATCCTGACAATCCCAGGATGACCCACATGTAACATTTTGAGTACCTTTCCCCTTAGGCTTTTGGGGATGATCACTCTATCCCCCCACAGCAAACAACCTTTTACATACGATAACTCAAGTCTTTTGTTTTTAAAATCACACAATTCAGGTTTCACAACATCATTTTGCCATCCCTTTAGAACACAGTTCACCACTTGTTTAAGGATTTGATCTTGCTGCGTGTGTGCAGCTACCTCTTTTGCTGTGGTTAGTGGGTTTTCCTCGAGTTCTATCATTAACACATCTGTGGAAGGAGCAGGGTCTTCCACTAAGTCTGTTATGGGGCATCTGCTGAGACCGTCTGCATGATTGATTTCCTTCCCCCCCTTGTGGGTGAGCTCATACTGATACCCTGAGAGGAAAAGAGCCCATCTGATTAGTCTTGGAGACATAAAAGGTGGAGTGGGCTTGTTGGGGGCTAGCAGGCCTAGTAGGGGTTTGTGGTCAGTGACTAGCTCAAAGCTTCTTCCAAAAATGTAATTGTGAAACTTCTTTACCCCTGCCACTAATGCTAGAGCCTCCTTGTCTAACTGGCTATAATTCCTTTCTGTGCTGGTCATGGTTCTTGAAAAAAATGCTATTGGGGCCTCTGTCTTATTAGGTAGAACGTGAGCTAGGACTCCTCCTATGCCGTACGGCGAAGCGTCGCACGTGAGCCTAATGGGTAGTGAAGCACTATATTGGACTACTACACTTTTAGAAGTTAATAAATTTTTTATTTGAGAAAAAGCTTCACGTTCAGTTTTCCCCCATGTCCAGCGGGCTTCCTTCTGGAGTAAACGATGGAGAGGCTCTGCTACTGTTGCCTTCTGCTTTAAAAAAACGGAATAAAAATTAAGGAGGCCCAAAAATGCCTGCAACTCATTCTTATCTCGTGGCTCTGGGGCTTCTCTAATTGCTCTCAGCTTCTCTGTTGTGGGGTGGATACCTTCCTTATCTATTTTATATCCTAGGAATTCTATACTGTTGGTTCCCCAAACACATTTATCAGGCTTGATTCTTAAACCTTTGTCCTGTAACCTCTTAAGTACTTCCCTTATTCTTTTGTTTACTTGTTCCTGGTTTTCCCCTGCAATTAAGATGTCATCAAAGTATGGAATGGCCCCATTTACCCCTGACAATAGGCGTTCCATAATGCTCTGGAATATTCCTGGGGCTATGCTTACCCCAAACTGTAACCTCGTGCATTTGAAAGCCCCCCTGTGCGTTACAATTGTTTGAGCGTTTGCTGTTTGTTCATCGACCGGAAGTTGCTGGTAAGCCTGCGCCAGGTCGATCTTTGCGAACCTTTTCCCCTCCCCCAGGGAGTGTAGCAGTTGTTGCACAACCGGGATGGGGTAGGGGTGGTGTTGGAGTGCCTTGTTTAGGGTCGATTTGTAATCAGCGCAAACTCTTAAAGAGCCATCTGGCTTCAGAGGGGTAACTATGGGAGTTTCCCATGGCCCCTGCTCCACAGGGACCAAAATACCTTGGCTAATGAGTTTGTCCAGCTGTATGTCTAGTTTGGGGAGGAGCGGCAGGGGGACCCTGCGAGGTTTTAGTCTGATCGGTGGGACCTTGGGGTCAATAGAGAAAGATATAGGGGGCCCCTTATACAATCCCAGTGTGGGGCTGAACACTTCAGGGAACTCTTTCACAAAGTTAGGCATATCATAACAGTTTACATTACACACACCCGAAATCTCGATCCCCAGTGGTTCCATCCATGCTAAACCCAGAAGAGAGTGCTTGGCCCCTGTTACAATAAGCATGGGAAGGGTACATTTAACATTCTTGAATGCGATAGGTACGTTTGCTGTTCCCAAGACCGAGATTAGTCCCCCCAGAAAGTCTCTAATCACCAAAGAGGTTTGATTTAGGTCAGCCTTAGATACATTAGGCATATACAGTTTAAATTTTTCCCAGGGCATGATGGTATATCTAGAGCCCGTATCCAGCTCCATTGAGCAAGGTTGGTTATTGAGTAACAGTGATATAACAATTTTAGCCCCTTTTTTGGTTGCCGTGTTATTCACGGAAAATTGAGAGTTACCTCTATAGTAGTCGCGGTTAGCGGTTGAGTAGTTCCTTTGACCCGCGTTGCGGAATGGTCTCCTTTCTCGCGCTTGGGGGGTCTGGTTTTGAGGTCGCTGGTATTGCGGTGTGGCAAATGTTTCCTCTGGCGCTGTTGCTCTGCATGCGATGGCGATGTGGCCTCTCCGGTTGCAACGGCGGCATGTAGCGTCTCGGAAGGGGCATCGATGGCGCTGGTGATTTCCCTGGCAGCCCGCGCAGGGGGCTGGGTGAGTAGCTCTCAGGTGTCTCGGCTGGTCTTGCACCAGGAGGCAGTTGTCTCCGCTGGGAATTTGTTGGCTGTTGTCTGTTTCCACGGCGCTGGGAGACGCGGAGTCGATTTTTGCAATGAGTTCTCGCCTTCCGTGCTCTTTCAATTCTCTCGCCGCTGCGTCGGCTGCTTCTGCGGTTTGCGCCAGTTTAATTACGGTTTGTAGAGTCGGCTCTTCTTCGATGAGGAGTTTATTTCTCACCGTGTTGCTTTTCATGCCGAAAACCAGGGCGTCGGTGAGGCGAGCTTCCGGGTCTTTAAACTTGCATTGAGCAAGTACCGTTCGCAGCCGCGTTGTAAACTGGCTGATCGACTCGGTTTCCCTCTGAACCATCGTGTGGAATTGATGCCGAAAAACCATGGCTGGTTTGGTCGGCTTGAAATGGCTCGCCAGTTTTTGTTGTAGGACGTCCCACGCTGTGGCTCTTGCTTGTTCTGGTTCGGTGAGAGTTTGGGCTAGTCTGCGGATTTCTGCGCCGCAGTAGTTAAGGAAAATAGCCCGTCTGCGATCGGCTTCGGCGTCCTGCATTCCCGCCGCCTCGAGGAAGATCTCGAAGGTGGCCATGTACTCGTCCCATGTCGATTTCTCGGGATCGAAGAGTTCCGGAGCCTGGCCGATCTGGATTTTGTCCATGTTGCACGCGAAGTTTCTTCCGTCCGTTCGTCGCCAGTGAAGTAGACCCAGAGACAGGGTTTTGAGCAATCGGTACTTTTATTCAGCTCAGAGAACAAGTGACAGCTCAGCAAGGTAAAGTGACAATTCAGCGAGTACCGACTGACTCTGGCTGGAGAAACCGCTCCTTTTATATATTTGCGGTTCCCGCCAAAGCCAGAGCCGGCCGCGTCTGAGCCAATCAGGAGCGACTTCCTGCTTGGGCTCAGACAGCGCTGAAAGAGGAACAAACTATTTACAGAGTTACAAGGTAGCCATTTCAGGATACAACAATTTCCATGTGGAAATTGATCATCAAATTTTCCAACATCAAAGCCACATTCTAGCGACTTCTGTGGAGTCATCATTTGCATGCATTTGACCCAAAGAAAGATATTTCTGCACAGAAGTGGGTCTGCACCTAAAAAATTGGTGGGTGCATTAAGTCGGAAGCCCTGTTGAATTAAAGAGAAAATTGGAGGAAGTGCACACAGCTGTTGGGAGATGAGGTTACAATGCAGCTAAACAAAGCAGAGGAAATAGATCCCTCCTGTGTACAGTGAGATGGAAGCAAGCAAGAAGCTCTTTGACATCTCCCAGACTGAGCATTGGATTACAACAAACAAGACTTACTGACAAAGGAGCAAGGAAACGCCTCCTAAACTGTAGAAAGGGCAGCTTCATCAATCTGCGTTTAGAAACAGAAGCAGCAAGTCTAAAGCAAGAATACTCCAGGAACTCTGGCTGTTTGCCATCTCAAGCACACACGTGGGACTGAACTGTATCTGATCCTTGAATTTTAAGAAACATTAACTTGTTGGCCTGAGAGCTGCTGAAGCCATATCTGTGAGTAAAGTTGTGCAGCATGCTAAACTATGCTTAATATCAGTGGTAGAATTGAGTTTTAACTCACAGAGTTAAGGGAATTGTGTTGAAAGGACAGCCAACCTCTAATAGGCATGTGGGACTGATAATTTCAGTTCTCGGGATATTTGTTTCAAATGTATAGTTGTACTTTTTCTAAAATATTTGTGCTGGCTTCTTAGTAACATAAATTTTAATTAGGGAAAAGTTTGTGTTTTCTACTAGAAATCATATATTATAGGAACAAATTCAAAATAATCTAAGAAGCATTTCTTGGGGGAAATGAAGCAGATTAAAGTTATTAGAAAATTTGTCTTTTTCAGAAATAGCAGTGATATATCTCATTGTAGTAATCTGTACACAACTGCTTGGCTCTAAAGATTATTGCATTCTGCTGACGAAGGAAGTTGAAAAAGAGAAGCTATAAATTGCTATCTCAATGATGTCACTAATGATTGTTTGATTCATGTATTGTATTAATATGTGATCTTAATATTAATCAATTAATATTAATATGTACCATTTAAACTCTTTTCCTAATTAACAATTTGTTATATAAACCCAAGATTTTATGTGGTTTATCTTTACAATTATAATAAAGCATTGAATAATATCAATGAAATAATAATTTGGGACATTTTGCTAATGTTTGATAACAGACATTTGAGTTTTAAAATATTGATTATATAATTAAATACAGTTTAATGGCCAAAATAGGAGAAATGAAAAATATGAAATGATAAATTGGCAAATCACTCTGTAACAAACTCATGTATACTATAAACTTGGGTCACTATACATCATTGATTCCTCTGCAGTCAGCTATTCCCAATTCTAAACTGGCAACATTCATCCAGGAACATCGGTAAATATTATTCTCAGCCTGTGTCTGAAGGATTTCCAACTTATTTTTTTAGACTTGAATTTAAAATTTTCTTCTCATCATTCCCACCACCCATCTCCTCCCACAAATGACTGTATGACTATACCTTTGTTGCTTGTGTCCTTACAATTTATATGACTGGTTCCTAATATGATTTGATTGCTTATTTGTACCCGGACTATTATTAAGTGTTGTACCTTATGATTCTTGAAGAACTTATCTTTTCTTTACACTAAGAGCACATGCACCAAGACAAATTCTTTGTGTATCCAATCACACTTGGACAATAATTATTCTATTCTGTTCTGTTCTATTCTATTCTATTCTATTCTATTCTATATTCAAAATGCGGTTCCATACAGCAAAGTGTAGCTAAAGTAAGATGGTCCTTTTATTTATTTATTTTTAAAAGACATGACTAGTTTGAATAATCCAGGCCAAATGTTATTAAATGATAAAAAATGGAACTGCAAGGGATTAGAATAATTGCAAAAAACAAACAAGCCAAGGCAGACATCCATTTTATCTTAAACTTGTCTTTAACTTTGTTTGTTTGTTGTTTATTTATTTATTTATTTACCTATTTGAACAAGTATAGGATTATAGTTTGTATAACCATAACATACTAAGTACAGTAGAAAGTAATGATAAAAGAAGAAAATAGGACAGTAGGACAGGGACCGTAGGCACTATGATGCACTTATGCATGCCCCTTACAAACCTCTGAGAAAAGGAGACAGGTCAACTATCAATCTAAGGTTAAAGATTTTGGGGTCTGGGGAAGAAACCACAGAGTCAGGTAATGCATTCCAGGCATTGATCACTCTATTGCTGAAGTCGTAGTTTCTGCAATCTTAACTGAAAGATACTCTGTCCTAAATTGGGCAGTTTTCTGTTGTCCTCTTTAGTGAAGTGGTTTCTCTATTATATAACTATAATTAGACTATAATTATACACACAAACACACAACATAAAAGCATTGACCAAATTACTGAAAAGTATAATGGCAAATGGCAATATATATATAACAATGCAACTTGTATAATAATGCAATTGTTGCATATGAGATATCATGAAAGAAATACAAATGGGCGGAGATATCATTTTGGCATCATTCTGTCTGAGTCCGAATGTCTATGGTCAATGGCAAGATACAACCTACTGTTCAGTCTACTTTATCTAGCAATCTATTGCTTAACATTTAATGCAAATCAATATTACATAATACAGTAATTCATTTTTACTTTCCCCAAGATGTCCACCGTTCTCCTATATTAGAAAGATTTTCTAAGTAAAAATTTGCACCCAAAATGCAGTTGTAGCCTAAAGTTACTTTAATGTTCATTCTGAAAATTTCAACTCAAAATAATGCATCATTAGAACACATTAAAGCTTAAATTATTGAGCAGCGGAATCTATTATTCTGTTTTCTGAAATGATCAATATATGCAAAACAAAATAGTTTTGCTCTTCACTTTTTAAGATGAAAACAAATTAAATTGTTAAAGTTTTCATAATTTCACAATCACAGAGCCATCAATCTCATTATCTCCCAAATAATATATAATAATAATAATAATAATAATAATAATAATAATAATAATAATGTATTAGATGTGTATGCCGCCCCTCTCCGAGGACTTGGGGTGGCTCACAACAACAATACACAGTATAGAAATCCAATATTTTTTTAAAAAAGAAAAAGAAAAACAGTTTAAAAATCCTTATTATAAAAACAATCACACAACCCTAACAAACCATACATAAAACCATAGTAGCTAAAGGGTATATCAGTTTCCCCGTGCCTGGTGACATAGGTGGTTTTCAGGAGCTTGCGAAAGGCAAGGAGGGTGGGGGCAGTCCTAATCTCCGGGGAATTGATTCCAGAGGGCCGGGGCCACCACAGAGAAGGCTCTTCCCCTGGGTCCTGCCAGATGGCATTGTTTAGTCGACGGGACCCGAAGAAGGCCAACTCTGTGGGACCTAATCTGTCACTGGGATTCATGCGGCAGAAGGCGGTCCCAAAGATATCCTGGTCCGATGCCATGTAGGGCTTTATAGGTCATAACCAACACTTTGAATTGTGACCGACAGCCATTACTATACATTTCATCTGTTTCTTACGTAGTAACCTACTGCAGTAGTGAAATCCAATTTTTTTACTGCTCGTTCTGTGGGCATAGCTTGGTGTGGCTTGGTGGCCATGGCTCGATGAGTGAAGCAGGGGAAGGATAATGCAAAATCTCCATTCTCACCCCACTCTGGGGCCAGCGAGAGGTAGTATTTGCCGGTTCTCTGAACTACTCAAGATTTCCACTACTGGTTCTCCAGAATGCGTTAGAATCTGCTGGATTTCACACTGACCTACTGGCTTTAGAGCTGCAACAGGTTTTTCCAAAAAATTTAAGAAGTATACAAGTATGGAATTTTAGAAACAACAATAGCCTCATGTTCAAATAACAAAGGCTTAAAATGCATAACCTGCCAAAAAATACTCCAAGTAAATTAATGTTGATGTTGAATTCAAGAAATGTTTTAAAAATTATGGTCAAAACTGAATTAGTCCAAGATGAATAATAAGCCATTGGTTTTTATGTCCAGTCAGTTATAGTGGACCCACCCTGGGGGGTACTTATCACCCAAATTAGAAGTTCCAGAGGCCAGACTCTTCTCCCCACAATCACATGATCAAATTTCAGGCACATGATCAAATTTCAGAATAACCAGGCCTCACTTACAATTGTTTGCAACAATCCATGCATTTTACAAAAGTTTTATTGAAAACTGGCATTTATTTCTGGTTTTCAACCAAACCTCACCCATAATGATCCATAGTTTCATTTAAAAACTGTGAAATACACTTAACAAAAGGTCTACAAAAAAGGACATAAAATTGAGTTGGTTATATGGCTGACACATTTTAAGATGATAATTTTATTTATTCCATTTTTTTATGCCACCCTTCTCCTTAGACTCAGGGCAGCTTACAACATGTTAGCAATAGCACTTTTTAACAGAGCCAGCATATTGTCCCCACAATCCGGGTCCTCATTTTACCCACCTCAGAAGGATGGAAGGCTGACTCAACCTTGAGCCAGTGATGAGATTTGAACCGCTGACCTTCAGATCTAGCAGTCAGCTTTAATGGCCTGCAGTATTGCACTCTACCCACTGTGCCACCTCGGTTCATCATGACTTACAGCTGGGTTGAACAGGTTCTACTATGGTCATACATTAAGGACGACCTGTATTCCTTAAAATACGTGATTTTTAAATTAGATTCCATAATATAATTCCATAATGTAAAGTTTTACTTTGTTTTGCAACCTAATAGTTTCCATATATGGCATGCAATATTAAATTCAAACAGATGCCTAATTAAGAATGGTTCCTAATCAAGGAAGTTTTCCAAGATTTCAGTGCAATTTCCCCTGAAGTTTCATCTGACCAAAGTTAAAATAAACACATAATAATAGAACTGCATATGTGGAAAATTAAATCTATCTTTCCCAATATGCAATTTATGTAGTGAATCTCTCGGAGGATGTTCTTGTCAAAAATGTTACTTAACAGCATATAAATTCACTTACAATCATGTGAAGAATAAAAATAGGAAGAACTTTTAAAATATAAATGAAACTCAGATTCAATTTTTGTAATCAAATTATCTTACCTCTAACTCAGAGGAATGCTAGATTATATAGAACTTGTTTAATTTGTTAAAATTTAGTAGGTTAGAGATAAAAAGGGAATATTTGTATCAAGATAAATAAAGGAATTAGAGTAAAATCTAAAACAGAAATTCCCATTAGTTTTATGTCTTCTGCACATAAGAGTTTCAACTGTCCCTTCTAAATGTATTGTAATTCAAGGAAGTGGAGATACCTAATACTACCTATTGTATTTATTCTCAATAACAGCCCTGTGAGGTGATATGTCTTTAGCTGGTTTCCCCCCACCCAATTTTACTACATGCATTTTCAAAACTATATGGATGAATGAGAAATTTGTTTCATCCCCAATTTTATATTATTATTATTATTATTATTATTATTATTATTATTATTTCATTTCATTTCATTTTATTGGATTTGTATGCCGCCCCTCTCCGCAGACTCGGGGCGGCTAACAACAGTAATAAAAACAATGTGCGACAATCCAATACTTAAAAACTAAAAGCCCTTATTTTAAAAACCAATCATACATATAACGTACCATACATAAATTGTGGAAGCTGAGGGGGAAAGAATATCTTAATTCCCCCAAGCCTGACAACACAGGTGGGTTTTAAGAAGCTTACGAAAGGCAAGAAGGGTGGGAGCTATTCTAATCTCTGGGGGGAGTTGGTTCCAGAGGGCTGGGGCCGCCACAGAGAAGGCTATCCTCCTGGGTCCCGCCAAATATTATTATTATTATTATTATTATTATTATTATTATTATTATTATTATTATTATTAATAATAATAATAATAATAATTAAATTTGTATGCCGCCCCTCTCCATAGACTCAGGGCAAATATATTCATTTTCAACTTCTGAATTCAGGGCATACTGATATCTGTACTTTTCCAGCTGCAATTCACATCTCAAGACATCTTAAGAAAAGTCCTTACAAATAAATATACGATACTGTACTTATTACTGGAACAATATGTTGGAACAAGAAGCATTTAATCACAGAGTATTCCGCAATGAATATTATTTAGCATCTTTTGAGCATGTTCTCATGATGAATGACTCCAAAACAGAGGAAAAGATATTATTATTATCATTATTATTATTATTATTATTATTATTATTATTATTATTATTGTTATTATTATTAATTAGATTTGTATGCCGCCCTTCTCCGTAGCCTCGGGGTGGCTCACAACAATAATAACACAATGTACAGTATAACAAATCTAATAATTAAAAGTCACTAAAAAACCCTTATTAAAAGAAAACATACACACAAACATACCATGCATAAACTGTATATCATGTCTATTAAATCAATTTGTACCATATTTATCCTTCGCAATGAAACAAGTACCTTTAGGCATTGGTTACATTTATTTATTTTATTTTATTTTATTTTATTTTATTTTTTATTTTATTTTATTTTATTTTAATTTACTTACTTACTTACTTACTTACTTACTTACTTACTTACTTACTTACTTACTTACTTACTTACTTACTTACTTACTTACTTACTTATTTATTGGATTTGTATGCCGCCCCTCTCCGGAGACTCGGGGTGGCTAACAGCAATAATAAAACAGGATATAATAATAATCCAATACTAAAAACAATTAAAAACCCAATTCAAAATGACCATTATCTTTGAAGACCTTTATGTCATGGATCCAGGGTATCTGAGGAACCATCTCTTTTCAATGGGATTAGCCTGCTCCAGTCATTCCAGCAGAAGGGTCTTACCATAGATCGGTCTGCTAATCATCTACTAAGGAATTTCAGCTAGTGTGATTGAGAAATAGAGCTTGTTCCACTGTGGCCCCCAACTTGTAGAACATTCTACTTTTGGAAATGAGATCTGTTCCCACCTTCCTGGTCTTCCAAAGAAGTCTAAAAACTTATTTTTGCTTGGTGCCCTGATGGGAGCATTCCTGCTGGAGATAGTTGACATGATAAGAATACCTCAACTCCATGCCATTCATTTCCTTGGTCTTAGTTCTTAAATAGCATTTTTTATTTTAATTTTTTTGTATATTTACCTTTTAAAAATTATTTGTAAACCTCTCTCAGTCACATAGATTGACGGCAGAAAAAGACCTCATGGTCAATCTAGTCTGCCCTTATACTATTTCCTGTATTTTATCTTAGGATGGATATATGTTTATCCCAGGAATGTTTAAATTCAGTTACTGTGGATTTACCAACCACTTCTGCTGGAAGTTTGTTCCAAGCATCTACTACTCTATCAGTAAAATCATATTTTCTCAGGGTGCTTCTGATTTCCCCCCCAACTAACCTCAGATTGTGCCCCCTTGTTCTTGTGTTCACTTTCCTATTAAAAACCCTTCCCTCCTGAAACTTATTTAACCCTTTAACATTTAAATGTTTTAAATGTTTCGTTCATGTCCCCCCTTTCCCTTCTGTCCTCCAGACTATACAGATTGAGTTCATCAAGTCTTTCCTGATACGTTTTATGCTTAAGATCTTCCACCATTTTTGTAGCCCGTCGCCTTATTGATGAAATGGGTGGCACATTAATTAATTAAATAAGCAACCAAATAAATAAATAAAGTACTGGGTTTATTCACACTGTTGCATCAATTTATGCTAACTAGTGATTCAACTTGGTTTTGCCACATGAAAGGATATCCTTCCTGGAACAAACAGTAGCTCATACAGCATTTGCTTAGCAGCTGCACTTTAAAACATCTGGGCTGACATCATTGGCGTAACTCAGATAATAATTCTTACAACCTTTAATTACAATTTATATCAAAATTTATTCTTTTACAGCTTGACTTGTGACATCTTTATAAATATCTTTATATAATTTATTTTGCACTAATATGGAAATAGTTTACTATTGCCTTCTTCTCAATGTTCTTTATATTCCCATTCTATTCTTCAGGTCTGGCTTTTATTGATTATCTCCCATCTAAGGTCCAATCTTGCCTAAGGTTAATGGTTAGGGTTGATGTACTGTAGGTCACTGAATATATGGTATATTTATGAAATCTAATATTTGGTTTCTGGATTATAGAAAAGTATTAATTATTTTTAGGGCATAGGTTAAAATCTATCATGGTAGATTTTGCATGATGGTACATTTACTACAAGATCCCAAGGAGTATGTCTCCTGCATTAACAACAACAACAACAACAGAGTTGGAAGGGACCTTGGAGGTCTTCCAGTCCCACCCCCTGCTTAGGCAGGAAACCCTATACTACTTCAGACAGATGGTTATCCAACATCTGCTTAAAAACTTCCAGTGTTGGAGCATTCACAACTTCTGGAGGCAAGCTGTTCCAATGATCAACTGTTCTGACTGTCAGGAAATTTCTCCTTAGTTCTAAGTTACTTCTCTCCTTGTTTAGTTTCCACCCATTGCTCCTTGTTCTACCCTCAGGTGCTTTGGAGAGTAGGTTGACTCCTTCTTCTTTGTGGCAACCCCTGAGATATTGGAACACTGCTATCATGTTTCCCCTGGTCCTTGTTTTCATTAAACTAGCCATGGCCAGTTTATATTTATTTGTTTGTTTGCTTGTTTGTCATATAAGTATAGTATTGTATTGTATTATGTTTAACATAATATAAGTATAAAGTAGAGATAGAAAAGATAAAAAGACATTAGGACAGGACTGATAGGCACAAATGTGCACTTATGCATGCCCCTTACAGCCCTCTTAGAAAAGGGGAGAGGTCTATTGTAGATAATATAAGGTTGAAGATACAGAGTTCCTGCAATCGTTCTTCATTATTGAATTTAACAGGCCTTATACCCTGAAACTAGTCATGACTAATCTGATGGAAAATCTGCTAAATTTATGGTGAGTTACTTTAAGCTTGACAGACATACAATCCTAAACTTTAAGAATTAAAAGGCTATTATCTACATAACAGCCCCTTGTTCAGATTGGGAACTAAGACTGAGATAAATCTGTCAACTTTATCCCAGAGAAGACCTATTATAGCCATAGAAGACAGAAACCTCTCTAGACATAATCTACAGAGAAGACTATACCCTAGCTTTACTCAGATGTGTTGGATTACAGCTGTCATCATCTCCAAACAGTGGAACAGGCATATGCATGGCAATAGTTTATCTGGTGACTGTGAATCCAGGCTTTTCATCAGTGGGATACAAAACACTTTACTTTCTTGCTGGATATCTGGAACCATTTATAATTAGAGTATTTTATATTTCTTAATGAAATCTGCTCATTTTCCCCCAAGATCTTTTTATTCTTCTTCTATCCTGGGGTACAGTTTCCTTTTCAATCGTCTTTAATTTCTCTGGTTTCCCTTGAAATTAAATATATTTTATTTATAAACAGGTGCAGAAGTAGAAGTCAGGATTTATAAAGAAACTGGAAAGGGTGAAAATCCCATATGAGAGACATATACATAAATATGCACATGCAAGTGGGTACTTTATCAGATGCACAAAGAAAGTAGGTAGTAGTAGCGGAATAACAGCCTGAGATAGAAAGAGGGAAATGGAGAGAAAAAAGATGGATACAGATGAAACAATATAAAGCAAAATTGGAATGTGATTTGGTTTATTATATTTGAAAAATGATATATGCATATTAAGTTGTACTGAAGGTATATGAAGTTGTCTGTTGAATGTGGAGAAAAATAAACATTTAAATATAAAAATGAAATAATTCAAGGCAGAAGAAAAGTATATGCGGAGATTAGAACTGCCCCCACCCTCCCTGTCTTTCGTAAACTACTCAAGACTCATTTATACCGCCAGGCATGGGGGAGTTGAGATAGCTCTTCCCCCTAGGCCATTACAAGTTATGCATGGTATGTTTGTGTGTATGTTTGGTTTTATAATAGGGTTTTTTAGTTGTTTTTTATTATTGGATTGTACATGTTGTGTTTATTATTGTTGTTAGCCACCCCGAGTAATTTAATTATTATTATTAAATTATTATATGCACTCTAAGACAAAACATATTCTGATATTCTTTGATCCTGGTGTTTTAAATCTTTGTAATGTGCAACAAAACTCAGTCCAGTGCATAATATTTGTACTAAGAATCATATGTAACAAAATCGCACATGTTTTAAAACATACTTATTCAAAATGTGAAAAGGGTGTTAACTGCTACTTTTCTCTATTCTAAAAGATACACAGGGAAAAAATGTGGATAGAGACTAATAGTGATACACAGCAGGAACTTGGAAAGAGATGGAGTTTACTGAATTTCCTTCATTTGTCACACCAACACTGTCTATGCCAATCAGTGTCCTTCCAAATACGTCATATTAGAAGCCTCACTGATGGATGGATTATGTGCCCTCAAAAGGTACATCCCATCAATTCTGTAGTTGAGTTCATCCATCATTCTGCCGAAGTTCCATAATCTTTGCCAAATATGGCTATACCTTGTGGACTGGGAACTTTGGGAAATGAACACATTTGATCAGTTTGGCAAAGTTTAAACTACATTGAAAAGATGTTTACTTTAGGTCACACTGATAGTGCTAGTTCAAATAAAAAAATTGTTTCAGTTTCATTCATACTAGGAAGTTCAAAAAATAAATTAAGAAACTTTGTAAGAGCTAGAGTTTAGTACCTGCATATCTACCAATTAATTGTGATTCGTTAATTGTTTAGAATTTGAAACTTTCTATTGAGGATACAACTTCTGAGTCAAATCTTGTATTATTGTACAATTTGGAGTCACAGAGGATTGGTCTAAAAAAATATAGATGAAGAATTTGCTAAGAAGTAAATGCCTTAGGAATTTTTTATCATGCTTATTTTATTTATAAAATAAATTTATAACATTTATATGATGTCCCATCTCGCTTAAAATAGTCTTTTCCCCTTTGCTCAAAGAATTTCTCAAAACTTTGCAGTGTTGATACTAGACATTTGTTGGCTGCACTCTATAGAAATAAAATTTATTTTATTTCAAGGGGGTTGGCCATCTTACTGTTTAAGGGCAATTTAGCCGCTCCGAGTCTTCATTGGTCAAAAGATAAAAAAAGAGAGGGAGAGAATCAAGCCAAACTGAAACAAATAGGGAGACCACACAGTCTGATTGGAGTTCTTCTTTATTCGTACAGCACGGCTGTTTTGGCACCCCTAAAAACCCAAGGCAATATCCAAGCCCTGCATTTTACAAAGTTAAAATTGCAAATGACTCTGTCCCCAACCTCCAGAGCTTCAAGAGTCACGTGTGAACTTCAGGTGGCCTGGCAATTGGAGTTATTTATATCACTTTAACAATGGTGCAAAAAAGGTGCAAAAAAGGGCAACAAGAATGATCAAGGAAATGGAGCACCTCCCTTATGAAACTAGGTGATTTGATAGAAGTGTATAAAATCATGCATGGGATAGATAAGGTGGATAGGGAAAAAATAGGGGACACTCCCTAAAGCTCATAGGTAACAAAGTGAGGACAAATCAAGGGAAATATTTCTTCAGCCAGAGGGTCATTGGTTTATGGAATTCACTTCCCGAAGAGGTTGTGACAGCTGTCAGCCTGGATAGCTTCAAGGCAGGATTAGACAGATTCATGGATGCCAAGTGTATCAGCGGTTATTGAAATGGATGTCCAAGTGCCACCTCTATGTTGGTTGACGCAGGCAGGATTCCCTTGGGTACCATTTGTTGGGGGGATCAAGGGAAAGGGGGGAGGTTGCCTTCTCCTGCTCAAAATCCCCATGTGGGCCACTGTGTGACACAGAATGCTGGACTCGATGGGCTTTGGCCCTATTCAGCATGGCTCTTCTTATGTTCTTATGTTGTTGGAGCCTAACTGCCGGGGCATTTGACTAGGATGCTACACAGAGAAACAGGTGCAAGGCTTCCACTCTCTGTCTGAAGTGAGATCAACAGGGCTAGGTGGATGAGGAAGGCGGTTTTGTCCTGAAGCCAGCACAAGGCCTAACTTGAAGCCTGGCTGACCTTTCCTCCTTTGGAAATAAGCCTTTGGTTGCCATGGCACTCCCTTTATTCTATAGTGGGATCTCTGGAAAGAGCAGGGCCTCAGACTGACACCAGATCCTAGAGTAGCCAGGTCACCAGGTAAGGGTAGAAAATAATCCAGGGACAGATGGCACACGTTGACAAGGAGCACTACAAAGCAGAGGCTGTCAGAATAACATGCCCCAGCTAGAGAAAATAACCAAGAGAATCTTAGAATGAAATGTCCGTTTTTCATTTATCTGTGTCACTTTTGCTGCATTTGCTGGGGAATCTGGGGAAACATTAGTTTTTGTGTACTTGATTGGTCCCTATTTTTACTGCAGGGGAATCTCAGAAAAGTTATCTTGATATGGGTTGCTGCAATATGCAGTATGCCACCCCGAATCTACGGATAGGGGTGGCATACAAATCTAAATAATAATAATAATAATAATAATAATAATAATAATAATAATAATAATAACAACAACAACAACAACAAAAACAACAACAACAACAACAACAACAATAATAATAATTATTGAGGTTTAAACCCTTCTTGAGTTCAAGAATTAAATCTACAGTTGGGACGAGTCTGCAGAGAGGGGCGGCATACAAATCTAATTATTAATAAAAATAAATAAATAAATAAATAATAATAATAATAATAATAATAATAATAATAATAATAATAATTCTTGAGGTTTAAACCCTTCTTGAGTTCATGAATTAAATCTACAGTTGGAACGAGTCTGTGGAGAGGGGCGGCATACAAATCTAATTAATAATAATAATAATAATAATAATAATAATAATAATTCTTGAGGTTTATACCCTTCTTGAGTTCATGAATTAAATCTACAGTTGGGACGAGTCTGCGGAGAGGGGCGGCGTACAAATCTAATTAATAATAATAATAATAATAATAATAATAATAATAATAATAATAATTCTTGAGGTTTAAACCCTTCTTGAGTTCATGAATTAAATCTACAGTTGGGATGAGCAGACCTTGTCTTTAAGCCCCTGTGGATAATAAGGTGGAATGCATTTGCATGTATCTTGCCGCAGTTTGTTTTGAATTTCTAATGCTCTCCTAAATGACTGTCTTTTATTTATCCAGATAGATGACTAGTAGAAGAAAAGTAGCTTATTTTAATAAAGAAGGCAAGCTGGTATAGAAAAACTCACATATACACAGAGAAAGAGACATAACTCCGTACATGGCAATTTTAAACATGCTTTTCAAAAAAAAGATGTTTAAAACAATGACTTAAATTTTTGAGGGTAGAGCAGGAAAAAAAGTGTATTTCTAGGGAGTGTCTTAAAGAGTCTTTTAGCATCACCCAGCCATTGTTAAAGTGATATAAAAACTGTCGTATCATTGTTACAGTGGCACAAAAATGTGGGTAATTCAAGAAGACATTATTAGGGTGAACGTACTAGTTAAATCATAACTATTTTATTCAGTCTCGGGACAGAGCAGATGTGATTATTTCCTTAGATTAATAATTATTTTTAGTTGTGTTCTTGGAAGAAAAATAAAGATAGATTTCAAAGTCCTGTGATTTGGTTGCCTATATTATAGTTTAGCTGCAAGTTGACCAAAGCATGCTGAACTATAATATATTATGAATCCTACCTATTACAATGGATGTAACTGCTTTGACCAAAATAACTGTTATTTTTAAGTTGATAAGCGTTTTCCACATTCCCATTCACTGCAGTAAATCCAAGAGCTGAACTGACCAACTTAACATTTAGAATGTCTGAAAACATAAAGGAAAACCTTCTCAAACAATGTCAGAAGTGCGATGTTGACATGAATGGAGACATGTTAGATGCACAAGGTGTTTGTCTCCAATGCAAAACTGAGACAAAAGAGGAGCATCCAAAAAATCAGAAAATCAGAAGGTAAGGTAGAGTAAAAGAATAGGCTTGGATTATCTTACAGAACTCATCACAAGAAGAAAGGTGATAGCTAGTGATCAGTTAAAAAGCCTTTGAAATAAACAAGCAATAAACAAAAAGAAAACCATGGACAGGTTGCCTTTCAAAGTTGTCAGCAACATTCAGACAAATATTAATATTCAAAGTCATTATAACTCTAAATCAGGTGTGGACAACCCACCAACTGCATGCAGTCCCAAAGTCCTATTTTTGCTGTTCGAGGAAGTCACTAAATAATTATTTCCACTTTCCATTGATTTTGAGTTGGAATTGAGTAAAGTACCATCTATATTTTTGTTATTCCCCTCTCCCTACAACAAGGGATTTAGTAAATCTTTCATCTAACAAAGTATGATGACATATGTCAACATATGTCAACATATGTTGCTTAGAAATTTTAATTTCAGTTTCTATTTCTTTATATCCAGTATTTCTCCTATGCCATTCTACACTAAATTGCTCCATATGCCTTTGTAGTTATTGCTTTCTGGTCATCATTCAGATTCTTTAATATGCAAATGTGATGGTTGGATACAACAATCTTTTAAGAACTATCCTGATACTCTGTCAAAGGGGCCAAAATTCCCAACCCATCTTCCTTCCTTCCTACCATCTTTCTTTCTTTCTTTCTTTCTTTCTTTCTTTCTTTCTTTCTTTCTTTCTTTCTTTCTTCTTTCCTTCCTTCCTTCCTTCCTTCCTTCCTTTCCTCCCTCCCTTCCTTCCCTCCTTTCTTTTTCTATCTTTCTTCCTTCCTACCATCTTCCTTCCTGGTTTAGAAATTGATCAAAATTACTGAACTTTAGCATCATTTACCTCCATTGATCGACTTACAGTAATGAAAGTTTGTGAACCCATGAGAACCAATTCTGCAACACTGTGATCATGAACAAATACAGTTGCTTAAACAACTCCATGAGGAGAAGGGCGGCATATAAATCTAATAAATAAATAAATAAACAAATAAATGGTATCCCCAAACAATTCACTACATAATATCTTCAATGTTATGTCCAGCTGCCCTGGACACAACACCAAGGAACGTGATGGAGCTACAAGTGTCATGTAACACACCTGTCTTGTGGTGCACCAGCCCCTGCTCTGCCCACCTGACCAGTCATCCCAAACTGCGTCCCACTATGAGACGGGTGTCCTACCTGATACTTGTAGCTCCATCGCATTCCTCAGTTGCTGTGTCCAGGGCAGCCCATTCTAAAAGAAAATGTCTCGCAAGTTTGAGAATTTTGATTGAACTTGTGAGACATTTTCTTTTATGATGGGCTTCTCTGGACACAATGCCGAAGAATGTGACAGTGCTACAAGTGTTAGGTAGGACGCCCGTCTAGTGGCCCCCCCAGTCCCCCCCCCAACCCCCTCTCTGCTCCACCCCATCCGAGCGGTCACTGGTCACCCCCAAACTGTGTCCCACTGTGAGATGGGCATCTTACCAGCCAAATTTTAAAAAGGCTGTGTATTTTGCAAGCTTTTTTCCCCTAAAAGACCAGCTAACAGACACACAGAGCTGTTAAACTCCAGTAAGACGCCCGTCTCGTGGTCCGCTCAGCCCCCACTGGGAAGAGTGGCGGGAAAATTAGTGAGATTGAGTGGACATGGTGGCAGTGCAGGGACAGAACCAGTGAACCACCTGTCACCTTGGCTCCTCTTAGCACCCCCTACCACTACCCTTGCCTCTTAGTGTCGACCCAAGGCATCCCACCCTCCAGGGGATGGTATCGCCCACTTTGGGAACCACTGTTATAGCTCTTGGTAGATGTGTAAAAATATAGGCCCTGTCAACTAATATTTGCTTTTCTCCTGTTATACAATATACTGCCTCTAAATACAAGCAGGAGGGGTTTTTTTTTTGGGGGGGGGGGTAATTATTTTCTAGGAGTGGTCTTATTTGAGAACATCAAAAGAATCTTGGTAAATGAAGCTAAATATTGACTTGTGAAGTCAGGGTTTGTGATAGAAAATTATGTACAGTTTTTGTGTTGATCATCATCTAGTCCAAATGATATGTTTTTTGCATATTTTTTGCATAATATTGACAAAAGATGAAGGAGGAGGAGATGTGGGAGGTGGAGGAGGAGAAGATTTTGTAGCAAACTCATGATGCAAACTGATTGATATAAGGTGGCTTTCCTGTAAAATTTTCAGGCAATGATTTTTGTTTTGTTAAGTTGTTAAATCGAGCAAAAAATAAGTGCAAAATTAATCAGATCTTAATTATTTAGTTAACATTATTAACTATTTTCTTCAGATGCCTTCTGAGAATCTTGTTTTGCTGAAAATTTGGGTTCAACAGTTTATAGTCATTTTCTGTGACCTACCTTCTTTATACTAATTTTGTTTGTTTATCAACTCAAGCCTCTGGGGAAAACTAGATGGCACTAAATATGTAGATTTTCTTCTTTCTCTGCTTCTGATATTACCAAGCCCTGTGTATAACAATTTAGTATTTCGTCTTAAAAACAAAAATATTACTATTTCATATGGGAATCTGTTTTCAGAACAGTTCCATGCAGTTCAACCAACTCATTTATTCTGACGCAAGAGTAATAACTACGGTATTTTATGAAACATTGAGATTAAGTCAACACTCCACATATGTTATAGTACTGGCTGCCGGTGGTTGTGGCTGGGAGGAAACGGTAATCCAAGTCTGCCCTCTGCTGGCCAAACACCCCCCGAATGTAACCACAATTTAAAAATCTAAACCAAGATTTCAAAGTTGACACCAACAGTTGTCCTCTTAAAGAGTTCATATTGAAGAACTAACAAAGTTTCTATACATCTGATAAAAATGTTGTTCCCAACAAATATAATTTATGTAAAGAAATGCATTAGTCTTTAAGATGCCATTAATTTCTTGTTTAGCAAGTGCTGGTAGCACGTTGTCACATATATAATAATATAAAATCTAGCTAAAAATACATTAACTTTTTAATACTACAGATACGGTTTTTTCTGTCAAGCTAAATAGCTTGAAATAGACCTAACTAATCTCTCTTTATTTTCATTATCAGCAAAAATGTGTGTGTGTGTATGAATGTATGTAACATATTTTTGCATACGTACATACATACATACATACATACATACATACATACATATATCACATATATAATATAATATATATATATATTATTAAATGTTTGTATCTACCTCTGTCTTTTGGCTGTATTCTTTATTCTATTATAGTTTCTAAGAGTATAAGGAAACTACGTTAATCTTATCTATTGTGCTTTTTAAAAAAATAATGAAATTGTATGTAATAAATTTGAATATACAATTTTGCTATTATTGTAGTTTTAATCCTACTATATTTGAGTGTATCATTTGCATTCCTTTTTTTGGAGCTTTGTCATTTCCTTTCAGTCTAAATGCAAATACTTCCCTTCATTATTTTTGTGAATTGTACGTATGAATCATTTAATTTCCAAAATATTTCTTGGTATTCTGTCCTGTTCATTTTCTTTTGATGTGTAACTGGTGTTTCTAGGGCAAGACATTTTTATTTCTGAGCTATTTTGTCTTCTTTCCTAAGAATGATCGTCTGTATTGTACTGTCTCCAAGGGAGAAAAAAATGTTAAATTGTATGCATATTGAAATATTTTGCATAATATATGCCAAAATTGCGCGTATATTAAAAATGAAGTTTATTGTGGTTGTGAATGCCTGTTTGAATTATTTATGTTCTGTTTTAGAAATAATAATTCTTCACTGTCTGCCTCCATAAATAATTTCCACAGAAACTCAAAACAATACAGCTAGGAGAATTGGGTTTTATTGAAACTTCCGAAATGAAACATACTTCTAATAGTTGTTTACCCAGCAGTGTGTTGCTACTAGTCTGGTCTGGTTCTACGAACTGGTAGCGGTGGCAGGAGGCTCCGCCCACTAACATTAGATACTTCTGCATATGTGCAGAAGTGTTGCACGCGTGAGCACGCAGACAAACTGGTAGCGATCGGATTTAGAACCTATCACTGGGTTTACCTCTGGCTACTGACTAAGCTATCATTTTTCATTATGGTATAATACTTGGGTTCAATCTTGGTGACTTCCAGTGGTTAAAAAGAAACTTTGCTTTACATTTTCCACAGCACATTGTAAAAGGCCAAATATTGACATTCTCTACTACTATTCTGAGAAAGTATAGTTCCTAATACATTTCCCTTCACTGAAAGCCAGTTCATAAATCTATGACTGTAAAACAGAATGCATTGTAATAGTAGCTGTTTCTAATTATCCTTGGTAACAACTGAAGAAACCCACAAACCATTTCATAGTACAGTGATACCTTGTCTTACAAACTTAATTGGTTCCAGGTGAAAAATTTGTAAGACAAAACAATGTTTCCCATAGGAATCAATGGAAAAGCGATTAATACGTGCAAGCCCAAATTTCCCCCCTTTTTGCCAGCCGAAGTGCCCGTTTTTGCACTGCTGGGATTCCCCTGAGGTTCTCCTCCATAGGAAACCCCACCTCTGGATTTCTGTGTTTTTGCGATGCTGCAGGGGAATCCCAGCAGGGCAAAAACGGGTGCTTCGCTGGCAACGGAAGTTCGGAGGTGGAGTTTCCCAGCAAAGGGAGCATCAGTGAAATTGCAGCATCGCAAAAACTCTGAAGTCCTCGAAACCCCACCTCCAGACCTCTGTGTTTTTGCGATGCTGAGATTTCACTGAGGCTCCCCTCACTGGGAAAACCGTCTGGACTTCCATTGCCAGCGAAGCACCCGTTTTTGTGCTGCTGGGATTCCTCTGCTGGGATTCCCCTGCTGGGATTCATCTGCAGCATCACAAAAACATAGAAGTCCAGAGGTGGGGTTTCTCATGGAGGGGAGCCTCAGGGGAATCCCAGCAGCGCAAAAATGGGCGCTTCGCTGGCAACGGAAGTCTGGAGGCAGGGCATCCCAGCGGCAGCGGTGGGTTTGTAAGGTGAAAATAGTTTGTAAGAAGAGGCAAAAAAATCTAAAACCCCGGGTTTGTACCTCGAAAAGTTTGTATGATGAGGCGTTTGTAAGACGAGGTATCACTGTACAGTGGTACCTCTATTTATGAACTTAATTTGTTCCATAACCAGGTTCTTAAGTAGAAGGGTTTGTAAGAAGAAGCAATTTTTCTCATAAGATGTAAAAGCAAATAATGTGTGCGATTGAGGAAACAACAGGGAGGCTGGAGGCCGTTTCCTCCCAGGAGATTCTGAGAGGCCCCATGGAGGTTTCTCCCCACCTTTTCTGGCCCTGTTTCCTCCCAGGAGATTTCTAGAGAGGCCCCATGGAGGCTTTTCCGTGCCTTTTCCAGTTACAGTTTCAGAAGCTCGGGTTTGTAAGTGGAAAATGGTTCTTCAGAAGAAGCAAAAAAATCTTGAACACCTGGTTCTTATCTAGAAAAGTTCGTAAGTAGAGGCGTTCTTAGGTAGAGGTACCACTGTACTTGTACTTGCCTCAGTATAGAATGTAAATGTTTGGTAGGCTGATCTTATTTTAATTGGGTTCTAAGACAGTTGTAAAATATTTTAGTATTTCAATTCTACATAACAAATTTTAAGTTTGGAAATTTACTGACATGATCGAATGCTGTCACTCTTAATAGTCTACAGCAGAGTTTCCCAACCTTGGCAACTTGAAGATATCTGGACTTCAACTCCCAGAATTCCCCAGCCAGCAAATGCTGGCTGGGGAATTCTGGGAGTTGAAGTCCAAATATCTTCAAGTTGCCAAGGTTGGGAAACACTGGTCTACAGTATCATTTTGTTAAGCTGATAAACAAGTAATAACATAGGATAAGGAAAAAGATAGGAATGTAGGATTTAATGCTGACCATAGCAAAGTATTCTATCCTTTTTCCTCCCAGCAAGATTTTTTTTTCTAAGACTTCTTGTATATTCCATTTTTTTGGTATCAGTCATATCTTGTGACTAGTTAGGTAGCTGTACGTGATTAATATATTTAATTAAGAAGGTATCCCATGCCCATTAATAGTATCTTATTGTTGTACTACACATATCTACCTAGGGATTCTACCACATACAATGTTAGTGAAATGATGGAGGCTGAGCCTGCCTATGCTGACTTCATCAGCTGTGATCGGGCTGGTCGGAGAAATGCAATCCACACCCTTCCAGAAGCTGATGCCATTAAGTTGGAGAAACCAGCAAACAACATGAATCTTTCTGTTGTAGATGAAGGTGAACTCTTCTTTGTTCATTCACAGCTTTTCAAGGAACGAGTATCATTCAGGAAGCTCAAATGTAAATGTTATAATCCGTACTGTGTTTGTTTGACTGTTTATGCAAACTGCATTATGTAATATTATATTTACGGGACTGTCTTCTGCCTCACACATCCCAGCGACTGATTAGATCAGAGTTGGCCTTCTCCAGGTCCAATCAGCTGAGCAATATCGGCTGGCGGGACAACAGGGAAGGGCCTTCTCTGTGGCAGCTCTGATCCTCTGAAATCAACCCCTCCCAGCGATTTGCACCGCTACCACCCTCCTGGACTTCCAAAAGGCTTTAAAAACATGGCTTTGCTGGCAGGCCTGGAGCCATTGAGCGAAAACTGAAAACATGTCATTATTGTGACTATCAGGAGGTTTCTAAGCCAATCATTCAAATTCCCAGGAACATGCCACTCTTCCTACCTTTAGAAAAAGAGTTTGGTGCCTGTTCAGTGGAAGGTTCTGTTCCTATGTGACGTGTGTGTGTGTGTGTGTGTCAGTATCCCCTCTTTGAAATTCTGAGTAATATTATCCTATTCTTCCATGTGATCATAATATATTGGTTTTGTTATTTTTTCCCCCCCTATACCTAATATGTAATTATTTTAAAACTAAGCAGTCTAATTCACATAACTTCGTATTGGACTTCTATTATCATATAAACTCGATACAACTTGATCCATAATTTTGCACCAGGCAAGTAAAGTGGTACCTCTACTTAAGAATGCCTCTACCTAAGAATTTTCTAGATATGAACTGGGTGTTCAAGATTTTTTTGCCTCTTCTTAAGAACCATTTTCTACTTAAGAACCTGAGCCCAGAAAAATTTGCCAGGAAATCTGAGAGCGGCATGAAGGCCTGGCCAGTTTCATGCCATTCCCCCTGGGTTTCTCTCTCTGGCGCAGTGTATGGGAGGCAGCCTTGCACCGGGTGTATGGGACGTGTGTGCTTCTCCTCGCCAACTCAGTCCCTCTTTTTTTTTTTAAGCCTTAAAGTTTTGGATTTTTTTTGATTCCCCTCACCTCACCTTCTTCCTTCACCAGCGACTGTCCTCCTCCTCTTCCTCCTCCTCCTCCCACCCAAATTCTGACCTTTAATTTCGTTCCTAATGGTTTTGCATGCATTATTTGCTTTTACATTGATTCCTATGGGAAAAAATGCTTCTACTTACAAACTTTTCTACTTAGGAACCTGGTCACAGAACGAATTAAGTTCTTAAGTAGAGGTACCACTGTAACTGAGTATCCAAACTCCATTCTAACGAGCTTTTCTAAACAAGACTTCTCTCTTTTTTTGTGGATAAAAGTCCTATACTGAATTAGCCAGTTTGAAATAAAAGATTTCTCCCAATGCAAATAATTGTAGTCAAATAGCATTTATGTTCATTTTTTTTTACTGAATGCATTTATTGGATTAAAAAAATTCTGGGTTTTTTTGGCAGAAAATCAAGAAAAGGAAGCTATTTCTGAACCCCCCCCTGGGCTGATTCCTGAAAGGAAGAATGATAGTTCAAGCTTCTGATTCAGGATGCAGAATGTGGAAGACTGGATAACAACACTTGATAATGCTCTATATGCTAAGAAATCAGACTGCAATTGAAAGATCTTTACGTAGAGGTCTTATCAGAGACCATCCGGATGTCATAGTCACTTTGTGCAGCAAGTAACTGATACCTCCAAAGTTATTTCTTTCTATAATGCTACAAAATAAAATTTGTTATGGTAACCTGAGCCAGTTAGACGACGTTAAGCAGCTATTTTCTGTACAGTTAAACATTTCCATAATATGTATTTCAGATTTTATTGTAAAAGGTGCATTTTGTTCATTTAGTAAATTTAAACTATTTATTTCCATCTCCTGTAAATTATTAGATTGTTTATTGTGTTCCTCACGATACATATATAAAATCCCACACCCAGTTGATCTTTTAAGCTGTGAACATGGGAATTATAGGATGTATTATACCAGACATTTCACCATTATGAACCTCAATAAATAATTGAGCTTGATACTGGCAACAGTGCTCTTATATAGCTCTAGGACAGGGGACGGAAGGCACTCTAGTGCGCTTATGTACGCCCCTTACTGACCTGTTAGGAATCTGGAGAGGTCAATCGTGGATAGTCTAAGAGTAAAATGTTGGGGGTTAGGAGATATATATACATATATTTAATTAAATTTGTATGCCGCCCCTCTCCACAGATACTACAGAGTCTCGTAATGAGTTCCACGCTTCAACAACCCGATTACTAAAGTCATATTTTTTACAGTCAAGTTTGGAGCAGTTAATATTAAGCTTAAATCTGTTGTGTGCTCTTGTGTTGTTGTGGTTGAAGCTGACGTAGTCTTTGACAGGCAGGACATTGCAGCATATGATCTTGTGGGCAATACTAAGCTTTCAAGACCCAGGATTGTAAGTCTAATTTCGTAGGGTACTCTGTTTCGAGTGGAGGAATGACAACTTAATTGACAACTTAAACACATTGACAACTTAAACACAAAATTTATCTGTAACTCACATAAGAAGGATGCAAAACTATTCAATCCTCAACATTTTTATTTGCAACTTCAATAAAAAGATGGGAGCAAAAGCTTATCACATTTACAGATAATACAAATTTGGCAATTTCTATTGTTATTTTAGGTTGTGATCAATTTTTTTCATTGAGCAGAATACCAGAGGATTCCAAATACATTTCTGTAAATTTAGACGTAGGAAGATGACCAAGTTCGACTGTGGTATCAAAGAATCAGAGTCTGTTAGCGTCTTCTCCAACTTACATTTTTATTATGCACTTTATGCATTTAATAAAGTGAGCCATGTTCATAAATGGTTAAGTCTTGTTAGAAAAGATGCTATCTGTATATCGTTATGTCACTGAGAGCAATATTAAAATTTTAGGCCTCTTCTGGCTTAAAGTTTTTTTCTTCTTGTTTTACTAAAGCAATAAAACATCTATTTATCTTGTAGTGAAAAGTGAAACAAAAACCATACCCTACTTTTCATTTAATGTTTTGAAAATTATTTTATTTGTAAAATCATAGCTGAGTTTGGCTTGACTGTTTTTTCTGTTATGCCAGACAAAAATGAAACATACCTTTAAGTATTTATTAAATGAAGACTTAAGTTCTGCTCTTTCCTCAAAATGAATTCTGAAGATATATTGTGTTATACAACAAGTACATGGATCACAATATTAAAACCATTTACAAGCAGGATAATTTTTTACTGGTACTACAAAAATATTAAAACAATTCTTTTATATAATCTTGAATATAGACGATATGCCTATTGACATTAAGACCATTTTACTTAACATTCATATAAACCAGTATTTACTGGTTGCTGTTTTCTGAAATAAGTAGTATGCATAGCTAAGCCTACACCTCTGCACACATAACACTAATGTAAAAACGATTCTTCACACAAACCTTTGATGTTTAGCTAACAACAACATGGTATCACAAGCATGTTCAAGTTTCTTAGCATAGATTACAAACTTAAAAAAAATTATTACCAAATCAAATCAAACCAGAACCATTTCTATAGACAAAATAAGTAATAACAGTGTCAGTTTGTGTTTAGAAACAAGCTTTAACAAATTACAAGAAATATTACATAACTAAAGATACAGAGAAAATTATGATAAGTACAAGAAAGGCTTGGATTCTATGTTTTACCTTCTGTCAGTTTTGCTAAGTTATATGAAAACATTCCAAACTAAATGTTTTAAGTTCTGGCAGCACTGTCAGATTTCTGCTTCATTTTTTCTCCAAAACTTGGCTTAATTTTTCAAGGAATCTCTATTATTCACTTATTCAAGCACATTTTCATAATGTCCCAAACACAAGTACTCTAGAAATATCAAACCCATAAAGTAAATGAAATAATCTTTTGTTGATTGAGGGGGAAAAAAATGAAGCAAATTATTCTTGAATGGCTACAGATTTGTCTCTCCGAACTGAAATATGTTAAATGTGCACCTGCTCCTGAAATAACAGTTCCAGTATTTAGCTGCCACCCTTTCTTCATTGTCAGAAATTACTGTGCTTTGATGCTGCACTGATTTCTCACTTCCAACTTCATGGTGTTACTACTTACAAGGAATACAGAAACAAGTAATATTGCGATTTGTACATAAAAGTTACTTGAGATCTAAGCCTTTAAGAATTTACATTTGGGATTTCCTGCAACAAAAACTATAAATCAATCTAAGAGACTAATTTCATAATATACCAACATAAACCTTGAATGTGCAAGGCTTTTACACTATAATATAAAAACATGGATCTAAGTTCCTGAGTATATAAATGAGGACTTCAAAGATAGCCAATGCAAAATAAAAAAGCTACAATTACTAAAGGCATCCTGCATATTATTTGGGAATGAGAATTCTTGGCTCTATATTGCTATGATTTAGACTTGCATTTGCTACTGTATTTTCTTGCTCAAAATAGAATAATTTCATTATACTTACATATTTGGTTACAGCTTTCCTCATAGTCAGTTAAGCACCTTATAGTTAACCTATTTTGTTTTTTAGTTTCCTTGGGGACAAAATCCAGCAAAATAGCCAGTTTGATACTAGCTGTTTAATCTAAATGTGGGGGGTGGTTTTATTCCAATTAAAGCAAGGTAGCTGAGAACCATTAGATCAAAAAATAAACAAAAGTGTCAGTATGCTATAGTTATATCACATAATCCTCAGTTAAAATAAACAGTACAGTACAGATAAGAAACAAGGCAAATGGCTCAGTAAGCAGGTGGGAATACAAACTTTAAACCTACATTTCTAGACAATCCCTATATGAACAGAAATTCTATGCAATTCTGTTTTTTTAAAATACTGTTTTTCCCATGGCACATCTGCAGCATAAGACATTTTAGGCAAGACTGGTTTTTGAAAAGGCAAATGTTGAATCAGCATTACAAGAATTTCTCCTATTTCACTGGGAATTTCTCCCATTTCATTGGGAAAAATGGGGAAAAAAACAAACTGCTATTTAGTATAAGTAAAATAAAGTAGAGAAATAAGATCAATCTATAATCAAGTTAAATGATAAGGTATGTTTTTTTCTTGGATTTATGAGCACAATATGATTTTCTAAAAAAAAATTCAATGGTAAAACTACTTATGATCTTTCTTATTTTGTTAATGTGGGAGTGCACAGAAGATATCACTTGTAGATAAATTAGTGAGGCAGATGATGATTATTTTTAAAATGTCTGAGATTTATCTGTTGTTGCAAATAAACAGTTCATTTGACCTACTGGTAAGTTTTGAAATAATAAATGGCCTGCAAACCTGAGATGTAATTGCAATAAATGTATTCCTTTTTCTAATCTCTACATGTCTGAAGAGTTTACATTCCTTACATTCTTAAAAAAAATAAAATTAAACTCACGGTACCTACCATCATAAAATACTGTTTTGTACATGCCCTGTTCTGTGGTTATTAAGAGTAAACAAGAGTAATACAAAGTTTGCTCATTGTCTTCCAAGAAGCAAAACAAAGAAATTGGGCAAGCATAACATTGGTCGAGAAAAAAGCGGATGCCCGGTATAGAAGAGTTCAGAATTGTGTGCTTTTTACCATCCCATAGGCTTCATATAGCTTGTCCAGAAGCTTCTTTTTATCTTGCTCTTTCAAAAAGCAGGACTTTGCCGCATTTATATTCTGCAAAAGGAAGAAGAAGGCGTGTCTGATTATATTCCACTAATGTGGGCTGTACTATTTTAATTAAAGCGTTGACAACGTTGCTTTTATTTTTGATAAAATGCATAAACATAAATGCATAAAGATGAAATATTTGTATCTTTGATAAATGATATTTTATCATTTATCTTTGAAAATGCAAAGAATATATATTTTTTACAAAACTCTAAAAGAGAGCTAACGAACATAAGGATGCCACAAATGGGGTTTTAGGCAATCATTTTTCTCACCAGAGGTTGCTCAAATACAGTGGTACCTCAAGATACGAACCCCTCGTCTTACGAACAACTCAAGATACGAACCCGGGGTTCAGAAAAAATTTGCCTCTTCTTACGAACTTTTTTCGTGTTACGAACGCCAAACCCGAACTTCCGGGTTCGGCGTTCGGGTGGCTGCTGGGAAGCCCCCGAGCCTGGCTGTCACCTTTTAAAACAGCCGGGCGGCTTTCCAGCAGCCTCCCGAAGCCGAACGCCAAACCCGAACTTCCGCGTTCGGCGTTCTGAGACTGCTGGGAAGCCGCCCAGCTGTTTTAAAAGGTGACAGCTGGGCTGGGGGGCTTTCCAGCAACCTCCCGAACCCCGAACCCGGAAGTTCGGCAAAAGTTCGGGGTTCGGGAGGTTGCTGGGAAGCCCCCCAGCCCGGCTGTCACCTTTTAAAACAGCCGGGCGGCTTTCCAGCAGCCTCCCGAAGCCGAATGCCAAACCCGAACTTCCGCGTTCGGCGTCTGCTGGGGAGCCCCGCCGCCCGGCTGTCACCTTTTAAAACAGCCTGGGGGCTTCTTGGCGTCCTCCCGAACGCCGAATCCGGAAGTTCAGGTTTGGCGTTCGGGAGGTCGCTGAGAAGCCCCCAGGCTGTTTTAAAAGATGACAGCCGGGCGGCAGCGTTTTTTTGCGTGGTTTTTTTTTTGGTTGCACGGATTAATTGACTTTACATTGTTTCCTATGGGAAACAATGTTTCGTCTTACGAACCTTTCGTCTTACGAACCTCTCCCTGGAACCAATTAGGTTCGTAAGACGAGGTATGACTGTACCTACCTACATACATAGACATAAGTGTGTGTGTGTGTGTGTTTTCTTTCAAATTTATTTATTTATTTATTTATTTATTAGATTTGTATACTGCCCTTCTCCGACGACTCGGGGTAGCTAACAGCATATAATATAACAATACAGTACAACGGCAAATCTAATTAAATTTAAAATCACAATCTAAGAATCCAATATTTAAAAGCAACCATACCAGTTCAATCATACAACATATATCTCATTTCCTTGGCCAGGGGCTGAGACCTCATTGCCCCAAGCCTGGCGACATAGGTGAGTCTTAAGACTCTTATGGAAGGAAAGGAGTGTGGGGGCAGTGTGAATCTCCAGGGGGAGCTGATTGTATAGTGCCGGGGCCCCATAGAGAAGGCCCTTCTCCTAGGCCCCGCCAAGCGACATTGTCTGGCTGACAGGACCTGGAGAAGGCCAACTCTATGGGATCTAATTGGTCGCTGGGACTCATGCAGCAGAAAGCGGTCCCACAAGTAATCTGGCCCGATACCATCAACTTTGTATACCCAATTATGGGAGAGAGCATACCGCTTCCTTTTTGTCTCTCGGCTCCTCCAGAGGCTATATGCAAGGCATTTAAATTTTTATAGCCAACAAACTATATTCTATATGTGTAACATATTTTCGCTGTTAATGAAAAGGAAGGGAGACTAGTATAGATCTATTTCAAGCTACATTATAACAGGCGACATGCTGCAGATTTGACTGCTTTTACACTGGGGCAAAGCACATAAGTAATCCAGTACAAACTTATAGACTGATAGCATTCTTCAGAATCCAAAATGCTGTTTGTTCTCCTGTTACGACTACCAAAGATCATTTAAGCAATTAGGAGATTCACTGGCAGGAGCCCAAAACAATAGAAAATTTGAAAGTCCTATTACTCAGCAAAATGCTCTAAGGCTGCAACAATGCAAACTCAGTAACGGAGGTAATGGGATATTAAACTACAAACTTTCCAATCATATTTTGATTGAGGTGTGAGGGCGAAATGGTTAGAATGCAGTAGTGCAGACTAATTCTCTTGACTGCCCACCATCAATCCTAATCAGTTCAAGGTTGATTCAATCTTCCACCCTTCCTAGGTTGGTAAATTGTTGTGGGCAATAAACTGGTTCTGTAAACTGCTTAGGGAGGGTTATAAAGCACTGTGCAGTGGTCTCAGTGCTATTACTATTTTATCCTATTATGTTGCACAACACCTACGCATATGCTTATGGATCAGTTTGTTGTACCATGGCAGAAACTTGGGTTAACTGATTTAAAACAAATTTAACATATGGTGTTAATAAGTTACATCTTTTAATTTCGAAAGCAATTAAATTGGGATCAAATCTAGCCTTTCATCTGTTCTAGAAACCCACATACATTGCAAAAAGCCATGGAAAACACTATATCGATAACTAATTTTTAAAATTAATAATACAATATACCAAAACAAAATGTCTGTGAATAAGAGAATCGGATTAACAGAGTTGGAAGGGACCTTGCAGGTCATCTAGTCCAACCCCTGCCCAAGCAGGAGACCCTACATCTGCCTCTACCTAGAATCGAACTCACAATCTGCTCATTGTGAAGCAAGAGCTCCACTTCCAGGCCACCACAGAGATTTATTTATAATAAATTTATTTATAATAAACCTATAATAAATTTATAATAAAATATAGATTTATTTCTAATAAATCTATATGCATAGATTCAACAGAAATAAGATGTGATTGCTAGAAGAGAACAAAAATCTGAGGATTATCAATGAAAATATTTTAAGCAAGCAAAAAAAAAAAACGACTGGCACATTAAGTAAAAAGACAGGGAAAATAACCACAATAAAGTATAATATCATCTGAACTTAATAAGAAACAATAGTGGTCTAATGAGTCTACATAATTTTCTGAGCATTAATTTCTTAATTAATTCCAATTTCTTAAATATTTTAGATTAGGATTAAATATATGTCAAAGAATTGGGAGGACTTTTTAATTCAAGCTTTGGTGGATACAGAAATGGCTATTTACTAAGAATTGTCTCTCCTTATCTCATTTATCTTTTCTTCCTTTCAAATATGTTCACCTATACTTTTATATCTTTTCTTCTATTCTTTTCTTTATTTATATTATTACATATCTATTCTCTTCAATGTGTATTATGTATTGGACAAAATAAATAAATAAATAAAAATAAATAAATAAATAAAATATTTTGCCACAATGGGCATATGATTACATAAGAAGCTATTACCTGAAGGATATATTTAAATGGTAATAAGAATATTAGCATTTCTCTACAAATGAAATATGGTAAAATGTCTCTTCTCTTCTCTAGAATATGGTCTTGATGTGACTAGCATATTTGGTGCCTGTATTTCCATTTCTAAAAATCTTGAAAAGATTAACTATGTCTACATCTGCAATTTCAATTTATTAGGAAGATTTGACATTAACACAAACAGATCACAACAAGCCGGACAAAGCATTGCCAATATGAAAAACAGACCAATTTACCAATTTCTTGAATTCCTCTTCTGTAAATTTCATGTGGTCTCGAGCAATTCTATAGTCTGTGTTAATTGTGGATCTGAAAATGAGTGGATCATCTGAATTCAAGGAATAATTTGCACCATCCTTCATAAATCTAGACAGAAAAAAATGGAAATGTTAAATTAATCAATTAATCAGTGGAACAAGTTTCCTCCAGAAGTGGTGAATGTTGATTATGTTGGATAATCATTTGTCTGAAGTGGTGTAGGGTTTCTTGCTTAAGCAGGGGTTGGACTAGAAGACCTCCAAGGCCCCTTCCAACTCTGTTATGATATATTAAATGGTTCATTATCCATGAATAGAAATATAATATAGTCAGCTTTCCTACTGTATTTTGCTACATACGTAGCAAAATCTAAAATGGTGCTACTAGCTTTTCAAAATATTTTATTAAACAATTTCTTGCAAAATCAAAAAGTAATCAAAAGGAAACGTAAGCGAGCTGAAGTATAATTTATTTTAAGTAATTATAGTAATAGCAACAATACTTACCTTACTACGGGATGTTCTTCGAAACTGGTTTTACATGCTCCAGTGAGATGACTGGACCAAAGACAGACCTATATATTTAAGCAGAGAGAAATAAAGATGCTCAATATAGATTTTTTTTGTGAATAAATATTTATTAAAGTAATAAAATGAAAATGCTACTTTAGAATGTTTTCTATAAAAAGCTCATAACAGCTGAGAGTAATCCTATGTATACATTTTGTTCATCCTGAAATATTGATTGATTTGATTTGATTTATTGGATTTGTATGCCGCCCCTCTCCGGAGACTCGGGGCAGCTAACAACAATAATAAAACAGTATACAGTGATCCCCCGCTCGTTGCGAGGGTTCCGTTCCAGGACCCCCCGCAACGAGCGGGTTTTCGCGAAGTAGCGCTGCGGAAGTAAAAACACCATCTGCGCATGTGCAGATGGTGTTTTAAACTTCCGCAGCGCTAGCGAGGAGCCGAAGATTGGGGGGCGGCGCGGCTCTTTTAAAACATTGCCGCCGACATGGGGGGCTCGCTAGCACCCCCCCGAACCCCCAACCCGGGTTTGGGGGGGTGCTAGCAAGCCCCCCATGTCGACGGCGATGTTTTAAAAGAGCCGCGCCGCCCCCAATCTTCGGCTCCTCAGCGGCGAGCGAGCGAGCGAAGCCGGCAGCAATGTCGCCGCCGCTGCAGCCAATGCGCGCTACGATCTTCCGGGCCAGCCAGGCTCAGTCACGGAAGGCAGCTGCTTGGCCCGGGATGCTGGGCCGAAAGGAGCCGGGCTTGAAGATCGCAGCGCGCGTTGGCTGCGGTGGCGAGGGCTTGCGATGGAGGGTGGAGGAAGCGGCCATGGGAGGGCGAGCTGCCTCAGGGAGGAGGATCGGGCGGGACCAGGTGGGGGCTGGAATTTCTCCGCCAGGGCGAAGGGCGGGCGAGCGGCGAAGGGCGGGCGAGCGGGTGCTGGGGAGGGCTTCTCGCCCTCCCGCCAGCAAGAGGGGGAGCGAACGGCGTGGGCAGGCGAGGAGTTTGCGTGGGCGGTGGGGAAACTCCTCGCTGATGCCAGCAAGAGGGGGAAGACCCAGGGAAGCCGCCCAGCAGCTGATCTCCCGGTTGCCATCTACGCATGCGTGCCCATAGAAAAAAAAGGGCACGCATGCGTAGATGGTATTTTGACTTCCGGGTTGAAAAATCGCAAATTACCCTGTTCGCAATGGTCGGGGACGCAATAACCGGGGGATCACTGTACAAAATAATCCAATACTAAAAACGATTAAAAACCCATTAATATAAAAACCCAAACATACATACAGACATACCATGCATAAAATTGTAAAGGCCTAGGGGGAAAGAATATCTCAGTTCCCCCATGCCTGACGGCAGAGGTGGGTTTTAAGTAGCTTACGAAAGGCAAGGAGGGTGGGGGCAATTCTAATCTCTGGGGGGAGTTGGTTCCAGAGGGCCGGGGCCGCCACAGAGAAGGCTCTTCCACTGGGTCCCGCCAAGTGGCATTGTTTAGTTGACGGGACCCGGAGAAGACCCACTCTGTGGGACCTAACTGGTCGCGGGGATTCGTGCAGCAGAAGGCGGTCCGGTCCCTGAGATAATCTGGTCCGGTGCCATGAATTGCTTATAAAATCATCTGAACCACTTCATGTAAAGTGAAATATGAACTGAAAAATGCACATGATGCATTTCTTATTATTTATCTGTACTGCTGCAGTCAATTTCTACAGACTCTTCATGGAAATATTATGGAATAAACCACGCCTATCTAATTAAGAATGAGCTGTTGTCTGTTGTAAAAAGAATAATTAATTAATACCCAGTTGATTCAAAGATTTGAGATAAGTCAGATACAGACCAAGAACCAAATCATGTTTGTCAAAAGAGTTCATTTACACCTTTTATTTGCAGTAAAATGCAACAGTATGGATCTGACAGCCATCTTATCATTCTCTTTATATATGATGGCTCTAACATATGGATTTGTCTCTTGGTATCAAACTGTAGACACTCCTACACTTCAATGATATCCCCAAAAGCAAAGCAACAAGAAATGAAATGTAAATATAGTTTTCTTTCATTAAGCAATCAGGTTTACACACAGGACCTGCAGTGTGACAATAAGGATCAGGCTTGCGTTATGTATATCTTTTAAAAAAATAAACTTTATTAATTTTCAAATATATTCTTTAAATGTATATCTTGTACTTAATGCAAGCATTCAAAAGTTTACACACTCCCTGCCAAGTTGAACATCCAAAAGTTTACACATACTCTGTTAATGATTCTCTAAATGAACAGAAACTGACACACCCTTTACATAATGTTGTATGTAATTGGACCTTGGTATTCAACTGCTTTGAAATGCATCAAATTTGATACTCATTTTGACATGAAAATTTTGTCCTTATACTCCTTTTTTTGGGTACTGAATGCACAAGTTAGAACTTTTCAGTGTTAGCTGCCTTATGTCTCACTACAATATTCCTTATGGGAAAAAATTGTTTGGTACTCATTGCCCCTCCCCGAACCAATTAACAATGAGTACCAAAGTAGAATTCAATGCAACATACAGTATTTGCATTTAACACTTGCACTTTCTGTGTTATTGTATTCCTATAGCTAACTGCAGACCTAACAAATCAATCCCCTTTGGGGGGCCTTATAAATGCTAATAATAATTTTTTGAAAAGCAATGTATCAATATGGAATAGTGTCCAAATTTGTCCACTTGCCATTTTTACTATTTATAAATTTAACCTTATTTGTTATTTGCCCACAAATAAAGAGTGGATTGCACAACTGATGAAAGATAAAAGTTTATTTACTTGGTTTCTACTTGACACTATCTTTAATTTCTGCTTGAGAAAGCTAAAAATGAAGTTTTGGTATTTGATAGTCAGATTTAGATATAAATATTGGAATACTGTAATTATTCAATATATAGATTATGCATTTTAAGGTTAGAAACATAGAAACATAGAAGACTGACGGCAGAAAAAGACCTCATGGTCCATCTAGTCTGCCCTTATACTATTTCCTGTGTTTTATCTTAGGATGGATATATGTTTATCCCAGGCATGTTTAAATTCAGTTACTGTGGATTTACCAACCACATCTGCTGGAAGTTTGTTCCAAGGATCTACTCTCTTTCAGTGAAATAATATTTCCTCATGTTGCTTTTGATCTTTCCCCCAACTAACTTCAGATTGTGTCCCCTTGTTCTTGTGTTCACTTTCATATTAAAAACACTTCCCTCCTGAACCTTATTTAACCCTTTAACATATTTAAATGTTTCGATCATGTCCCCCCTTTTCCTTCTGTCCTCCAGACTATACAGATTGAGTTCATTAAGTCTTTCGTGATACGTTTTATGCTTAAGACCTTCCACCATTCTTGTAGCCCGTCTTTGGACCCGTTCAATTTTGTCAATATCTTTTTGTAGGTGAGGTCTCCAGAACTGAACACAGTATTCCAAATGTGGTCTCACCAGCGCTCTATATAAGGGGATAACAATCTCCCTCTTCTTGCTTGTTATACCTCTAGCTATGCAGCCAAGCATCCTACTTGCTTTTCCTACTGCCCGACCACACTGCTCACCCATTTTGAGACTGTCAGAAATCACTACCCCTAAATCCTTCTCTTCTGAAGTTTTCTGAAGGTTTATGGTTAAATTTAGAATAAGTAGTTATTTTGTTCTGTAGTTTGGGGAAATTTGGATTATTTAGTTTCTATACTGTTTATATGACTTTTTTGTTATATAGACCTCAGAGCAGAGGTTTTCAAAGTTGGCAACTTTAAGAATTTAACTCCCTGTGCTTAGCTATGCTGGCTGGAAAATTCTGGGAGTTGAAGTCCACAAGTCTTAATGTTGCCAACTTTGCAGACTTCTGATTTAGAGTAAGAGGTTACTAACTTTATATTTGTACTGAAGAAGGTTCGAAATGCTTTTTATGTTCTTTTTTTTTGTCACTTTTTAATCCCCTCCTTTTATTCCATCCTTGTTCTTTTAATGTTTTCTTTTTTAATTTGTGTTTTATCTTTTTTTTTGAAACTTAATAAAGTTGATTTTTTTTAAAAAAAAAATTACAGGCTTAGAAGACCAATTATATGCATGCTGTATTGCAAAATAAATTTCATACTAATTCATAGTAAAACCGCAAGATTTTATTTCAAAAATTCCTCATTCAAGCTTTAGCATTTCTAAGAAAGGCAGAAAAAAGCAGAGAAATGCAGATTGATTAGTATTCTGATTCATTATAAAACAATTATACTTTTCATTGTCTTTAAAAGTTGTTCAGGGTAGTACATACAGAGATTTGCATAAGATAATCTGTTACCTCAAAATGTATATTTTGTTTCAACAATTGTTTGTAAAGCTCTTCATCCTGAAAGACGTGGTAGCCATGGCCAATTCGTTCTGCCTTAAGTAAGTTGACTGCCTATAGTGATATAAAAGGGAGATTAGAAAAAATGACTACTTGCAAATTAGGCTACTTACACAATTGATACATCAATCCCTAAACAATAAAGTTAAATGGTGTTTAATGAATACCTAGCACAAAATCATACATTTATAGCAATTCAAGACTATAGTTTAGGAATACATGAGCATGCTTTAGATTTACATATTACTTCCTTCTAATATTATTCCCATACTGATTTTTTTTTCTGACTAAACCTGAATTTCTCTTATGTAGGAATTCACAAATGATGGAGTTCATACTTCACACCAGTGTTCCCTCTAATTTTTTTTTGGGGTGGGCGGAAAAGTATAGTATCTGAGCGGCAGTCCCTTTGGGACTGGGCGGCACAGAAATAATAAATAAACAAACAAACAAACAAACAAATAAAAAACCCACCCTGTTTTGCCTCAGAGAATTTCAAAATAAAATACTGTACTGTGTGCCTATAACAGTGAGCTCATAATAGGGCAACTCTATCAATATCAAAATGCCACTTAAATAGTTGAGCTAGTTTCAAACTAGATTTTAATTTTCTTTCTCTCTTCCTTACTCCCATTCTTTTTCTTTCTCTTTTCCTTCCTTTCTTTTTTCTATCTGTTTCTCTCCCTCTCTTCCTCTCTCTCTCCTTCCCTTTCACTCTTTCCCTCTCGGCTTCTGGGCAGGTTTGGAAAACTCTGAGTTGATGATGATTTTTAAGTGAGCGATTGCTCACTGCTCAGCTTAGAGGGAACTATGCTCCACACCCTAGGTCATCAACCAGATAATTGTGGTGGTCTGTGGAAAAATCTTGGCCCCTGGGCCAGATATAGTGAGAGCAATTAATCCAGCCCATGCGCGGGAACACAAGGCTGTACCGCCCAATATCACCCTGCCCACATGCCATCACCCGCTCTTAAGGCTGAGCGCAAACCTCACCTTGAATATAGTGGTGCGAGCCACACAAGCTGGAACAGGAAGTTAAGACCAAGAACTTGCTGTGCTCAGCCAAACGGCTGCCTGGGGAGGGGGAATTCAACCGGCGCTAAGGCCTACATCTCTTCTCCTGTGAGGCTTCCGTGTGGAAGGCCCGAGAGAAAGCAACTGCTAGATTCTCTTTGACTGCTTCTCTCTGCTGTAGTGTGGCATCAGCATTTGTGCGGCATCAGCATTCCGCTCCTGTATATTTGTGCCAGCCGGTGGTGCAAGGTAGTCTCGTATTCTGTCGCTTGTAACTCGGAGGCACTGTTCTTCAGTGGTTCTCCTCCTACCTCTCCGGTCGGTCGCAGTCGGTGTTAGTGGGGGATCAGAGGTCGACCCCGAGGTCTCTCCCTTGTGGGGTACCTCAGGGGTCGGTCCTCTCTCCCCTGCTATTTAATATCTACATGAAACCGCTGGGCGAGATCATCCAAGGGCATGGGGTGAGGTATCATCAATATGCAGATGATACCCAGCTTTACATCTCCACCCCATGTCCAGTCAATGAAGCAGTGGAAGTGATGTGCCGGTGGCTGGAGGCTGTTGGGGCCTGGATGAGTGTCAACAGACTCAAACTCAACCGTGATAAGACGGAGTGGCTGTGGGTTTTGCCTCCCAAAGACAATTCCATCTGTCCGTCCATCACCCTGGGGGGGGGAATATTGACCCCCTCGGAGAGGGTCCGCAACTTGGGCGTCCTCCTCGATCCACAGCTCACATTAGAGAAACATCTTTCAGCTGTGGCGAGGGGGGCGTTTGCCCAGGTTCGCCTGGTGCACCAGTTGCAGCCCTATTTGGACCGGGAGTCACTGCTCACAGTCACTCACGCCCTCATCACCTCGAGGCTCGACTACTGTAATGCTCTCTACATGGGGCTACCGTTGAAAAGTGTTCGGAAACTTCAGATCGTGCAGAATGCAGCTGCGAGAGCTATCATGGGCTTTCCCAAAAATGCCAATGTAACACCAACACTACGCAGTCTGCATTGGTTGCCGATCAGTTTCCGGTCACAATTCAAAGTGTTGGTCATTACCTATAAAGCTCTTCATGGCACCGGACCAGGGTATCTATGAGACCACCTTCTGCCGCACGAATCCCAGCGACCGGTTAGGTCCCACAGAGTGGGCCTTCTCCGGGTCCTGTCAACAAAACAATGTCGCTTGGCGGGGCCCAGGGGAAAAGCCTTCTCTGTGGCGGCCCCGACCCTCTGGAATCAACTCCCCCCAAAGATTAGAATTGCCCCCACCCTCCTTGCCTTTCGTAAGCTCCTTAAAACCCACCTCTGTCGTCAGGCATGGGGGAATTGAGACATTCTTTCCCCCTAAGCCTTTATAATTTATGGATGGTATGTTTGTTATATGGATGTTTAGTTTTATAATAAGGGTATTTTAGTTGTTTTTAGTATTGGATTTGCATGATGTTTTTTATTACTGTTGTTAGCCGCCCCGAGTCTACGGAGAGGGGCGGCATACAAATACAATAAATAAATAATTAAAAAAATAAAACGGCATTGGGTCCAGGGAGCTGCCAGAGTTTGCTGTCCATTGCAGACGCTAGCTCGGCACCCTGCAAACTCTCATCTCTCAAGGAACCTGGCTGAAGTTTCCTGTGCTGTTTCAGCGAGTGCTCCTCAAAAGGAGAGTTTGCAGAAGGCTGAACTAGTGTCCGCAATGGACAGCAAACACCGGCTGCTTTCCAGACCAGATGCCATTTACCTCTCTGAGTCCCAAGCGACAGGAGACAAGGGCTGCCTTGCGCCACCAACTGCAACAAATATTCCAAGGCTGAATGCTGATGCCGCGCAAATGCAAGCAGCACTTCTTTCCCACAGCTTCCAGCCATCGCAAATCCCACTTTGACCCGCTTGTGTCCCCCTCGCCTGCCACAACAGCACCATTATTTCATTCTGGCCGGTGAGGGCTGTGTTCCTTTTTACACATTTTACCACCTGCAAAGTTGCATATTGTGGAGTTTGCAGCCCCCCCACAAGCCAGTCCCATATTCCAGAGTTGGGGTAAGCATAGAAGTGGCCCTTTGACCATCCCAGGGCAGCTCCTCCACCTGGGTGCAGGAAAAGGAAAAGAAAGAAGGAGAGGAGAGGAAAGAAAGGAAAGGAGGAAAAAATAAGAAAGGAAAAAGAAGGAAAGAAGGAAACAAAAAGAAGGCAGGAAGAAAGGAAAGGAAAGGAAAAAGAAGAAAGGAAAGAAGGAAAGGAAAGTGGAGAAGGGAGGGGGAAGAGAAGAGAGGGGACTATAGCTACACCTCTGGAATGTGGTACTGATTTTCCAAACATCAGCAAGCCACATTGTTTTGAAATAACTATACTAACTTTAATAAATTTGTTACAATTGAAACAATTAAAATTAAAATTTTATGATTAAATAAGCATTTATAATTTTGTTACATTAAATAGGTACATTTCATATTAATAAAATGAATGTTTTCTTATTATTTTACAAATGTATTTATCTTTTTTTTTAAAGTTCATATTAGTGGTCTAAGGGACTTAAAATTATGAATTAGGGTCTGTGGGATTTAAAATTATGAATTTGGTGGTCCATGGGACTAACATTATGGCCTTGGTGACCCGAGGTCCAAAAAGTTGGGGACCTCTGTCCTCTGCTCTAGACTATAACCTCAAACCACTTTCACATAAACTTAACAAAAAGCACAGCAAAGACTGAATAGTTTAAAATTGTTGGAAACCATTAACTGATTTCAAGAAAAGGTCCAACATTGTAAGTAACGGAGCTCTCCCTTCGTCTGTGCCAGTAGGATTTGGGCATTTATAGTTTGTCCCATTTAGCTGGATTTTTAAAATTCATCTTCAGACAGAAAAAAATTGAGCTACAGTGTTCTATAAGCTACACCTTTGTATAACAGAAAAGGACAGCAACATGATTTGCAGTCTGATCCTAGAAAATCAGAATATATTATTTGACTAAAAAAATAAAGCAGAATTTTAATAGTCAGTAGAATAATGAATGGAAATGAAGAGGTTCTACTTAATTAATGATTAAGAAACAATTTGGGACAAAGATTGAATTCATTAGAAGACAAGACGTTTTGCAAAACTATCCTAATTACTGATGCTATAACAAAAGGAATATTTAAATTATCTCTTCGTATCTTTTACCTCTTCTAAAATAAATTGAAACATAGAAACATAGAAGACTGACGGCAGAAAAAGACCTCATGGTCCATCTAGTCTGCCCTTATACCATTTCCTGTATTTTATCTTACAATGGATATATGTTTATCCCAGGCATGTTTAAATTCAGTTACTGTGGATTTACCAACCACGTCTGCTGGAAGTTTGTTCCAAGGACCTACTACTCTTTCAGTAAAATAATATTTTCTCATGTTGCCTTTGATAATTCCCCCAACTAACTTCAGATTGTGTCCCCTTGTTCTTGTGTTCACTTTCCTATTAAAAACACTTCCCTCCTGAACCTTATTTAACCCTTTAACATATTTAAATGTTTCGATCATGTCCCCCCTTTTCCTTCTGTCCTCCAGACTATACAGATTGAGTTCATTAAGTCTTTCATGATACGTTTTATGCTTAAGACCTTCCACCATTCTTGTAGCCCGTCTTTGGACCCGTTCAATTTTGTCAATATCTTTTTGTAGGTGAGGTCTCCAGAACTGAACACAGTACTCCAAATGTGGTCTCACCAGCGCTCTATATAAGGGGATCACAATCTCCCTCTTCCTGCTTGTTATATCTCTAGCTATGCAGCCAAGCATCCTACTTGCTTTTCCTACCGCCCGACCACACTGCTCACCCATTGAGACTGTCAGAAATCGCTACCCCTAAATCCTTTTCTTCTGAAGTTTTTGTTAACACAGAACTGCCAATGCAATACTCAGATTGAGGATTCCTTTTCCCAAGCCCATTATTTTACATTTGGAAACATTAAACTGCAGTTTCCATTGCTTTGACCATTTATCTAGTAAAGCTAAATCATTTACCATATTACAGACCCCTCCAGGAATTTTTTCTTAAAAATTGGAAACTTTAAAAAAAAAAATTAAGAAATCTTTACAGGATTTTACAATTTTCCACATTAGTTCTACCTGGCAGATTTCCAGATGACACCCAAGTTCTGTGGTACAATTTCCTACCTCTTTAACGACTTCGGATGGTCCAACCTCTCCGGCATGAGCAGTCCGATGAATACCACATCTTTCAGCTTCCTGAGCAACAGAAAATAGAAAATATAATTTGCAATTGTTAAAGAAGTCAACATATTTTTGAAGATATTCTTAAAGAGGAAAAAATGATCATTAAAATGAATGCCATGCTCCGAACGTTGATAGTTTTGAGTTTCACACAGAGAGACACTTTTAAATGTACACATATAAGTATACACATATACATGGTGTACCAAAAATCAGGCTCCATAAGTCACTACATCATTATTATTATTTTTAAGAAAAAATAGTTATTGCTCTTAGGAATGTTCAAAGATCATGCATCAAGCAAGTCAGGAAATATTTAAAAGAACCTGGCAATGAATTCAAATATTTAATGAACTTTCTATGGGGTCAGTTTTTTGGTGCACCGAGTGTGTGCGTGTGTGTATTATAGTAAAATATTTTATGCATGAATTTTAAACACAGCCATAATCTTATATATATACTGTATATACTGAGGAATAGATATCAAGAATAAGTTTACTAATAAAAGACCATGAAAATACATACTGTATATATTAAGAAAGATCATGTTAAAAAAATTACTAATCACTTAATAAGACACATAAAGAAGTTATGCTACTATAGTATTAATATACAGAAAACCAAGTAATTGTACTTGAACTACTATTGCTATTTTCCAATCATCTGGCACAATATTTCTGAGCTTCGCTTTCATCAATTAGCTAGAAAGATTATTATGAACAATGTCGGTTGCAGGAAAATATACAGAAGATGTATAAGCATTTTTTGTACTCTCTATAATTGATGCATTATTTCATCCTTCCAAGATATTGTTAGAAACATTCTAAAGCAAAATATATGCCTCCCATTTTTTCACAAATTGCAATGAGCTTATTGAATGTTGGCACTTGATTCAAACTAAACAGTCTTAATGAAAAATGAGGGAAAATATTTAATTCAATTAGTTGTAAAAGCCAGACAAATATTGATTTAAATCAAAACTTGTTTCTGTATCTATTTGTGTAGTCTTGAGTAAGGCTCACTACTGCAATTTAAAGTTCTTCATAAACACAGGCAATTTGGTATTAAGAGACATAAACTCTTGGGATAGTTACTGGTTCGTCTCTTTTCTGTTTTCCAAGCCAAAGAGTAGGAAGGGAAGAGAAAGAAAGCTGGACCATTTCTCAGATCGGCTAGAAAACCAGCAATTTGAATTGTTTTGAATTCAATTCGGATAGCAAAATCTGTAATTTTGATTCCATTACAGTTCTATTTCGCTTCTCTATAAATCAAAGCCCATTCTGTTTCATTAATGTCATGCTTTTTTAGATTATAAATGCAAGGAAATGGATTCTAAATGACCTTGGAAGCCTTTCCTGATCAAAGATTAAAAGGGTGAAATAGAAATGGTTCAAATAATGAATTACCACCACTTAAGAGAGCTTGTGTAGAATGGTTTTTACAGAAGCTTTTCTGAAATGAAGCAGACAGCATCTCCCCAAAGTACCATCCAGGGGCGGGCTTCAAAATTTTAGCAAGGGGCCGTGGCCATGGTGGTGTGGCCTAGTTGGCCTCCTTGCACCACATTGGGTGAAGAGCATTTTTGCACTCCGGAAGATTTCCTTGAGCCGCCAGAAGGGCGAAAATAGCCTCCCTAGGCTCCGGAGGCCCTCTGGAATCCAGAAATGAACTTCCAAATGAATCCCGAACTTCTGGTAGGCCCGTTTTTTACCCTCCCCGCTTAGCTGGTATCCAAAATGGGCTGTATGGAGACTCCTGGGAGGGGTGGAGTGGGATTGGCAGGGTCCGCCAGGAGTGGGATTTTGGGGTTCTTCAAACTGCACCTTAGCTAGAGGTTCTTCCGAACCACTGTAAAACCCCAACAGCCCAGCCCTGGTACTATCCCAGTTTCAGTGTGAAAAACAGTCACAAGTCACTGGTTTCAGTCCCACTTTGAGTTGTCACTAAATGAATTGTTGTAAGTTGAGGGGTATTTTACTCACAGCAACAACCCCATAAGGTGTATTGGATTGAGAGAGAGTGACTGGGCCAGAGGGACCCAGCTGGTTTTGCTGGCTAAAGTGGGCTTTGAACTCACGGTCTCCTGCCTCTAAACTTGATAGTTCATGGAAGAAAATATTTATTAATTAGTTTTATTAATTAGATTTATAGGCTGCCCTTCTCCTCGCAGGCTCAGAGTGGCTATCAGCGCATATCAGGATGTTAGAATGAAAAAGAAGGAAGACTGATATTTTTAGTACTTTTGGAAACTAATAAAAAATGAACAGGTAATTCAACTTTTCTCTACAGGAAATAAACACAAGGTACTTCATGCCATGAAGGCCATATTTATGTCAAGGAAGTTTTTAGAAAGACTGGCTGTCTCACCCTGAATAATCATTATTTAGAAGTTACTGGCTAATGATAAATAGGCTACCCTCAAATGTGGGAAAGTAATTTTGGATAAAATCCCTCTACTCCTCCCAGTTCAAAAGATTAGGTTTGTGGCAGGTTCATACTGATGATATATGTACTAAGGCTATGCACATTTAGAAAAGGAAGAAAAATCCATTCATTAAAAATAATGTGACAAAAAACCAGTAGAGGTTTTTTCCAGGCTCTGCTGAAATTTAGAAAAGTCAGGCTGTTTCAAGAAACAAAAAGAAAGAAAGGCATGTGAGAGCTGAAGGGTTTCTCCCAAATCATTTTTAAACAAACACAACCCTAAAAAGTATCAGCAAGATGCAAAAATAGAAGGGAAATCTAAAACAGAGGAGTGACATAATAATAATAATAATAATAATAATAATAATAATAATAATAATAATAATAATAATATGAAATCCAGCATAATGATCTTGTTTGCTGTGTTGTACTGAAATAATAATAATAATAATAATAATAATAATAATAATAATAATAATAATAATATATTAGATTTGTATGCCACCACTCTCCGAAGACTCGGAGCGGCTCAAAACAATAATAAACAATGTACAAATCCAATTCTTAAAAAATCATCTAAAAGCCATATCATTAAAAAAACATACAACTCAGTCATACCATCAATAAACCATAATAGCCTGGGGATCTCTCAATTACCCCATGCCTGGCGATATAGATGGGTCTTCAATAACTTATGAAAGGCAAGGTGGATGGTGGTGGTTCTAATCTCTGGGGGGAGTTGATTCCAGAGGGGCGGGGCCGCCACAGAGAAGGCTCTTCCCCTGGGGCCCACCAGACGACATTGTTTGTGGGACCTTATCGTCCGCTGTGTATATAAATCTTTTCCTCAGAGTTTTAACCAGAGATTTTTCAATTTGAGGCTGAAACAATACTTGGAATTGAAATCTGGATATTGTATTCTAGTATTACACATGGGAAGTAGAAATTTTGATCTGAACAATGATTTGGAACATTAAATGCTGCTGAAAATAAGAGCATGACGGATCTTGAATTAGAATCTTAGCTGCTCGGAGACCTTTTGGAGTGAGCAGCATATAAATGCAGTAAATAAATAAATTATAAAACTAAACATACTTCATAAGCTTTCTGGTGGTCTGAACAGGCCGCATTACGTGATTCATCTCCAGCTAAGTCTATAGCAACCACTGTATCGTCCCGATACTTCTTACACAGTTTCACTATATCTTGTGACCACTCTAGAAAGAAAAATATGAATAAGCGTCATTTTAAATAAAATTTGGCAGAACCCAAGGTCTTGCTTAAATAATACTTGTAATCATGAATCAAAAATGGTTATACATAAATGACACATTTTATTTTGTTGACTTTCCCTTTGACAGCTCGTGGAGATCAAGTAGATGTAAACAGCAGAATAGCCAGAAAGTGTAAGATATATTTATGTTTAATATATATTTGTTTATTTCTGGTTAGAAGAAATAGAAAGCAATTTATATAATAGCTAATTATAAAATAAAAATACTGTATACAGTATTACAGAGAGTAATGTGTCAAATATAAATTGACCACAATATAAATGATCATGAGATTAACTGATAGTGGCTCACTGTACAAATGCAAGCCTTTATTCAAAGGAACATGTTACTATTAAATAAATAATTATCTGAGCTACAGAAAATATTCTCTCAAGAAAACATTTCTCGGAATTTTACTACATGCTGTTACTTAAAAGTACAGTGATTATTGCCTCAAATTGATATGTTTCAACAACTGTGTTTTAGGATAGAGCCTTCAAGAGTTGTTAACCTAATCTTACATAACTTCTTCTCCGATAATATCACACTACTAACCAGAGCATGCAAAACATTCGCCAGACCAATCCTTGAATACAGCTCATCTGTCTGGAACCCGCACCATATATCGGACATAAATACATTAGAAAGTGTCCCTCCACTCCTCTACTCGCAACAGAATACCTCACGCAAATAGACTTGAAATCCTGGGCTTAGAAAGTTTAGAACTACATCGCCTTCGGCACGACCTAAGCATAGCTCATAAAATAATCTGCTACAACGTCCTGCCTGTCAACGACTACTTCAGCTTCAACCACAACAATACACGAGCACACAACAGATACAAACTCAAAGTGAACCGCCTAAAACTTGACTGTAGAAAATATGACTTCAGCAGAGTGACTAATGCCTGGAACTCCCTACCTGACTCTGTGGTTTCATCACCAAACCCTCAAAACTTTACCCTTAGTCTGTCCACTGTTGACCTCGCCCAATTCCTAAGAGGCCAGTAAGGGGTGTGCATAAGTGCACAAGCATGCCTACTGTCCCTGTCCTATTGTTCCCTCTTATCAGTATCCACCTTATATACATAAACAATGTTATATCTATGTATATTATGAATACATCTTGACAAATAAAATAAAATAAATAAACTGGGTAGATGGATGAGTTGGCTAGTTGGATACGCTGTGCCTGAATTAAGGGTGGAGACGATGAGTAAGTTATATCTCAATGGCTAAATTTGTCTAAGATAGCACTTTGGGGAAAAAGTGATGTAAAGATCAGTGGGTATGTCAGCACATATGCATGTGAGATGAGAGGAGAAAAGCACCAAGAGTCTTGTCCTATTTAACCCACAAATTCCCAGCTGAATCAGTTCAGAGCCATTTGCTTTATTCACAAAACTCTTTTACATCACGCATACCTTTTAATGTGGAAACACCCATGAGCCTGTTCCAAATGTATTTATTGAATTTAAATTCCGCCCATCTCATTATCAAGCGATTGTAAGGAGTCCTTAAAAAGTCCTGCAGCTTAAGTGGTTTGAGAGTTTGAAACTCTTTCCTAGTCATTGCCCTACAGCTGCGTACATCAATGAATACTTCTTCATCTAAGTCCAGCGAAGATAAGGAGGAGGATGAATTGCTCCCTAATTGGCTGTCTGCCATGACCCCCTCTGAGGGTCCCATTTCACAGTCACTCCCTGCTTCCGACACTTCGCTGTCCGAAGCAGTCGGCAGTAAAACAGGCCTCTGACACTGGGAGGATTCACCCACATCCACCCCCACAGTCCTTGGGGCAGGAGCTGGCCCAGAGCCAACCACAACACAGAATAACTGGACTCCTACACATTAACCACAACTTTTATGCTGATATTGCATTATGAAATCTTGCTTCTATCTCAACTAGGGATAAATAATATTCTTTGCTAAATTACAGAAGGATTTAATGTGAGGAGGGGGAACGATAGAGAAAAAACCCGAGATGTTCTATCAGTAAATTGTTATACATTACTTGGATAGTTGCGCATGCAGCAGAGAATAGACTTGACTTTGATGTTGAAATCCTTTTCTCCCTCTTTTAATCCTTGATTAACATAGCTAACTACGTCATCCGGAGTAACATCTCCCCTGTGCAGAACAAATAATCAGTGTATTATATATATTAGATAATTAATTGTTATGAAATTGTTTATTAACATTAATGCATAACAGATATTAATAATCGTATTACTAATGTTATTCAGCTTTATGTTATGATCCAGCTGCCAGACAAAGGAACACAGCACACACAGCATCCGAACAAACCTTGTTTTTAATAGCTACTAATTATCTTTCTTAGCAATTTTCAAAAGTCAAGGAAAGTATATTTCAGCCTTTTTGGTGCAACAGCTATTAATTAACCTTCTTAACAGCTGGCAATAGTCCAAACAAAAAGAACACAAGTCTGACAAAGAGGCTTTCTGACAACAGCAGATAATCCAGGCAATCTTACTGTTGTTAGTAAAATGCCCAGGACCAATTTTCAGGAAATTTGACGATTTTCAAACAAGAGCAGAACAGGAGTTTTGAAGTCAAAGTTAACGTGGAATGAACAAAGTTGTTTCCTGCAAATTCCTCCTTAGTGTTCCTCATTTAATTAGGCTTTGGGGGCTGGCCAATTATCTCTAAGTCTTACTGCCCAATAGTTCTCCTCAGGAGCCATTCCTTCCTTTTGGCATCTCTGCGCACATGTGCTTTGAGAACGGTTTCTTTCTTTCTTTCTTTCTTTCTTTCTTTCTTTCTTTCTTTCCTCTCCTCCTCCTCCTTCTCATGGCAGCCTCTAGAGACTCTCACGGCCCTGACTCAATCCTAGCCTTTGCCATCAAGCCTTCTCCACCTTCCTCGCTGTCCGACTCTGGTACCAGCTGCACAGGCCTCTGGCGAATCAAAACACCAGCTCCTTGCTGTCTGAATCAGCTACCAGCTGCACAGATTGCTGCCGGGCCACAACACCTTTCTTCTTATAGGGCAAATAGTTTCTTTTCTACATGGAGAGAGCACTTGCATTTCAGAGAAGCTAATTAACCACAACAACACAAGAGCACATAACAGATTCAAGCTCAATATTAACCGCTCCAAACTTGACTGTAAAAAAAACGACTTTAGTATTAAAATTATTGAAGCGTGGAACTCATTACCGGACTCCATAGTATCATCCCCTAACCCCCAACATTTTACTCTTAGACTGTCCACGGTTGACCTCTCCAGATTCTTAAGAGGTCAGTAAGGGCCGTGCTTTCCGTCCCCTATCCTATTGCCTCACCTATATCCCATGTATCTTCTCTTCTATCCCTATATCTTTCTTCTATTCTCTCATCAATTTGTTTTATCCTATATTCTCTCTTCTATTCTTTCTGTAATTCTATTTCCTCGAAGGTGTCCTCTATTACCTTCATTGTGTATTATTGTGTATTGGACTAAACAAACAAACAAACAAACAAACAAACAAACAAACAAACAAACAATACTGTATGCCTGGTAGGAATTTACAACCAGCAGCAGTACATCTTCTAGACTCCTTTAACCTTTCAAGAAGTTTCCCTACAAAACTGGTTTGAGAGCTACGGTTTGCAGTTAGTTATCAAATACAGTGGAACCTCAAGATACGAACTTAATTGGTTCCAGGGGGAGGTTCGTAAGACGAAAGGTTCGTAAGACGAAACATTGTTTCCCATAGGAAACAATGTAAAGTCAATTAATCCATGCAACAAACCCCCCCCCCTGCAAAAAAAACGCTGCCGCCCGGCTGTCACCTTTTAAAACAGCCGGGCGGCTTCCCTCTCTCTCTCTCTCCTTCCTCCCTCCTCCTCCTCTTCCTCCTCCTCCCGTATTCCGCCTCCCTCCCAGCCCGCTAGGCAAGCCAGTGGTCCCCGTCACGGAGCACAGCCACGTGGGCTCCGCTCTGTTCCCTGCCGGCCCGATTGAGGGGCCGACGGTCTCCGCCAGGGAGAGCTTCCTGGCTTTCATTCTTGTTGGATTCGCGAGCTTTCATGCCCAGGCAGCTCTCCGAAGTGAGGAGAACCGCCGCTGTCGCCGCGCCTCCTCGCCCGCCGCCCGCCCAGGATGCAGACCTGCTGCCTCGCCTGCCGCCGGCCCGATCCTGCGTCTCTTGCTTCTGGGCTGGCTCCATTCTGTTCCCTGCCGGCCCGATTGAGGGGCCGGCGGGAAGAAAGCGAATGCCTCTCTTCGTTGCGCTGCCTGGCTGGCAGCGGAAGATGTAACCGAGCCCACGGGGCCGGGCTCCGTGGCCGGCAGGGAACAGAACGGAGCCTTCCACGGCAGCTGCCTGCTGGGCTGGTAAGAGGGGGAGCCGAGCCCAGCCCCGTGGGCTCGGTTACATCTTCCGCTGCCAGCCAGGCCATGCTGGCGGAAGCGCAACAAAGAGAGGCATTCGCTTTCCTCCCGCACACAGCTGTCTGACCGTGGGCTCCTTCCCGATCTCGGAGAGCTTCCTGGCTTTCGTCCTTGTTGCATTCGCGAGCTTTCATGCCCAGGAAGCTCTCTGAGATCGGGAAGCCGTCCACGATCAGTCGGCTGCGGGCGGGAGGAAAGCAAATGCCACGGGGCTGGGCTCGGCTCCCCCCCCTACCAGCCCAGCAGGCAGCCGCCGCGGAAGGCTCCATTCTGTTCCCTGCCGGCCCGATTGAGGGGCCGGCGGGAGGAAAGCGAATGCCTCTCTTCGTTGCGCTGCCTGGCTGGCAGCGGAAGATGTAACTGAGCCCACGGGGCCGGGCTCCGGCTTCCGTGCCGCTCGTCCCACCCATCGCACGTATCCAGCAGAAGCGGCGGGATTCAAAAGTGCTGGGGTGGGGGAGGCTGTCGGGACACCCCCCCCACCCCAGCACTTTGAATCCAGCAGCTTCTGCTGGATATGGGCGATGGGTGGGACGAGCTGCCACAGCCACCGGCTTCCGCGCCGCTCGTCCCACCCATCGCACGTATCCAGCAGAAGCGGCGGGATTCAAAAGTGCTGGGGTGGGGGGGCTGTCGGGTTCGGGGGGGTGCTGGGAAGCCCCCCAGGCCGGCTGCGACCTTTTAAAACAGCCGCGCCGCTTCCCAGCTGTCTCCTGAAGCCGAACGCCAAAGCTGAACTTCCGCGTTCGGCTTCACAAGACAGCTGGGAAGCAGCGCGGCTGTTTTAAAAGGTCGCAGCCGGCCTGGGGGGCTTCCCAGCACCCCCCGAACCCGGGTTCGGGGTTCGGGGGGTGCTGGGAAGCCCCCCAGGCCGGCTGCGACCTTTTAAAACAGCCGCGCCGCTTCCCAGCTGTCTCCGAACGCCGAACGTGGAAGTTCGGCTTTAGCGTTCGGCTTCAGGAGACAGCTGGGAAGCGGCGTGGCTGTTTTAAAAGGTCGCAGCCGGCCTGGGGGGCTTCCCAGCACCCCCCCGAACCTGGGTTTTCGCTACTGGTTCTCCAGAATCTGTCAGAACCTGCTGGATTTCATCCTTGCCTTCTTGGGAACTTTACAACACTACATTTGTTTAGATGGCATTACAGTGGTACCTCAAGATACGAACCCCTCGTCTTACGAACAACTCGTGATACGAACCCGGGGTTCAGAAAAATTTTGCCTCTTCTTACGAACTTTTTTCGAGTTACGAACCGGCGTTCGGAGACTGCTGGGAAGCCGCACGGCTGTTTTAAAAGGTGACAGCCGGGCGGCGGGGCTTCCCAGAAGCCTCCCGAACGCCGGTTCGTAACTCGAACAAAGTTCGTAAGAAGGGGCAAAATTTTTCTGAACCCCGGGTTCGGTTCGGGAGGTTGCTGGGAAGCCCCCCAGCCCAGCTGTCACCTTTTAAAACAGCCACGCCGCTTCCCAGCTGTCTCCCGAAGCCGAATGCGGAAGTTCGGCTTTGGCGTTCGGCTTCAGGAGACAGCTGGGAAGCGGCGCGGCTGTTTTAAAAGGTCGCAGCCGGCCTGGGGGGCTTCCCAGCACCCCCCCGAACCTGGGTTCCCAGCTGTCTCCTGAAGCCGAACGCTAAAGCCGAACTTCCGCGTTCGGTTTCGGGAGACAGCTGGGAAGCGGCGTGGCTGTTTTAAAAGGTCACAGCCGGCCTGGGGGGCTTCCCAGCACCACCCCGAACCTGGGTTCGGGGTGGTGCTGGGAAGCCCCCCAGGCCGGCTGTGACCTTTTAAAACAGCCACGCCGCTTCCCAGCTGTCTCCCGAAACCGAACGCGGAAGTTCGGCTTTAGCGTTCGGCTTCAGGAGACAGCTGGGAACCCAGGTTCGGGGGGTGCTGGGAAGCCCCCCAGGCCGGCTGCGACCTTTTAAAACAGCCGCGCCGCTTCCCAGCTGTCTCCCGAAACCGAACGCGGAAGTTCGGCTTTAGCGTTCGGCTTCAGGAGACAGCTGGGAACCCAGGTTCGGGGGGTGCTGGGAAGCCCCCCAGGCCGGCTGCGACCTTTTAAAACAGCCGCGCCGCTTCCCAGCTGTCTCCCGAAACCGAACGCGGAAGTTCGGCTTTAGCGTTCGGCTTCAGGAGACAGCTGGGAACCCAGGTTCGGGGGGTGCTGGGAAGCCCCCCAGGCCGGCTGCGACCTTTTAAAACAGCCGCGCCGCTTCCCAGCTGTCTCCCGAAACCGAACGCGGAAGTTCGGCTTTAGCGTTCGGCTTCAGGAGACAGCTGGGAACCCAGGTTCGGGGGGTGCTGGGAAGCCCCCCAGGCCGGCTGCGACCTTTTAAAACAGCCGCGCCGCTTCCCAGCTGTCTCCTGAAGCCGAACGCCAAAGCCGAACTTCCGCATTCGGCTTCGGGAGACAGCTGGGAAGCGGCGTGGCTGTTTTAAAAGGTGACAGCTGGGCTGGGGGGCTTCCCAGCAACCTCCCGAACCGAACCCGGGGTTCAGAAAAATTTTGCCCCTTCTTACGAACTTTGTTCGAGTTACGAACCGGCGTTCGGGAGGCTTCTGGGAAGCCCCGCCGCCCGGCTGTCACCTTTTAAAACAGCCGTGCGGCTTCCCAGCAGTCTCCGAACGCCGGTTCGTAACTCGAAAAAAGTTCGTAAGAAGAGGCAAAATTTTTCTGAACCCCGGGTTCGTATCACGAGTTGTTCGTAAGACGAGGGGTTCGTATCTTGAGGTACCACTGTAATGCCATCTAAACAAATGTAGTGTTGTAAAGTTCCCAAGAAGGCAAGGATGAAATCCAGCAGGTTCTGACAGATTCTGGAGAACCAGTAGCGAAAATTTTGAGTAGTTCAGAGAACCAATACTGTAAATGTTGAGTAGTCTGAAGAACTGGCAAATACTACCTCTGTCTGGCCCCAGAGTGGGGTGGGAATGCTCCTGCCATGTCCACCAAGCCACACAATGCCTACCAAACCCCGCCCAGAGAACCAATAGTAAAAAATAAATGGATTTCACCACTGCCAGTTGCACCACTACGTGCAACTTTATACATAATGGCCAGAAGGCAAGACAAGAAATTAAACAAGAAGAGAAGCAACTTAGGAGAAATTCCCTACAGTGAGAACAATTAACCAGTGGAAGGGTTTGCCTTCAAATATAACTGAAGGCTTTTACTGGACAGACATTTCTCTGAAATGTTATAGGCTGTTCGACTACTGTAATGCTCTCTACATGGGGCTACCTTTGAAAAGTGTTCGGAAACTTCAGATCGTGCAGAATGCAGCTGCGAGAGCAGTCATGGGCTTACCTAGGTATGCCCATGTTTCACCATCACTCCGCAGTCTGCATTGGCTGCCGATCAATTTCCGGTCACAATTCAAAGTGTTGGTTATGACCTTTAAAGCCCTTCATGGCACTGGACCAGAATATCTCTGGGACCGCCTCCTGCCGCACGAATCCCAGCGACCGATTAGGTCCCACAGAGTGGGCCTTCTCCGGGTCCCGTCAACTAAACAATGTCGGTTGGCGGGCCCCAGGGGAAGAGCCTTCTCTGTGGCGGCACCGGCTCTCTGGAACCAACTCCCCCCAGAGATTAGAACTGCCCCTACTCTTCCTGCCTTCCGTAAACTCCTTAAAACCCACCTTTGCCGTCAGGCATGGGGGAATTGAAACACCTCCCCCGGGCTTGTTCAATTTATACATGGTATGCTTGTGTGTGTGTCTGTTAGTATATGGGGTTCTTTTAAATCTTTAAATATTTTAAAGTTATTTGAATTATTTATGATTTGTTATATCTTGTTGTGAGCCGCCTCGAGTCTTTGGAGAGGGGCGTCATACAAATCTAAATAATAAATAAAATAAATAAATAAATCTTCAAAGTCTCTTCCAACTCTACTATTTGGTTATTCTGATAATTGATCCTACAAAGTGAGAAATTTGAAGCATAAACCAGTTTAAATCCTTTAAAGTACTAGATTTAAGCTGGACAGTGAAGCCATAAAATACATCCCGCTGATACTAATAAGATATTAATATCATATTATGCATCAATCCATGGAGCAATATTTACAGTTAAAAGAAGTTCACAAGATTGGAGCATAAAACACTTAGTTGCACTGTGTTTATTATATTTTTTGTTTGTCATTCTCTGAAAAATGATAAAAAAAAATATTTATGGAAATTTTTCCTCTTAGCATACTGTAATTTTTATCTTTTTATTTGTATTTCCAGGGATGTGGACTTCAATTCCCACACCTCTCAGCAACTGCTGTGCTAGCTGGGGAATTCTGGGATATGAAGTACATTAGGAAGTTGCCAAAGCAAGGAACCAGTATCTTATGCATTTAAACAATAACTCACTTTTTCTGCTTCCATGGGATAGGATCTACTTCACAATTGGCAAGAAAATGAGGGCTGTACCTCACCTCAACATAGATCACACCTTCCTTTGCTTTCATTTCCACAAATTCATAAGCAATTCTTCGTATAGCTTCTCGATCACCTCTGCAAATAAAAAAAGCTTGTTTTATAATACTCTTGGCTAATTCAGAGTCTGTAAAACATGGATCTGCAGAACTATAAGAGTATCAGGAAACAAAGATCTAAACTAGCAACATACTGTTTACAGCTCTAATGTGTCCCCAACCAAAAAAACCCATAACCTCTCCACCGTCCCATATTCTGGCTTTTCAAAGACATTTCGTAGTATAAAATAAAAATCATACAAAAAGATCAAGATTCTGATTCGGATCCAATACCCAAAATGTGATGCAATAAGCCAAGTGATGGCAAACCTTTTCGGCTCCGAGTGCCCAAACCTGAACAAGCGTACATGTATGTGCATATGTATGCGCCGAAGCATGGAAAAACCAAAGACCAGCTGGCTGGCATATGCATGCCTGGTTTTGGGGTATTTGGGGGGCATTTTAAGGCCATTTTCCAGGCCAAAAATGGCTTGATAACTGCACCCCGCAAAATAGCCAGAAAACTGCCTAGGTTTTGGCTGCATCAGGCTACTTTTCCGGTGCCCATGAAGATGAGCTGGCTGGTGCACATGTGCATGTAAGAAATCAGAAGAGCAGCTGGTGATGGCACATGTGCCCACAGAGAGGACTCTACGTGCCACCTCTGGCACGCGTGCCATAGGTTTGCCGTCCCAACAAGAAGCTATACAGTAATCCCTCGCTACTTCGCGGTTTATTTTTCGTGGATGTGCTACTTCACGGGTTTTCAAAGGGGGCTTAAATCCATTAAATCCACTGAAAATTTTAAATCCATTAAAAATTCATAAAATTCTTCTACACTACTACTGTACTCTATAAAGAAACTGGTAGGCTATCACATGTAGTTCCAGCTGAGAAACATTATGGAATGACTGCTTAATGCAAAGGGTGGGTTTTCACAGTCCAAATACTCGTTAAATACATAAAAAATATCTTTCCCCTACTTCACGGAAATTCATTTTTCACGGGTAGTCTTGGAACGCATCCCCGTGAAAAATGAGGGATTACTTAATTATGCAGGGAAAATATTCTCTTTATTTGAACATGAAATAAATAGATTCAGTTAATGAGAAAGTTCAGAATATTTAAATTTCATGTTAGCTGAAATGTAGAATCTTTTCAATCCTTTTTGCATCCAAGTCCAATATTTTTCCTCTAACATATGTGCAGGCCATAAGTCACAGAGTTGAGTAAAAATAGTTTTAATTCTATCTGTGGAAAAGAGCAATACACAAATGTATAATCAGAAATTATTGGCGATATTCTGTGCATCAATTCTGATCGGGAAACAGGACAGTTTGTACTGCCAATGTTCTTTTACAATATATTAAAATCTGTCGTTTAGGATTATGTAAATTCTAAGAACGGCATCCAAAATCTATGAGACTGTTTCAAATTAGTACTTTGGGGAGAAAAATGAGCCAATGTCAATATTAAACCAAGTATAGTATGGAATGCCAAGAGATATATGGGCCCCATAGAAATAGGTCATGCATTCTTCCCAGTTTTTAAATACTATGTGTTCTGACCCATCTCTCCAAACACGACAAACAGTCTGAAGTTAACTCAAAGATTTCTTTTTTTCCCCAATGTATTTTATTAATTTTCTTAAAATAGACAAAACTGACAAACATACATTTAACATAGAGATGGGGTTGTATCTTCCCCACTTATTCTAGAAGTAAAATTTCAATACAGAAAAAGGAATACATTCAAAAATTACTTAAAGTCAACTTATTACTTTAAATGAAAAGAAGAAATTTATTTTACCTTATATAGTAAATCTTCAAACATAAACTAATTCTAACATAACTCTTAAATCATATCCCTACTAATACAATTCTCTTATTTATTTATTTTTTACTTTTAGTATTTCTTCTTATTTATCCATATATACACTTTGTTCCATATCTCATTAAATTCTGTTTCCTCTTGATCTTTTAACCGTCTTGTCATCGTATCCATTTCAGCGCAGTCTAATATTTTCTTAATAACTTCCTCTTCTTTGGGAACATTTTCCCCTTAACTCAAAGATTTCTTTATTAGGAGTGTCTGCAGCCCTGCAACCTGGGGGCTGTTGACTCTCCATCTGAGGGCTGACAGACGACACAGGCTCCACCTCTATCTCTTTCTCTGCCGGCTCCGTTGCATCTTCCCCTTCAGAGCTCTCAGGTTGCCTTGAGGCTGATCCTGACACCACCACCACCACCTCCTCCAATTCAGCTGGTGGAGGAGCCAGCGACCGACAGGCCAGAACGCTAGGCCTCATCTAAATCATTATTAGCATTAGAACCCAATGCTAGTGTTAGTCTAAAAATGCCAAAATACACCAAAAAAAAAAAGTATGAGATTCACAGTTATGTCTTTCGTCTCTCATCTCCTTTCTCCCCTCAATTTCTCATCTTACTTCTGGGTTCTGAAAAAGTCATAATTTGCCTATTGTAAACTAGTACTAAAACTTAGTTTGAGAAATGGTTGGTGCTCAGAGAGGGGTGGCATATAAATCCAATTAATAATAATAATAATGCAGATGAAACCAACTTTAATTGGCTGAAAATCACGATATAAGTTGATATCATGGGACAAAACTGATAAATGAAACCCCCAAAACATTATCTGGCGTTCTGTCTCATTTGATTCAATGGAGACAAATCAGGTTTTATCAAAATGCTATTTCTCCTACCCATTAGACATGCCATTTCTTCATTTTGCTCTTAATCTGTGAATGAATATAACAAATTCATAAAACACGATTTAAGTATTGCCCACAAGATCATATGCTGCAACGTCCTACCGGTCAATGACTACTTCAGCTTCAACCACAATAACACAAGAGCACGCAACAGATTCAAACTTAATATTAACCGCTCCAAACTTGACTGTAAAAAATATGACTTTAACAATCGAGTTGTCGAACCGTGGAACTCATTACCGGACTCAATAGTGTCAACCCCTAACCCCCAACATTTCTCCCTTAGACTATCCATGATTGACCTCTCCAGGTTCCTAAGAGGTCAATAAGGGGTGTACATAAGTGCACTAGGGTGCCTTTCGTCCCCTGTCCAATTGTCTTTCCTTTATCTCATATATCATATATATTTTCTTCCTTTCATATATCTTCTCCTCTATTTTTACATATTATCTTTATATATATTACTTCATGTCTATTCTCTTCCATATGTATTGTGTATTGGACAAATGAATAAATAAAAATAAAATAAATAATATAAAATAAATCCCGTCCAAATACCTGGGTTTTCTTCTTCAACCCATCCCCAAAATATTGTATTAAACTTTATAGCCTATGAATGCTAAACTCAACTTTAAGAAATAATTACAAATTAAAACAGCACAGACAGATTCAAATGCCATGGAATTTTCAGGTAGAAAATAAAAACATACACAGTTTTGACTGAATTTATTCAATAGAAACTGCATATCCTTACAACTTTCCTTTCAACAAAAATATATCCCTGAGGTAAGCACAGGGAGCACTTTAAAATACAGTGGTACCTCAAGATATGAACCCCTCGTCATACGAACAACTCGAGATACGAACCCGGGGTTCAGAAAAAAATTGCCTCTTCTTACGAACTTTTTTCGTGTTACGAACGCCAAACCCGAACTTCCGGGTTCGGCGTTCGGGAGGCTGCTGGGAAGCCCCGCCGCCCGGCTGTCACCTTTTAAAACAGCCTGGGGGCTTCTCGGCGGCCTCCCGAATGCCGAACCCGGAAGTTCAGGTTTGGCGTTCGGCGTTCGGGAGGTCGCTGAGAAGCCCCCAGGCTGTTTTAAAAGGTGACAGCCGGGCGGCAGCGGGTTTTTTGCGGGGGGGTTTTTTGGTTGCACGGATTAATTGACTTTACATTGTTTCCTATGGGAAACAATGTTTCGTCTTACGAACCTTTCGTCTTACAAACCTCCCCCTGGAACCAATTAAGTTCGTAAGACGAGGTATGACTGTATTTGAAATGCTGTCAATCAGGAAAGCTGGTCCTCACAACTGATTGTGGATTTTAAACCCATTAACCCCAGTCAGCCTGATCAAAGATAAGAACTGCGGAGATTAAGGTCCAAATATCTGGAGGACACTAGATTGCCTACTCCTGCTCTATATAAATGCAAAGTATATTTTCCTGTTTGCTATCCATAATTTATAATCATATCTTCTAGCAAGAATAAAACGCTACCGTATGCACTTTGGAGCCAATCTATACTGATATACCTGCTATATGAATTTATTTGTATTCTTAAGCCAAGAGCACAATTTGTTGAACATTCACAGTCCACATTGGATATATAGTGACAGCTTTGACCCTGTGACCTGAATTCTCCTCAACCAAAATCCCACCATCATTTAGTTCAAACTTTAAAAGACAAAAATATTCCTCTACTTTTCTATAGCAATATAACACAGATAAAAATGGCATGTAATATAAACTTTTCATGCGGTTCATTCCAGACTTGTGAAGAAAAGAGGAGGTAGAAGTAGTATTAGTCATGTTTGCTGCCCTGAATTGTTTATAAAAATAATAAAGAATGGTTACAAGAATGGAGGAAGGTCTTAAGCATAAAACGTATCAGAAAAGACTTAATGAACTCAATCTGTATAGTCTGGAGGACAGAAGGAAAAGGCGGGACATGATCAAAACATTTAAATATGTTAAAGGGTTAAATAAGGTTCAGGAGAGAAGTGTGTTTAATAGGAAAGTGAACACAAGAACAAGGGGAAACAATCTGAAGTTAGTTGGGGGAATGATCAAAGACAACATGAGAAAATATTATTTTACTGAAAGAGTAGTAGATCCCTGGAACAAACTTCCACCAGACGTGGTTGATAAATCCACAGTAATTGAATTTAAACATGCCTGGGATAAACATATATCCATTGCAAGATAAAATACAGGAAATAGTATAAGGGCAGACTAGATGGACCATGAGGTCTTTTTCTGCCGTCAGTCTTCTATGTTTCTATGTTTTCATGCGGTTAATTCCAGACTTGTGAAGAAAATAGGAGGTGGAAAGAGTATTAGTTATGTTTGCTGCCCTGAATTGTTTATAAAAATAATAAAGATGTGATAAAAACTAAAAGAAAAGAAAACCACAAACATATTTCTGTAGGAGGATATTTCTCAAGCAATACAAATTAGGACATTCCTTACATTAAATCAGGAAAATGTGTAAGGAGTAGCATCCAATTTTAAGATTGCACTAATCTCAAGATCACAGCAAGTTGTGCTGATCTTAAGAAATTTCTTGTGGCAGCAGAAGTGCCCACGTGGCTTCGAAAACTAGATAATTTTTACATGCCCTTCAAAAATATTTTGCTTACTTGGTAATTGATAAGGATAGAAGAATATCATTTACCAGTGAGTCATGTAGAGTAAATTAACATTCTCTCAGTTGGAACAATGGTATTGATCTGTAAGCAGCAAATTAGTGTGTGTGTGGGGAGGGGAGAGGGCAAGAGGGAGAAAGAAAGAGAATGAATGAATGAATGAATGAATGGGAATGAATCAGAGAATGCATAAATACAAATATGTAACACACCCACAAGCACAGGGTAATATAGGCAGGTAATAAAAAAGGATAAGCCTGACGTCACAGATTGCTAACTTAGCAAAATGAATATCAGTTTTTAGATAATGAAAATCTTTTTTCCAGTAAGCAAATTACAACAAATTATTTCACTTACGCAATAGCTGGCATGTACAACTCAAACCTTCGAATAAAATTAGTGAGACAGTCTGGTGTATCATAACTAATTTGATTTAGGAGGCCTTCTACAGTATCTGCAGGGAGTTCGATTCCTCTTTTCCTAGGGATTTAAAAGAATTTGTATATCAACTGCTGAAATTAATTTTGGATTAGTATCGAACAGTCATTTCTTTTGTGTGTGCAAATGCTGATAAAAAACCCGAATAGTCAAATAGCCCTGGCTAACCATTATATAATACTTTTTAACATATCCCTAGCTAACCTCTACCCTTAAAAACAAAACATCCAATAAAATACTGTACGTATTTCCTTTCTTGGAATAACTTTGTTAATAAATTATATCCACACACATCAGATATTTCCTGAATCTTAATACCAAATCTATTGTTCCATTTCCTTGCGCCATTTCCTTGTGCCATGCTTTAATAAACAAAACTGTTTTGTTTATTAACTCACAAACAAGAATTTCTAAGCCTTATACAGCAGCATAAATTTCCATTAGTAGTAACGTTTTGGTTACTGAAATTATACAACAGCTTCTACTGGGGTATAAGCCCTATTTTCATTGTCTTTCATTTTCCTACCATTTTGCCAAAATTTTGTAATACAACCTGTTTTATTCATAAATGTCAATTTTCCATGTTCAGAAATTTTTAAATGGCCTGATACAGCAGTGGGGTCAGATCTTAGGTTTTTGCATCCTATTCCTTTCCTAACTTTCAGGTTTTTAAATCTTACTGGGGATCAAATCTCAGAAAATGATAGAAGAGATTATACAATGGGAATCATGATGGTTCAATTGTGCTGCCCAATTTCAAGCAGATTTTACAAATAAGTAAATATTATTATGACTGCACCATTAATTTATTTCCTGAAATACCGTAAAACCTGCTTGTTCTAGCTTAATGGAATTTTACTTCTAAATTCATAAATCAACAACCTTACATAGGAAGTAGGTGTCAGGCCCAAGGTTAATATGTAAATTCAAAGGCTGGCCTGACACAGTATGAGAAAAAATAAATAAATAAAGTGAGAGAATATGCCACGTAGCACATTCCTTCACGCAGAATCCAAAGTAACTGAACACAGGAAGGAATTAGAAATCCCTGCATTGGATTTGTTCACATGGATTGCCCTTGTGAGTGTGGGGATGGGAGATGAGCTTTTGACCTGGATGTAATCTTAAGGGACCTTAAGTTGGATTGAAGCATGCTGAATCCAAATTAGCTTTGTTAATAAATATGACTCTACGCTAGAGAAATAAGACGTGGAAGTTCATTATTTTTCTCAGATGCTTTTTTTGTTCACTTGACAGTGGGATCAAATGTCAAAATGTTTCCACTAGACACAAGAACAGTTTCCCCCCCAAAAAATTCCCTCAACAGTGTCAAACTATTTACTAAGTCTGCACTACTATTAATCTTCTCATCGTTCCCATCACCCAACTCCTCCCACAAATGACTGTATGACTATAACTTTGTTGCTTGTATCCCTTTACAATTTATATTGAGTGGTTCCTAATATGATTGGATTGCTTATTTGTATCAGAACTATCATTAAGTGTTTGTACCTCATGATTCTTGACAAACTTATATTTTCTTTTATGTACACTGAGAGCCTGTGTACCAAAACAAATTTCTTATGTGTCCAATCACACTTGACAAATAAAATTTGTGTATTTTTAAATTTAAACAGAATAATTGAGAAAGTCTGCAAAAAATAACAATTAATGATGAAGTACCAATGACCTGGTTATTTTTTTTAAACCCAGAGTTGTTAACTTACTTGGCAAAGTATAAAATAGTTTCTGGCTTAATGGCTCCATCCAAGTGGACATGAAGCTCAACCTGCAAGAGATAAAATGTTATATAAATCTACTGTAATTAGCCATCCAATTTTTACATCCAGCTGCATTTTTACTCCCTTATAACATTCTGCGCCCCTTCATCAAAATGCAAGCCATTTTAAAATTTGATGAAAATTCAAATAATCTTGTGAAACAACAGAGAAAATTTCAAGTTGAAAACAATAACAAAACCCCTTTACTTACGTACACATAAATTGCCTTGCTTTTGCTGAAAACAGGAGGAAAGAGTATTCTGTTCTGAATAGAGACTGAGGACTATCCATGACTATTTGTTATATGGAAAAAATAATATGTAACTGAAGATACGAAAGAACCTATAGTCTGTGAAAGATAGAAACATAGAAACATAGAAGTCTGACGGCAGAAAAAGACCTCATGGTCCATCTAGTCTGCCCTTATACTATTTTCTGTATTTTATCTTAGGATGGATATATGTTTATCCCAGGCATGTTTAAATTCAATTTATCTACCACGTCTGCTGGAAGTTTGTTCCAAGGATCTACTACTCTTTCAGTAAAATAATATTTTCTCATGTTGCTTTTGATCTTTCCCCCAACTAACTTCAGATTGTGTCCCCTTGTTCTTGTGTTCACTTTCCTATTAAAAACACTTCCCTCCTGGACCTTATTTAACCCTTTAATATATTTAAATGTTTCGATCATGTCCCCCCTTTTCCTTCTGTCCTCCAGACTATACAGATTGAGTTCATTAAGTCTTTCCTGATACGTTTTATGCTTAAGACCTTCCACCATTCTTGTAGCCCGTCTTTGGACCCATTCAATTTTGTCAATATCTTTTTGTAGGTGAGGTCTCCAGAACTGAACACAGTATTCCAAATGTGGTCTCACCAGCATTCTATATAGCGGGATCATAATCTCCCTTTTCCTGCTTGTTATACCTCTAGCTATGCAGCCAAGCATCCTACTTGCTTTCCCTACCGCCTGACTGCACTGTTCACCCATTTTGAGACTGTCAGAAATCACTACCCCTAAATCCTTTTTTTTAAGTATTTGCTAACACAGAACTGCCAATACAATACTCAGATTGAGGATTCCTTTTCCCCAAGTGCATTATTTTACATTTGGAAACATTAAACTGCAGTTTCCATTGCTTTGACCATTTATCTAGTAAAGCTAAATCATTTACCATATTACAGACGCCTCCAGGAATATCAACCCTATTGCACACTTTAGAGCAGAGGTCCCCAACCTTTTTTGCACCAGGGACCGGCTTTAAGCTAGACCAGTTTTCCATGGCCCGGTGGTGGGGGTGGGGGGGCTTTGGTCATATGGGGGTGGGGTTATGGAGGGGTGGAGCCAGGGCCGCCATCAGGAATTTTGGCGCCCCATACAGCCTAAGTGTCTGGGGGCCCCCCTCCCCACCATTTTAAAACTACTTTATTTTGCGACATACCAATTATGTATGAAATTTACCTTCTTTGGGGAGGGGTGAAAGGGGTAAGAGAGGAAGGAGTGAAAGAAGGGAATGAGGGAGGAAAGAAGGGAGGAAGGAAAAGGAAAGCAAGAAATGGAGGGAGGAAAGGAAGGAAAGAAAGAAAGAAAGAAAGAAAGAAAGAAAGAAAGAAAGGGGGAAGGGACAGGAACAGAGGAAGGAAGCAAGGAAACTTATGAAAGGGGAGAGTAAGAGAGGAAAGACTGAAGGAAGGGAAGGAGGGAAGAAGGTAGGAAGGAGAAAGAAAAGAAGAAATAGAGGAAGGGAAGGTAAAAGAGAGAAAGAAAAAGAGCAAGAAAGAAAGAAAGCAAGAAAGAAAGAGAATGAAAGAGAAATAAAAATAGAGAGGGGGAATGAAAGAAATGGAAGGAGAGAAAGCAAGAGAAAGAAAGAAAGCAAGAGAGAAAAAAAGAATGAAAGAGCAAGACAGCAAGACAGCAAAAGAAAGAGAGAAAGAAAGAAAGAAAGAAAGAAAGGCAACTTCAAAGAAAGGCTCACTGAGCATCTCTCACTCTCTTTCTATCCCTCTTTCTTTCTCTCTCTTCCTTTCTATCTCTCCTCTTCCTTTATCTCCTCTCTCTCTCTCCCTCTCTCTTTCTCTCCCCCTCTCTCCCCCCTTTCCCTCTCTCCCTCTCTTGCTATCTCTCCCCCCTCTCCCTCTCTCTTTCTCTCTCTCCCTCTCTCTCTTTCTCTCTCTCTCCCCCTCTCTCCCTCTCTCTTTCTCCCTCTCCCTCTCTTTCTCTCTCTCTCCCCCCTCTCTCCCTCTCTCTTTCTCTCTCTCCCTCTCTTGCTATCTCTTTCTCTCCCCCCTCTCTCCCTATCTCTTTCTCTCTCTCCCTCTCTTGCTATCTCTTTCTCCCCCCTCTCTCCCTCTCTCTTTCTCCCTCTCCCTCCACTCACCCATCCCGGGGGTCTTTTTCGGACTTCCCAATCCAAGTCACGCAGCCTTGCGGAGCTCCTGGTGGTCTCTCATCCCCGAATCAGCCAGGTAAACACGGCCCCCTCTTCCCTGGCCCGAAACCAGCGTGAAGATTGGGGGAATTTCTGCGCAACCCCGGCCACTTTCGGGGTTAAATTCCTCTCCCCACCCTCTCCGCACCTCCGAAGGGAGCAGGGCAGCGTTGCTGGGCTGGCCAATTCTGGGCAGGGGGCGAATTCCTCCCGAGGGGGTGGAGGTGTGGATGTGTGCGTGCGCCCGGAAGGCGTCCGAACTTTGCCCGGCGGAGCTCTGCAAACACGAGGCAGGGAGGGAGGGAGGCCGTTGCCCGGCCAGCGGGCACCAAACAGGGCAGGGCTCCATGGGAGGGGAGGGGGCACCTCACGGCTGGGGGCTGCCTGGCTTTGTGATTTTGGCTGGGGGGGGGAGTTAGGAAGGTCCTACTTCTCCCCCCCCCCCAGCCAAAAATTCAAAGCCTATCTGCTGGATACGGGCGATGAGTGGGACAGAGCGGCGCGGAAGCCTCTTGCAGCAGCTGCCACAGCCACCGGCTTCGGCGCCGCTCGTCCCGCTCATCGCCCGTATCCAGCAGATAGGCTTTGAGTTTTTGGCTGGGGGGGGAGAAGTAGGACCTTCCTAACTCCCCCCCAGCCAAAATCACAAAGCCAGGCAGCCCCCAGCCGCCAAAGGAGCCTCCTGATTCTCCCCGCCCTGCCCGACGCCCCACCCTGTCCTGCATAATGTCCTCTGCCGGGAGGGCAGCGGCGCCGCGGACCGGCTGGAAAACCCCAACGGCCCGGTCCCGGTCCGCGGACCGGCGGTTGGGGACCTCTGCTTTAGAGTCATCGGCAAATAGGCAAACCTTCCCTACCAAACCTTCCCCTATGTCACTCACAAACATATTAAAAAGAATAGGACCCAGAACAGACCCTTGTGGCACACCGCTTGTAACCTGACTCTACTCAGTATACTCGCCATAAACAATAACTCTCTGATTTCTACGCTTCAGCCAGCTGCAAATCCATTGAACTATCCGGGGATTAAGTCCAATCTTAGTATCCAAAAAAAGGTAAAGGTTTTCCCTGTCCAACTCTAATGGGGAGATGCTCATCTATTTCCTAGCCAATGAAGTCAGTGTTGTCCCAAGACATTTCCCCCCACCCTCCTTGCCTTTCGTAAACTTCTTAAAACCCACCTCTGCCGCCAGGCATGGGGGAACTGAGACATTTCCCCTGGGCCTATACAGTTTATGCATGGTATATTTGTGTGTTTGTTTCTTTTTTAAATAAGGGTTTTTTAGTGATTTTAATTATTAGATTTGTTATATATTGTGCTATTTCTGTTGTGAGCCGCCCCGAGTCTACGGAGAGGGGCGGCATACAAATCTAATAAATAATAATAATAATAATAATAATAATTATTATTATTATTATTATTATTATTTCCACAGTCATATGACATAAGAACGTAAGAAGAGCCATGCTGAATCAGGCCAAATCCCATCGAGTCCAGCATTCTGTGACACACAGTCGCCCACCAATTGTCCATGGGGATCTTGAGCAGAAAGAGAAGGAAAGACCCTCCCTTTCCCTTGACCCCCAACAAGTGGTACTCAAGGGAATCCTGCCTGCCTCAAACAACATAGAGGCAGCACTTGGACCAGCATGACTATATATAAACCAGCATGACCAGCATGACTATACGTAATGGTGCAGAGAACACTTACCTTCTCACCAAAGTACATATATATTTACTCACATTTGCATGCATCATTGCTAGGGGAACAGGAGCTGAGGCAGTAATGGGAAGTCACCCTGTTGTACAGTGCTCAGGTCTCATAAAAACATAGAAAATTGACGGCATGGTCCATCTAGTCTGCCCTTATACTATTTCTTATATTTTATCTTAGGATGAATATATGTTTATCCCAGGCATGTTTAAATTCAGTTACTGTGGATTTACCAACCACGTCTGCTGGAAGTTTGTTCCAAGCATCTACTACTCTTTCAGTAAAATAATATTTTTTCAAACCCAGGCCCTCAAGCATTTATTTATTTATTTATTTATATTTATTTTGTCCAATACACAATGAGAGTTTTAGAGTTTTAGTAAAATACATGATAAAGGTTATAGAGGAGATACTCATAGTAAAATATATCTATGAAATACAGTGAACCCTCGAGTTTCGCGTGTTCAAGTATCGCGAAAGGGCTATTTCGCGAGTTTTCAACCAGGAAGTAAACTCCACCATCTGCGCATGCGTGCCCTTCCACGCATGCATAGATGGTGGAGTTTCCCCGCCGGGCAGAGGCTTCCCTGGGTCTTCCCCCTCTTGCCCCCGTAAGACCCCAGCGGCGGCGCCAGCTGGGGAAAGCGCGCGCGTTTGGGGACTCCCTAGATCCGCTCCCCAGCTGGGGAGCGGATATACGGAGTCCCCAAACGCGCGCGCTTTCCCCAGCAACGCGCGCGCGTTTGGGGACTCCCTAGATCCGCTCCCCAGCTGGGGAGCGGATCTAGGGAGTCCCCAAACGCGCGCGCTTTCCCCAGCAACGCGCGCGGGGTGGGGACTCCCTAGATCCGCTCCCCAGCTGGGGAGCGGATCTAGGGAGTCCCCAAACGCGCGCGCTTTCCCCAGCAACGCGCGCGGGGTGGGGACTCCCTAGATCCGCTCCCCAGCTGGGGAGCGGATCTAGGGAGTCCCCAAACGCGCGCGCTTTCCCCAGCAACGCGCGCGTGGTGGGGACTCCCTAGATCCGCTCCCCAGCTGGGGAGCGGATCTAGGGAGTCCCCAAACGCGCGCGCTTTCCCCAGCAATGCGCGCGCTTTCCCCAGCAACGCGCGCACGGTGGGGACTCCCTAGATCCGCTCCCCAGCTGGGGAGCGGATCTAGGGAGTCCCCAAACGCGCGCGCACCCCAGGCGCGAGCAACGGGGTGGGCGGGCGAAGGGCGGGCGGCAGTGGAAGCAAAAACACCATCTGCGCACGCGCAGATGGTGTTTTTACTTCCGCACCGCTACTTCGCTAAAAATCGATCATCGCGTGGGGTCCTGGAACGGAACCCTCGCGATGATCGAGGGTTCACTGTAATAGAAATGAAGATATAGTAATAGAACATATCAATGAAAGAATAGAAGAAGAGATATAGGAATAGAAGAAAGGTATAGGAGATATAGGAGAGCAATAGGACAGGGGACGGAAGGCACTCTGGTGCACTTGTACTCGCCCCTTACTGACTTCTTAGGAATCTGGATAGGTTAACCATAGATAATCTAAGGGTAAAGTGTTGGCGGTTTGGGGATGACACTATGGAGTCCGGTAATGAGTTCCACGCTTCGACAACTCGGTTACTGAAGTCATATTTTTTACAGTCAAGTTTGGAGCGGTTAATATTAAGTTTAAATCTGTTGTGTGCTCTTGTGTTGTTGTGGTTGAAGCCGAAGTAGTCGCCGACAGGCAGGACGTTGCAGCATATGATCTTGTGGGCAATACTTAGATCTTGTTTAAGGCATCTTAGTTCTAGGCTTTCTAGGCCCAGGATTGAAAGTCTAGTCTCGTAGGGTATTCTATTTCGAGTGGAGGAGTGAAGGGCTCTTCTGGTGAAGTATCTTTGGACATTTTCAAGGGTGTTGATGTCTGAGATGTGATATGGGTTCCAAACAGATCAGCTGTATTCGAGGATGTGTCTGGCAAAAGTTTTGTAAGCTCTGGTAAATAGTGTGAGATTGCCAGAGCAGAAGCTACGTAGGATTAGGTTTACAACTCTTGAAGCCTTCTTGGCTATGTAGTTGCAGTGGGCTTTTGCACTTAAATCTTTTGTTATTAGTATACCAAGGTCTTTAACCGAGTGGGGATTATCTGTGGTAATTAGATTATTCAGTTTGTATTTGGAGTTCAGATTCTTCTTCCCAATGTGTAGGACATTCCTGCTGACAAGCTCAGCGTCTTTGACCGCTGAGCTGTTGCACCTCTTTTGTACCAATATGTCTTAATTTATTGCATTTTCAATGTCCTGAGGAACTCAAGATATGTGATCCAAGCCTCATTCATACAATAAGAGCCTCGGCGGTACAGTGATTACAGTGCAGTACTGTAAGCTACTGCTGATCACTGGCTGCCAGCAGTTTGGCAGATCGAATCTCAGTAGCTTCAAGGTTGACTCAGCCTTCCATCCTTCCAAGGTCGGTAAAATGAGGACCCAGATTTTTTTTTTTTGGGGGGGGGGATATGCTTACTCTCTGCAAGTTGCTTGGAGAAGGCTGTAAAGCACTGTAAAGCGGTATGTACCAGTACTGTAAGTCTAAATGCTAAATAACCGTGAAATTCCTGATCACTAAATCGAGATGATAAATTGATCCTGTAATTAAAGAATTGACCTACTAGATGTTATTATCTGTTATCTTGTACTAATATAAAGACAGCTTCAGTGGCATACATTATTGACAAAATGTCTTTTTCCCTCTTGCAGAGAGTATTTGCAGATTAGAGAAAATATTCTGATGAATGTGTAAGTAACATCCAATCCAGATGAATTGTTGTTTTCATAGAAACATAGAAGACTGACAGCAGAAAAAGACCTCATGGTCCATCTAGTCTGCCCTTATACTATTTTCTGTATTTTATCTTAGGATAGATATATGTTTATCCCAGGCATGTTTAAATTCAGTTACTGTGGATTTACCAACCACGTCTGCTGGAAGTTTGTTCCAAGGATCTACTACTCTTTCAGTAAAATAATATTTTCTCACGTTGCTTTTGATCTTTCCCCCAACTAACTTCAGATTGTGTCCCCTTGTTCTTGTGTTCACTTTCTAAACACTTCCCTCCTGAACCTTCTTTAACCCTTTAACATATTTAAATGTTTCGATCATGTCCCCCCGTTTCCTTCTGTCCTCCAGACTATACAGATTGAGTTCATTAAGTCTTTCCTGATACATTTTATGCTTGAGACCTTCCACCATTCTTGTAGCCCGTCTTTGGACCCGTTCAATTTTGTCAATATCTTTTTATAGGTGAGGTCTCCAGAACTGAACACAGTATTCCAAATGTGGTCTCACCAGCGCTCTATATAGCGGGATCATAATCTCCCTCTTTCTGCTTGTTATACCTCTAGCTATGCAGCCAAGCAACCTACTTGCTTTCCCTACGGCCTGACTGCACTGTTCACCTATTGTTTTCCTATTACAAGTGGTCCTTGACTTACAACTGTTCATTTAACAACAGTTCAAATTATGAGGGCCTCAGAAAAATTAATTTGCCACCTGCCCTTAAAGTTACAACTGTTGCAACAGTCTCACTCCTACGTTATCACAATTTGGATGTTTAGCAAGGAGCCTGCATTTACAACTAGTTGCGGCAATATCAATTGGGGAAGCCAGTTTAGCTTAACAACTACACAATTTATTAATAGTCATGATAAACATGGTAGTAAAATCAGGTGTGGTCACATGGTGAGTTGCTTTATGACTTATGATAGAAACACCAGTCCCATTTCTGGTGATTAATAATAATAATATAATAAATTATTATTCATCATATTTTTTTAAATAAATGGCACCAAGAAAGAATGTATACTTTCATAAGAAGCGGGGGAAACACACCCCCACTTTATGTTCATTGTTTGTATGTATTTGTTTGTTTTTTATGAAAAATAATAAAAAAATTGGAAAAAAAAAGAAAGATATACAAAGTGGGACTAGTAATGAATGAAATTATTTTTCATAATAGTGCCATATACAAAATTTAGAATTATGAAGGAAGTTTCTGGGGAAAGGTCTGTAAGCAAATTCTTAAATTTACTAATAGAATTATCATTAGGCTTTCCTGTTAGCTTCAAACTTCTCAGTTATAATCAAATGACCTCACATGAATAAGATGTGTTTTTTAGTTTGTTTTATTCAGCCAGCTGGTAGGGACTACAACTCACAGTCTCTTGACCTCTAGGCCAGCACTTTAACTATTAGGCACCATGGCTTTCTTTCATGCTCATCAGACATACAGAAAGTTAATTTACATATAAGACATACAAATCTTACTTATAAACCATGTCTGTTATTTCATACATTGCCATAGTATTGAGGAAGCAAAGCCAAATCTATCAAGTTAAACTATACTACCGTAACTGCATAGCTAGAGGTATAACAAGCAGGAAGAAGGAGATTGTGATCCCGCTATATAGAGTGCTGGTGAGACCACATTTGGAATACTGTGTTCAGTTCTGGAGACCCCTGCAAAAAAATGGCTTTCGGCGACTGCTGGGAAGCCGCGCGGCTGTTTTAAAAGGTGACAGCCGGCCTGGGGGGCTTCCCAGCACCCCCCCGAACGGGGGGTGCTGGCAAGCCCCCCAGGCCGGCTGCGACCTTTTAAAACACCCGCGCCGCTTCGCAGCTGTCTCCCGAAGCCGAACGCGGAAGTTCGGCTTTAGCGTTCGGCTTCGGGAGACAGCTGCGAAGCGGCGCGGGTGTTTTAAAAGGTCGCAGCCGGCCTGGGGGGCTTGCCAGCAGCCCCCGAACCCCGAACCCGGGTTCGGGGGGGTACTGGGAAGCCCCCCAGGCCGGCTGTCACCTTTTAAAACAGCCGCGCGGCTTCCCAGCAGTCGCCGAAAGCCATTTTTTTGCGGGGGTTTTTTTGGTTGCACGGATTAATTGACTTTACATTGTTTCCTATGGGAAACAATGTTTCGTCTTACGAACCTTTCGTCTTACGAACCTCCTCCTTGCACCAATTAAGTTCGTATCATGAGGTATTACTGTATATCCATCCTAAGATAAAATACAGAAAATAGTATAAGGGCAGACTAGATGGATCATTAGGTTTTTTCTGCCGTCAATCTTCTATGTTTCTATGTTTCTATGTAACTCTATACAACCTCACTGTTCTGCTTGAAAAAACTGAATGCATATCCAATTTCTAATGGAGCTTGACATTCGTACAGTTCCACTGAACAAGAATTACATCCAGTTTTTTCATAACTGAAATCAAGAAAATTTCATCAATTAACTGGTATACCGACACAGTAATGATTTCTAATTAATTAAAAGAGAGCTGCCAAACCTATAACAATATTATTCCCACCAGCCTGCCCAGCAAATTATCATGGGTCTGCTTGAACATTAATTTTTAGAGAGAACATTCAGTTCCATAGTTTATGAAGTTTTTGTATACAGTGATCCCCCGGGTATTGCGACCCCGATCATTGCGAAATGGCTATATGGCGATTTTGCAACCCGGAAGTAAAAACACCATCTGCGCATGCGCGCCATTTTCTTTCTATGGCCACGCATGCGTAGATGGTGGAGTTTGCCGGGCAGATCAGCTGTCTTCCTAGGCTCGCCACCGTCCCACGCGCTCCTGAGGCCGGCGGGGAGATCCTTCATGCCCCTGCCCGCCGAGTGCCCCAACCGCCGAGTGCCCCAAACGGCAGGATCCGCTCGGTCGCCCGCGGCTTTTTTCCTGCGGACTCGCCCCGCCGCTCTTGCCCCCGCTTGGAGAAGATGCACTTGCGCGGGACTTTGCTGCTCCTCTCGCTCCTCCTCAGCAGCGGCGGCACGAGCGGCGGCGGCACGAGCGGTGGCGGCACGAGCGGCGGCGGCACGAGCGGCGGCGGCACGAGCGGCGGCCGGACGAGCAGCGGCGGCACGAGCGGCAGCCGGACAAGCGGCGGCGGCACGAGCGGCGGCCAGACAAGCGGCGGCGGCACGAGCGGCGGCCGGACAAGCGGCGGCCGCACCAGCGGCGGCGGCACAAGCGGCGGCGGCATGAGCGGGGGCCGGACAAGCGGCGGCCGCACCAGCAGCGGCGGCACGAGCGGCGGCGGCACGAGCGGCGGCCGCACCAGCAGCGGCGGCACGAGCGGCGGCCGGACAAGCGGCGGCGGCACGAGCGGCGGCCGGACAAGCGGCGGCCGCACCAGCAGCGGCGGCACGAGCGGCGGCGGCACGAGCGGCGGTGGCACGAGCGGCGGCCGGACAAGCGGCGGCCGCACCAGCGGCGGCCGCACCAGCGGCGGCGGCACCAGCGGTGGCCGGACAAGCGGCGGCAGCACCAGCGGCGGCGGCACCAGCGGTGGCCGGACAAGCGGCGGCAGCACCAGCGGCGGCCGGACAAGCGGCGGGCAGGCGGGCGGCTCTTCAGCTGTTGGGCGGGGGTCTTCCCAGGTGCGGAAGTAAAAAACACCATCTGCACATGCCTGGCCATGGAAAAAAAGGGCGCGCATGCGCAGATGGTGTTTTTACTTCCGCAGCGCTACTTCGCGAAAACCCGCTCATTGAGGGGGGTCCTGGAACGGAACCCTCGCAATGATCGGGGGATCATTGTATTTTATTCTTCCAACAACAAAGATGTGAGAAATATTGACTGCCCAGTTATTTGATCCCCCTACAAATGAATTTGCACATTTCAAAGTTAGGAAACTATTTAAATGAAGCAAAAGTGCCACCGCTAGTTTCATTCATTATTTTCCAAAGGAAGGAAAATTTCTGGCTGTAGTTTTTTGTACATTTACTTGGAACTATGTTCCATAAAATCCACCAGGGAGTGACTTTTTAGTTATATTGTACATGTAAAATTTTGGGACACTACTAGAGCAGGGGTCCCCAACCCCCGGGATGTGGCCCAGTACCGGGCCACGGCCCATTCGGAACTGGGCTGCGGAAGCTGCGGGTGAGCAAGCATGCGTGGTGCAACTCCACTTGCACAAGTGGCTGGTGAGCAAGCGTGCAACTCCATCTGTGCAAGCGTCCGGAACCACTTGTGCAAAAGAGGTTGCATGCATGCTCACTCATCATTCACGCAAGTGGAGCTGCGCACACATATTCCTCACCTGCTAGATTCCCTCCCTTCCAGTCCAGAAAGCCAGAAAGGTTGGAGACCACTGCAGTAGAGAATGAGAACTCTTTCTGGAATATGATTTAATGGATGAACAAGAGTATACCCAGTGGTAATATTTATTGTAATCATACCACAAGATTGGTAATTTATCTGACCTCAAATATCATTACCAGCCCTATAATGCTACTTTACATAAAGTTGATATACCAAATCTATGCACACATATTCAAAAATTATCACCCCAACCCAATAGGTTGAGATTGGTTTGTTTTTTTAAATTAGAAATTAGGTAACACATTTTTTACTAGACTCGAGGCCTTAGTTCATCAAAAGAAGATGACTAAGTCTCGGAGTAAACAAAAATAACGTGATAAGTTTTTTTGACATGTTTTTAATTACTATTTTTGTCTTGTCTTTATTAATTTTGAGGCCAGCTACTCTTCCAAAATTTTCCATTTCTTTTAACAATTCTTGACCAGATGTTAATGGATTTTCTATAATCTAAACAATATCGTCTCCAAAGACCTATTGGTCTTTAATTTTTAGACCTTTAATTTCTGGGTTTGCTCTTACTCTATTTAGTAGAATTTCAATGTAAAGAATATATAATAAAGGGGAGATTGGGCAGCCTTGCCTAACACCTTTTTCAATGTTAATTTTATCTGGTTTTTCTCCATTCATTAAAATAGTAGCTGTTTGACCCGAATAAATATTTTCTATCAATCTATTAAATTTCTCTCCATTGATTAAAGTAATTAAAAAATTTCTATTTACATTATCGAAGGCTGTTTGCGCATCGATGAAGAAGAGAGCCAAAAGGCATAGTTTAGGTCAATCAAGGGATTAGAGGAAAACTTGAACATATTTAATTATGCATGCATAATATTTTAACTCAGTTTAGTTTTATACAGGAAAAAGATTTAGCTACCATTTATTTTTCCTGAAAAGGCTTGGTTTCAAATTAAAAGGATGTATGTCATAAACTTGTGGCCCCCAACCTTTTGGACACCAGGGACCAGGCTCCATGGAGCAGTTTTTCCATGGACCGGAGGACGCGTGATTTTGCATGCCACCTGCATCCTGCAGATGGGGGCTTTGCTTGTTTGGCTGGCCCAGTTGCTGGTCCATGGACCAGGGATTGGGAACCTCTGACATAAATGATATAAATTTGAATACAGAATTTCACATTCTCTTTTCAACATTATAATTGTTCAAAAATTACTTTGCAGGTTTGCAGAGACCTGTATTTTTCGGAGTATAAGATGCTCAGGACTATAAGATGCATCTACCTTTTGGGGGAAGGAAAACAAGAAAATCTGCCTTTGCCTCCCAGCATCCATCTGGTATTCATCCCATTCACCATGGCCCATTTGGCGCTGCTGTGGCCCATTTTGCCAGGGCCTGGTCACCACCACAGTGGTTTGTTTGTCTGTCTGTCTGTCTGTCTGTCTATTTATTTATTTATTTATTTGATTTGTGTGCCGCCCCTCTCCGTAGACTCGGGGCGTCTAACAACAGTGATAAAAAACAGCATGTAACAATCAAATATTAAAACAACTTAAAAAAACCCTTATTATAAAACCAAACATACATACAAACATACCGTGCGTAAATTGTAAAGGCCTATAATTTCCTTGGAAACATTTTCGGAAGTGGTTAGGGTTGAGTTAGGGTGCCCTGGGGCTGAAAGGTTGATTTGCCCAAACTTCCCCAGCTGGCGTCTGTATTTAAGGCAGGATTAGAATTTGGGTTTCCTGTAGCTAGTCCAACATTTTAACCACTAGAACTCTTCTGTAGAATAGGTTAAAACAGATAAAATCAACATTTTAACCACTAGAACTCTTCTGTAGAATAGGTTAAAACAGATAAAATCAACATTTTAACCACTAGAACTCTTCTGTAGAATAGGTTAAAACAGATAAAATCAACATAACAGCTCATGCATTCCACAAAGCATTAAATATCAAAAATAAAATCTATTTTCAACTTTATTACTTATTGTGACAAATCAGATTACCGTATATACTCGAGTATAAGTCGGGTTTTTTTAGCCCAAAAATGGGCTGAAAAACCCGACCTCGACTTATAATCGGGTGACTGACATGTCACCACAAGAGGGCGCAAGCGGCTGAGGGAAAGACAGCCGTCTGCCTTTGCTTCAGCTAGAAAGAAGCGGCAACTGCCCGGTCAAGAAGCAAGAATCCACCTAGCCAAACGGCTTTTTTCTTGTTTAGCGCGGCGTTCAAGTGGTTGGCAGGTTCCTTTGCTTGCACGCAAGAGCCAACCACTCGAACGCCACGCTAAACAAGAAAAAAGCCGTTTTGCTGGGGGGGGGGGGAATTCTTGCTTCTTAAACCGGGAGCAGTTGCCCCCTCTCCCAAAGCGATGTCCCAAAGCGGTCTCCGGGAAGCGACCGAGGGAAAGGCAATCGTCTGCCTTTCCTTCAGCCCGAAAGAGGAGGCAAATGCCCCGCCTTCCCCCAGCCAGTTAACCGAGCGCTTCAAGTTAACCGGCTGGGGGAAGGCGGGGCATTTGCCTCCTCTTTCGGGCTGAAGGAAAGGCAGACGATTGCCTTTCCCTCGGTCGCTTCCCGCAGACCGCTTTGGGACATCGCTTTGGGAGAGGTTTAAGAAGCAAGAATCCCCCCCCCCCCAGCGAAACGGCTTTTTTCTTGTTTAGCGTGGCGTTCGAGTGGTTGGCAGGTTCCTTTGCTTGCACGCAAGAGCCAACCACTCGAACGACGCGCTAAACAAGAAAAAAGCCGTTTCGCTGGGGGGGGGGGATTCTTGCTTCTTAAACCTCTCCCAAAGCGATGTCCCAAAGCGGTCTCCGGGAAGCGACCGAGGGAAAGGCAATCGTCTGCCTTTCCTTCAGCCCGAAAGAGAAGGCAAATGCCCCGCCTTCCCCCAGCCAGTTAACCGAGCGCTTCAAGTTAACCGGCTGGGGGAAGGCGGGGCATTTGCCTCCTCTTTCGGACTGAAGGAAAGGCAGACGATTGCCTTTCCCTCGGTCGCTTCCCGCAGACCGCTTTGGGACATCGCTTTGCTTGCGCCTGCCCCTCCTACAGCGGAGAGAGGCGGCAAATGGCCAGCCCTTCCCCCACCCGCTTAGCTGAGCCCTTCGGGAAGGTGCCGCCTGTCTTCGCTGTAGGAAAGGCAGGCACATCCGAAGCGCGTGGGGAAGTGGCTGTGGGAGGCAACGACATTCCTAAGCCGGTGAGGTGTAGGGGGGGGGGTGGCGAGAAGATAGAAGCAAGAATCCACCCCCTCAGCTTTTCCCCCCTCTCCCCGCAAGAAAAGGAGCCAGCCAAACACTCCAATGCCGCGCTAGAGGGGGGAAAAGCCGATGAGGTGTGTGTGGGGGGGGGGGTGGATTCTTGCTTGTCTTCTCAACACCCCCTCACCCCACCTCTCGGGAAGAGAGCAACAGGAAAGGACGCGGTTTTCTTCTGCCGGGTCGAGGACAAAGCGGGTGTTGAGGGCGGCGGGCGAGCAACATTTCAGCGGGGAGAAAACCCCAAGCTGAGAGTGCCTTTTAAAATCACTCTCCTCTCAGCCTCGGCAAGCTGCCGAGAAGTGGGGTTTTCGGAGTGGGGAGGCAAAAACGCTCAGAATGTCACCAACGAGGCATTTCTCCAAGGGGCGGGGGTCCCTAAACTTTCCTTTAACCCCAGCGGACACAAAGATGGGAATGCGTGGTCCTTGCCAGCCACCCATCTGCGGGGGCTGCTCCGTGCCAAGGCAGAATTAAATTCAACAACCAAAATATTATATTTTTAAAAAACATACTTTTTTGACAGTTTGTTTGCCTTTTAAAACATCTCTCTGGCTGTGCCTAATGTCAACAATAAAATTTTTTGCCAGGTGAATTTTTTTTTGCCAGATTAGCTATGGATCTCACTGAAGAAATTTTAAAGAATACTCAAAATGATTCTTCATTTGCTTTGTAACCTTAAATAAAAAAACAATACAGTATTGACTCTGTAATTTACCCGGGGAGGGGACAGGAGGGGGGCGCAGACAGACAGGAAAGGAAGACAGACAGACAGACAGACAGAGACCTATGACCACAATTGAGCTCAAAATTTGTTGTTAAGCAAAAGCATTGTTAAGTGAAAATCACCACATTTTACTCAATCCATGACATTTCCTAGCTCTAACAGTGATGTGCAAGCTAGGGAAGTACCGGTACATCTGAAGACATGTGTAATGTTCTAGTTATGGTTAACTGTGTGGCAGAAAGTGGACTCTGGGTTTGTTTTCCTATTACAGTGAGGTTGAATGTACCATATATAATTTTACAAGAGCTCTCTCTCTTTCTCTCTCTGTATATACACATACAGTTTATATAGTAGATAATGTACAGTATATTTTTGTGTGCCTGTGTGTAATATTTATTTACACATATGGCATATATACATAGAATTAAGTATATTTTGGATGTTCAGTAATTGTAAATATAGAGGGAAATTGTATCTCTTTGAGGCAAGGAGAGGTCAAGTATCCTAACCCTAACCCAAACCAGCAGGAGCAGGGGATTAAGGTAAGTACCTAGGTACTTGCAATTTTTTTGCCTATACCTGCCTTGGGGGATATATACCTGTTTACCCTCTTTTAAACTTACAGAGCTAGTTTACTGGCTTTCTTTGAAATAAATATTCTAAAATATTTAATCTACTGATGCCTCAATTGATGTAATTTTATTGGTTTCCATTTTTATAAGTTACCAGTAGCCGCTGCAATTTCCACCCTCGACTTATACAGGGGTTTATAAATTTTCCCAGTTTTTGTGGCAAAAGTAGGCGCCTCGACTTATAGTCGGAGCGACTTATACTCGAGTATATACGGTATATTGATAACATCCTTCTGCCATAACATAAAATCCCATAGCCCAGAATAATGTTATCTCATTCAAAATTACAATGGATTTAAACAAGTCTGACAATGTTGAGGGAATTATTTGTTTAATAGAGTGATGGCATTCGTGAAAAAACTGTTCCTGTGTCTAGTTGTCTTGGTGTGCAGTGCTCTGTAGCGACATTTTGAGGGTAGGAGTTTTAGCTTTATTATATATGGATTAGAGCCGGGGTGGGCTGCCCCCAATATGCCTGGGATCATCGTTCCAGTAGCGGAAACGGTACATGCTCCCCGTGCAAAAATTCGCCAAAATCTCAGCGATTCTCAGCTTTTCTTTCCTTCTACGTGTGCGCGGAAGCAAAGAAATTTTGTGCGGAAGCAAAATCTTGTGCGAAGGTGCGCGGGCCTGCTGCTGCCTGCCCACACTGGCCTCTAGGACCGATCCGTTAGGGAAAGTTAAGTGCAGCCCTTCACTGATTAGAGCATACATTTGGCAAAGCATACATTTGGCAAAGCATACATTTGGCAAAGCAAAATATAATGTCATCTAAGTAAAAGAGGTGTACAGTGATCCCTCGTTTTCCGCGGGGATGCATTCCAAGACCACCCGTGAAAAACGAATCTCTGTGAAGTAGAGGAAAAATATTTTTTAATGTATTTAATGAGTATTTGGACTTTTAAAACCCACCATTTGCATTAAACAGTCATTCTATAATGTTTCTCAGCTGGAACTATATGTGATGTCCTACCAGTTTCTTTAATGGAGTACAGTAGTACTGTAGAAGAATTTTATGAATTTTCAATGGATTTAATGGATTTAAGCCCCCTTTGAAACCCGTGAAGTAGCGAATCCGCGAAAGATGAACCGCGGAGTAGCAAGGGATTACAGTGATCCCCCGCTCGTTGCGAGGGTTCCGTTCCAGGACCCCCCGCAACGAGCGGGTTTTCGCGAAGTAGCGCTGCGGAAGTAAAAACACCATCTGCGCATGTGCAGATGGTGTTTTAAACTTCCGCAGCGCTAGCGAGGAGCCGAAGATTGGGGGGCGGGGCGGCTCTTTTAAAACATCGCCGCCGACATGGGGGGCTCGCTAGCACCCCCCCGAACCCCCAACCCGGGTTTGGGGGGGTGCTAGCAAGCCCCCCATGTCGTCGGCGATGTTTTAAAAGAGCCGCGCCGCCCCCAATCTTCGGCTCCTCAGCGGCGAGCGAGCGAAGCCAAGCCGGCAGCAATGTCGCCGCCGCTGCAGCCAACGCGCGCTACGATCTTCCGGGCCAGCCAGGCTCAGCGGATCAAGCCCGGCTCCTCTCGGCCCAGCATCCCGGGCCAAGCGGCTGCCTTCCGTGACTGAGCCTGGCTGGCCCGGAAGATCGTAGCGCGCGTTGGCTGCAGCGGCGGCGACATTGCTGCCGGCTTGGCTTCGCTCGCTCGCTCGCCGCCCCCCAATCTTCGGCTCCTCAGCGGCGAGCGAGCGAAGCCAAGCCGGCAGCAATGTCGCCGCCGCTGCAGCCAACGCGCGCTACGATCTTCCGGGCCAGCCAGGCTCAGTGGATCAAGCCCGGCTCCTCTCGGCCCAGCATCCCGGGCCAAGCGGCTGCCTTCCGTGACTGAGCCTGGCTGGCCCGGAAGATCGTAGCGCGCGTTGGCTGCAGCGGCGGCGACATTGCTGCCGGCTTGGCTTCGCTCGCCGCTGCAGCCAACGCGCGCTACGATCTTCCGGGCCAGCCAGGCTCAGTCACGGAAGGCAGCTGCTTGGCCCGGGATGCTGGGCCGAAAGGAGCCGGGCTTGAAGATCGCAGCGCGCGTTGGCTGCGGTGGCGAGGGCTTGCGATGGAGGGTGGAGGAAGCGGCCATGGGAGGGCGAGCTGCCTCAGGGAGGAGGATCGGGCGGGACCAGGTGGGGGCTGGAATTTCTCCGCCAGGGCGAAGGGCGGGCGAGCGGCGAAGGGCGGGCGAGCGGGTGCTGGGGAGGGCTTCTCGCCCTCCCGCCAGCAAGAGGGGAAGCGAACGGCGTGGGCAGGCGAAGGGCGGGCGAGCGGCAGCGAGGAGTTTGCGTGGGCGGTGGGGAAACTCCTCGCTGATGCCAGCAAGAGGGGGAAGACCCAGGGAAGCCGCCCAGCAGCTGATCTCCCGGTTGCCATCTACGCATGCGTGCCCATAGAAAAAAAAGGGCACGCATGCGTAGATGGTATTTTGACTTCCGGGTTGAAAAATCGCAAATTACCCTGTTCGCAATGGTCGGGGACGCAATAACCGGGGGATCACTGGACTGTAAAAGCTATTTCAGCCAACATGAAAGGAGTATGAAGTATTTGATTGTTATATGATTTGACTAGGAACTCAGTTCAAGTTATGATTGACCTGCAAAACCGTATTTGGCCCACTATATCAGCCCATCCCACCTGGCCAGGCAGGGAGGGTATGGTGTGAATTCCAACAATTTTGATTGGTGGGGTCAAGGAAGACAGCCTGCTCTGTCATTGTCCCCACCCTTTGAAACATTCCCCCTTTCCTAGAGATGAGATAGGCCCCTATTCACTTGGGGCTCAAAGATGAACACATAGCCGTAAGGTTTGTTAGAGCCTTGAAGGCCTCCACTGTCATTTTAACTTTGTTTTTATTATTATATTTCTGCCCCCTGTGGGAATATATTTGCATTTTAAAATATTTAATTGTACCCTGCTGAGTTGCCTTGAACTGTGAGATGGGTGGCAAATAAATAAAAGAAAAACTGTTCAAATAATGCATATAAACATCTATCTTTGAAACCCCTATCCAGATAATAGTTTAGGAGCACAGTAACAGAAGCTACTAAACTAAACTCTCCTATGGGTATATAAAATTTACACTGCATTTTTCAGATAAGACCTGGAAAGATAAAGTCAAAATTCATTCCGGGTAATTTCAACACCACGGTCATCTTGGCAACAATGCACAATATCCTTGTGGGACTTTTTTTTTAATCTACCGGACTAATATAAACTATATTTTCTAGTGGTGCCTCATCCAAAATTGATCATAGACAGCTCCAGTTTAGGAGCAAATGATTACCCACAATCATCTAGATCAGCGGTCCCCAAACTATGGCCCGCGGGCCACATGCGGCCCACTGAGGCCATTTATCCGGCCCGCCGTGAATAACAAGAGAACAGGGAAAAGAGAGAGAGAAAGAAAGAAAAGGGAAAGAGAGGGAGGGAAGGAGAAGTGGAGAGGAATGAAGGAGGGAAGGAAGGAAGGCAAAATGGAGGAAATAAGGAAGAAAGGAAGGAAAGAAGGAAGAATGAAATGAATGGAGGGACAGGGGAAGGAAGGACTGGTTTTTGGGGGGTAATTTTTTTTAATTTTTCTCTCAACATACATTCCAACAACACAGTGTACCATCTAATTTTCCATGAATAAAATGCAGTATTTTGTTAGTAACTAATATCAATCATCAAAAAAGTGGCAAAAGGTTTTTTCTGTAATCATCCAGTTACATTCATTTTCTTTTAATTAAATTTCCTCCTTAATGTTCCTTCAAAAAGTACAACACCAATTATATTTCTAACTTCTTAACCATTATGCCAAAGTGCTTCCTTCTTTCTTTATACATTTTTCATAAGCCAAGAAAACCTTGCATAGCCAATCAGATGTCAACAAAAGAAAATTAAAAACAAAACATAAACATATATGAATTTCAGACCTTCTCCCCCCTCTAAATAGTACGTTCCCATTTTGTTTTTTACTTTAAAACAAGGTATGTGCAGTGTGCATAGGGATTTGTTCATAGTTTTTTTTTATAGTCCGGCCCTCCAACAGTCCAAAGGACAGTGAACTGGCCCCCTGTGTAAAAAGTTTGGGGACCCCTGATCTAGATGTTGCTACCTAGCTAGACAAAGGCTAGGGATCAGATGATAAAGATACGGTAATATCTTTATTTAAACAAGGTAATACCGTTAATTAAACAAGCAGAATTACTGATGGAACAAGAAACTGCAACAGAGTAAAATGATGGATAGCTGCAGGAAGTGACAGCAGAAAGACAATAGAGACAATGAAGACAGGAAAGAGATGACATGTCACAGGGTGAAATACATAATGTAAGCAACTTGGGCTAATTAAGACAGGAAGAGATAGCAATCTTAAGGTGTTGTCAAAACGCTGTGAAACCAAGAGTTAGACTGGTGACGATTCAGACATTATTGGATGGATACAGGTAGTCCTCTAGCAATTGAGCCTAAATTTTCTGTTGCTAAGGGAGACATTTGCTAAGTGAATTTTACCGCATTTTACAACCTTTCTTGCCAGAGTTGTTAAGTGAATCTGGCTACTCCATTGCCTTTGCTTGTCAGAAAGCCGCAAAAAATGATTGCCGCAATTGTCATAGATGTTGCCAAGCATCTGATTTTTGCTCATGTGACCAAGAGGATGCTTGCAACAGTCGTTAAGTATGGAAAACAGTCATTTATATATATATATATATATATATATATATATTTGTTTTCGTAAATTTTCACGGGTATATGTATGTAGATTGTTCTGAGTTTGGGTTTTGCCCTGTGTAATGTTTTGCATGTCTATGCGACGTTTCGGTAAAATCACATTTACCATCATCAGGCTGGAGTTCCAATCTCTGTGTTTTTGCAAAAACATTTGCAAAAACACAGAGATTGGAACTCCAGCCTGATGATGGTAAATGTGATTTTACCGAAACGTCGCATAGACATGCAAAACATTACACAGGGCAAAACCCGAACTCAGAACAATATATATATATATATATATATATATATATATATATATATATATATATATATATATATATATATATATATATATATATATATATATATATATATTTAATTAATTAATTTGTCAAACTTAACAGTGTATGGCTGTAACTTGTTGCTTGTAGCCTGAGATTTTTATTAACATTGATTGTTTCTTCATTGCTTATTTGACCCCTATGACAATCATTAAGTGTTGCACCACATGATTCTTGACAAATGTATCTTTTTCTTTAAGGCACACTGAGAGCATATGCACCAAGACAAATTCCTTGTGTGTCCCATCACACTTGGCCAATAAAGAATTCTGTTCTAAAAACATGTATAGGATAGTAGTTTGTATAAACATAAGTAAAAAGTAATGATAAAAGAGAACAATGGAACAGGAGAGGGATGGTAGGCACAATGGTGCGTTCATGCAGTCATAATTCACTTTTTTTAGTGCCGCTGTACCGTCACTAAATGTACCGTTGCAAGTTGAGTACTACCTGTAAAAGCTCAATTCCATCCAGCAACCCCTACTCCTCCACCCTCAATAGGGACTAGAGCCTTGTAAAAAAAGGGGGGGGAGCGTTTTATTCAGTCCTTATGAGTCTCCAGCTGCATTTTTTTTCTTTTTTGGCGAAAGGCGGGTCGTCACGAAGTCGGTGGGAAGGGGCTAATCAGCAACGAGGAAAATTCCGCGGGAGGGAAGCACCCCCCGCAGATGGGGAGCGGACTCAGGCAGGGGAAGCACAAGTATAATTGCAAATACAATATAACCGGGGGGCCCGCGGCACTCCGCGAATCACCGGAGGGCAGAAAGGGAAGCCTGCCTGCAGCTTCAAGGTTCAAGACTAGCCGGATGGGGGGGAGGTTGTCTCTCAGCGGGCGTTAGCGCCTCCAACTCCCCGCCGAAGAAGGAGCGTCTCCTCGGGCGTCCAGGAGAAGCGCCCAGTCAGACCCCACGCACCGGCTGTTTACTCACCTTGGGCTTATCGAAAACAGGCTGACCGCGCTCCATGCCGCCTCCGACTGCTGGGTTAGTCAGGATTCCTGTGGCTCCACCGACCCGTCCTGACAGGCTCTTTTTACAGGGGTGGCTCCGCCCAGCGGTCGCTTTCGAGGCCGGTCCGCCCGCCCAGGGTGAGTAAGTATTTGTTTTATATATACATTTTACACACACACACGCACCTACATATATATATAGATGCGTGTGTGTGTAAAATATATTGTAAGTATTTTCAAGCGGAAAGCGACTCTGGGAGCGGCGTAATAAAATTAAAGAACAATAAATTCTCCCCGCGCTTTTGGTTCCCCGCCATGCGCGGTTGTTGTGCCAACCCCCGGGCTCGGCCAAAGGCTTCGGAGGTAGATTAAAAGTAGCCGTGCATGGGCAGGAGTGTGTGCATTTCTTTGGGGTTTTTTGGGGTGTGTGTGTGCAGGAGGAGCAGCTTTAAATTGAATTCGAGTCAGGGTTTTAAGAAGGTCGGAGGAGAGCAAAATAATGGTTAATGGAACAAGGGTTTCCCTGCTGAGCACGTGTTAACTTGTAAGATTCCTAAGTCTTTCCAGGGATCCCAATTCAAGCAGCAATGCGGTGGATAATATTAGGAGACCTCGCGGTTTCAAATACTGAACGGCCGACTGGTGTTGAAATAGGAAATCCAGCATAGCGATCTCGTTTGCTGTGTTGTATTGACATAATAATAATAATTTATTAGATTTGTATGCTGCCCCTCTCCAAAGACTTAGTATATACTATACTTACGGTACTATACTATACTTGATTGACAGATAGATAGACAGACAGACAGACAGACAGACAGACAGACAAAAATAAAGTACCATTGGCATTCAGAGCAGAACCATATATAATAATAATAATAATAATAATAATTAATAATAATTATATGTAATAGTAATAATAATAATAATAATAATAATAATTAATAATTATATGTAATAGTAATAATAATAATAATAATTATTATTATTATTATTATATTTGTATGCCGCCCCTCTCCGAAGCCTCGGGGTGGCTCACAACAATGATAAACAATGTACAAATCCAATATTTAAAAACACAATTTAAAAACCTTTGTAATAAAATAAACACAAACCCAATAGTTTTAAAACTGGATTTTATTTTTTACAAAAAACGGCTTTTTGAAATCATGAGCGAATGTTTTGCCCAACCCAATTTATTCAACAGATGTTCCAGTAAGAATTCGGTGTTTAAATTCTCTTCCTGTTAGGTTTAACAAACAAAAAACCAACTTGCAAAATAGACAAGTGTAAAGTATGGATGTTTCTGAAACCATTCTACAGGTATGTTTATTGTTCCCATACCAGGTGAACAGGTTTAAATTAATCTTTGTACGCATCTCAGAATGTTTAGCCACACTTGAGGTATTAATAGTCTAGTACAAATAGCCAATAATGTGACAAAAAATTCACTCTACTGTTTAACTGCTACAGGTACTTTAAGACTTGTGGACTTCAACTCCCAGAATTCTCCAGCCAGCATAGAAGTTGCCAAGTTTGAAGACCTCTGAACTGCAAGATGGTGTCATTGGACTTTGACATACAATATACATATAATAAAATGAAGTACTTTAATTCAAAATTACGAATAACCTTTAGAGGTGGTTTTTTTCAATATTAAAATGAAATACTCCAGTTACTCTGTGTTAGTAAGTCTTCAAATAATAATGATTTTGCCATGGTCAGGGTTACATAATTTTTATGTTAATTATATAGCTGTATAAAAAGGCTTACTACTTTGTATTTGTGATTGTTACTGCTTATTTTATACTGTTATTTAATATATGTGTAAATAGATTCTAGTCTTCAGATTAAAATATATTTTAAAAAAAATATCCTGCTGTTTGACTGCTGAGTCATCCTAAGGACTCTCCTCACCTACAGTTAAATACACAATCCTGGCAACTTCTGAAGTCATACTTATGTTGGGCTAGCATTAAAATAACATTATTCCCCATTCAAGGATAGTTTCAGCTTGTATACAACCTGTTAGAGAAGTCAAAAAATTGGCAGTAAAATTAAGATAGGTGTTACAGCAGTAATAAGAAAGCAGATCATCTATCAAATTGATTGCTAACTTAAGTGATTTGTAAATAGCCATATAAGTTTAAAAGCATTGCACTTTCCATTAGACCAGAAGAGAAGCTGGAAGCTTAAGATGTTGATTAACTATAGCTTCCAGGGCCCCAATTCATATGCCCAGTGGTAAAGGATGCTGGGAGTTGTAGTTCAAACTGGAGATAGAGATCCAGATTACTTATCCATATCAGTAAGTCCTCCAAGTTCTCAGAGAGGGGTGGCATATAAATCAAATAAATAAACAAACAAACACACAAATAAATGTCTGTCTGTCTATCTCTAGCCGAATTTTAGAAGACAAATATCTAGTGTTTAGCTTTATCATGTAGGCAAACCAGATCTTGGTGTTCATCAATTTGGGAGCTCCAATCTCTTCACTTCCAACATGGCTCACTATACCAGTAGTTTAGGCATCAATTCATAACAAAAAACCAAAACAAACACCACATTCAGTTTTATATATGCTTGCATTTCCGTTTTCTCTTTCCCTCTTATTTTTATGCACATGTATTCATGCCAGCTACATTAATACATCAATTAATGCAAAACTCTCATTTCTGTTAGAATTTGCAAGGAGATATGAATGAGACACTCCAAACCAGTACTTGAAATGGTTTAAAATGTTTTATTTATTTTGAACTTTTATTGTGGAAATTGCAATTACTTTTCATTGAGCATTTGGATATTCTGAATTTGAATCTTTATTTTGTGCTGTTAGTGTGGGAGAATTCTTCTGGGGAAACTTGACTATGAAGGATAGCATGCAATAGATAGCATCATACATTGTGTGTTCAGGCATTGACCTAACACAGTGTATTAACTGGTGTAAATCATTTCTAATGAGAAAAATCATTTCTAATGAGAATATTAGGATTTCCCTTGACCTCCCATTTTTATTAATATTTTTCATTGCTTTATTTGCTGCTGCTTTCTAATTCTAGTGGGAACAAGAACTGTTGAAACAAGAACTGTTGAAAATTAATGATAGTATAAACAAGTGCAGAGAAGACTGAGGAAACCGCACTGGGAAAGGAAGTATGGTATGTAATTCTGCTTGCTCGGTGAAACCAAATGCAAAAATTAAGACAGTTCCTGGAATTGGTTTTTTAAAAGGTGGTTTTTGCAGCTAGATTCAGAAAGTGATTAAGGCTTTTCTAAGAACGGGTAAAATGCCATAGGTTTTAAAGGTAATGTGACCTCCCTTGAAATGGCCACCTCTCTCTGTTCCGCTGTATAATGCCCCCCCCCCCCCAGTAGATTATAATTAACATTACAGTGCCATGTTCGATTATGCCACCTTGATTATGATTCTATTTATTTATTTATTTATTTATTTATTCTTTGTCCAATATACAATACATATGAAAGAGAATAGACATTAAGTGATATATAAAAGATAGGAAGTAAAGATAGGAAGTAAAGAGGAAGAGAAGTGGGTGGGAAGGAAAGAATATATATGATAAAAGGGAAAGGAAAGACAATTGGACAGGGGACGAAAGGCACATCAGTGCACTTATGTACGCCCCTTACTGGCCTCTTAGGAACCTGGAGAGGTCAAGCGTGGAGAGTCTGAGGGAGAAATGTTGGGGGTTGGGGGTTGACACTATTGAGTCCGGTAATGAGTTCCACGCTTCGATGACTCGATTGTTAAAGTCATATTTTTTACACTCAAGTTTGGAGCGATTAACATTGAGTTTGAAGCTGTTGCATGCTCTTGTGTTGTTGCGGTTGAAGCTGAAGTAGTCGTTGGCCGGAAGGACATTACAGCAAATGATTTTGTGGGCAATACTTAAATCGTGTTTTAGGCGCCGCAGTTCTAAGCTTTCGAGATCCAGGATGATTCTCTCACATCCAGTCAATCCAGGAAGGATCTGAATATGTTTTCACCAAGAAGTCAGGTGTCTATGGTTGTCATGGCATAATTAAACATGCTGCCCTCAGTGTTATGGCCCCTCATGTCTGGCATTCAGGAAAACACTTAAAACATATATTTACTCACCCCTCGCATCCTGGACACAAACTGTTTTCAACTCCTACCTTCAAAACGTCACCACAGAGCACTGCATACCAAGAGAACTAGACACAACAACAGTTTTTCCCCGAACGCCATCACTCTACTAAACAAATAATTCCCTCAACACTGTCAGACTTTTTACTAAATCTGCACTTCTATTTCTATTAGTTTTTCTCATTCCTATCATCCTTTTCCTCCCACGTAGGACTGTATGACTGTAACTTGTTGCTTGTATCCTAAGATTTTTATCAATATTTATTGTTTCTTCATTACTTATATGACCCCTATGACAATGATTAAGTGTTGTACCTTATGATTCTTGACAAATGTATCTTTTTCTTTCTTTTATGTACACTGAGAGCATATGCACCAAGATAAATTCCTTGTGTGTCCAATCACACTTGGCCAATAAAAATTCTATTCTATTCTATTCAACTTAAAGTTGCTGCGTTTGAGAAACTCAGCTATGTCTACTAGGAAATTTTGAACTATGAACTATTTTATAACTATTTCATTATATTAAATATAAATATAATTGGTTTATCAGTTAGTCAGGTACGTGGCTTTTATTGGCCTGGAAAATTGAAGACTAAAGCAGATTTTTATTTACAGCTCTAGAGCAAGGTTTGTTTTTATAGCTTGGCAATGCTCAGATGACCTTGGCTGACCTCAAAAAGCTCAGCAGAATTAAACCTAGTTAATAGTTAGGTCTGACACAATCAGGAAATACTAGAACTACAGGCTTGGGTTGTTTTGTTAGGAAAGTGTAAAAACAACAATCTAAACCTAGACAAAATTAAAGTTTTGTAAAGTCAAATTAATAGACTATTTCCTGTTCAGTTGTTCTGTGTACATCTAAACCTTCCTGTTTCTCTTACACAAAAGATGTTTTGGTGGAAATTTTGAGTGCCTCTGACCATAACTCAAGAACTTGTACCTTCAAGGGCCTCGGGTTATGTATATCTAATTTACAAAACAGAACTAACGATCAGCACTTTCAGAAAGCAATACATATGTACTGTATTTTTAATGGTACTTAATGAATTTAGCAACTCAAATAGATCTATTCAAAATTTGGCTGACTTCCAGTCATGACTTGTCCTTTATTATAGCTGCTATTGAAACTGAGAGAAATGAGTTGGGTCTCTCATTTGAGCTCAGGAAATTAGGAAAGGAAATTAAGGCTTCCACAGCTGGTTCTTGTTCAAAGGTGCTGGACTTTATTCTCAAAATCCCATTGCCCATGGGAATTCTGGGAGTTGGAGCCTAGCACCTGGTTGGGAATGACTAGTTAATATAGCCACTAGGGAATCTCAGAAAACTGCCAGAAACCAGTGTTGTAATTGTTGTTAAAATGCCACCCCTAGTTTTGTAATTCATTTGGATAGCAACAAATTTGTACTCTATAGCACTGGTGTCAAACCTGCGGTATCACTTTGCCGTCATATGACATTCTACAACATTTTTCTACTTCCTATCGCTGGGCTGGGTGTGGCCTGTGCATGACACATCTGGCCCATGGGCGGCCAGTTTGACACTCCTGCTATAGAGAAACTTAGTAAGTGAATAAATAGCAGCAGAAATAATAGAAATAGAGTAAATAGCAATAGAATAAATAATAAACAAGCAAACACATAAATAGCAACAATTGCTACTGAGATAATGATACAGGATATGTCCTCGCACTTTGCTAAGTGTAGCAAAATAATGCCTCACTAGCTGATGTGGAAGGACCCATTTGTGTGCGATGGCCTTTGTCTCATTGCCAGCCTGTTGAAGAGACAGATTACAGTATATTAGATTGTGAGCCCAGTTCAACCAGAAAAGGGGAGAGTCCAACATGCAGTTTAACTGCAGAGGGCAAAACTAATCATTGTGTCTCATTCCTTCTGAGTGATGAGGTTAAAATGTGATGCTGTCCTTATTGCTTGATGCTGGACAAGTTAAAGCAATTGGCAGATGCCTTAATTTGCCCTCCAACCAAAGGTCCATCAGCAAAAGTATCCATTAAAGTGGGCTGGGAAAGAGACAATTTTTGATAATTGCTCAGAGGGACGGGTTTAATCATGGTCAAATGTCACTCTGGTTCTGCACAAATAACTTGCAAAGTAAGTTACTGCACTTCTCTGTTGATTTAAGGACTGGAGGAAAGCATATTTGAAGAAAGACACACAGAGGTAAAAGTGATCCCACTTAATATTAGCATCTTTTGTATTTTGGAATTAGATTGTGTGTTTTATTTTTCTTTATTACTAAAGTTGCAAGACTAATTAGTAAACTATTCTATTTAATTAATAGTAAATAGTCAAAATTTTAGAGGCATGCAGCTGAATCACAAAGTCCTAGAATTTTTATTTTATTTTTGTAGTTTAAAACAAATTGGTGCCCTTCTCTCTTCCATCCTTTCAGTTTAGCATTCACCCAGTGAAGATTTCTTAGGAAGTCAAAAGCTTCCTCATTTCTTTGTTACTTCTTAGCTTAATGATTGTAACCTCCTTCTTCCAAGAAAGCCTTCCTTCACTGCTCTTAAAATTTGGACACACCTTGAATTTAAATTTGCTGTCTTACATGCTGCATTGAATGGAAATTCTGTCCTTCACATACAAACCAGGCATTACTCTGCCAACTCTAAATAGTGACTGGATGGTAATTTACTGCAGTTTATATTAGGAAAAATGAGATAAGGCCACTTTAAACTCTTAAAAGCATCAGTCTTTTGCTTGGCTTTTATTTTGTGTGTTAGCAGGTGTTTTCTTTAAAAAAAAAAGCTGACATAAAAAGCTGAGTATCAATATGCAACAAAGGGCTGATTGTTAGAAAGCATTACAGGAGAAAGTCAAATGTATTGTTCTACTGAGTCAGCACAGTTCAGGATACTTTTCAAAACAAATATAAACAGCCACATTCTTGTTTATAAAGCACACAATCCTCTTGTGAGCTTTGTCTTTAGGGTCAGGGTGCTTTAAACTGGGCTGATCTTGATCCAGGGCATCTATTTTTATCCTGTCATAAGTTGCTTTGGCTTCTCACATAGAGGTTCTATAGGGCAATTATTGGTAGCAATTTAACCAATGCCTATGTGCAAAATCTTTTAACTAGCAAAACATCATATTAGCAGAAACTGTTTTCTTTTTAAGCAAGGGATTTCCCATGTTTTAAACAAAAGCAGAAATGTCTGCCAATGGCACTAGAAGTAGATTGACACAATTCTAGGTATTCTGAGGTTACTTTTATAGGTATTGACAGCAAAGGGCAACAAATGATACCTACATGATAATCTCATCATATAAATACTGTGGTTTACCATATGTGATTATGTCAGATATTGGGACAAAGCAAGTAAGGATAGTACAGTATTTGATGAGTCAAAAGTTACAATTTACAAACCAAAAAATTGGACCAAAATCAAATATGTAATGTTATGGTTTATTGCAATATTCTAGCTTGTATACTTGTATAAAATAAACAGAATGTGTCAGCTGTTTTACTACAGTATTGTTGTTGAAGAAGCTACAGATGGCTGGATTTATGCATCATGCTGCAGGCTGTATAATGTCGCCCTTATGATGCAGAGCACATCATAAGAAAGGCGCGGCTAGATGACGGGGCAAATTGGAATTAAGATTGCCAGGAGAAATGCAGATGATAGAAACATAGAAGTCTGACAGCAGAAAAAGACCTCATGGTCCATCTAGTCTGCCCTTATACTATTTTCTGTATTTTATCTTAGGATGGATATATGTTTATCCCAGGCATGTTTAAATTCAGTTACTGTGGATTTATCTACCACGTCTGCTGGACGTTTGTTCCAAGGATCTACTACTCTTTCAGTAAAATAATATTTTCTCATGTTACTTTTGATCTTTCCCCCAACTAACTTCAGATTGTGTCCCCTTGTTCTTGTGTTCACTTTCCTATTAAAAACACTTCCCTCCTGAACCTTATTTAACCCTTTAATATATTTAAATGTTTCGATCATGTCCCCCCTTTTCCTTCTGTCCTCCATACTATACAGATTGAGTTCATTAAGTCTTTCCTGATACGTTTTATGCTTAAGACCTTCCACCATTCTTGTAGCCCATCTTTGGACCCGTTCAATTTTGTCAATATCTTTTTGTAGGTGAGGTCTCCAGAACTGAACACAGTATATCACTCTAATGGCAGAAAGTGAAGAGGAATTGGAGAACCCTTTGATGCAGGTGAAGGAGGAGAATGCAAAAGCTGTCTTGAAACTCAACATTAAGAAAACTAAGATCATGGCACCTGGCCCTTTCAATTCATAGATAGGGAAGAAATGGATGGTTATTGATGAGCAGAACTACTTTTACTCCTTTAGCTATACGCTCTATAATATATTTTTGGACCTGCCACATCTGCCTTACAAAATTCCAGAGCACCATTAGATATGGCAGTAGATACACTGCCCAACTGCATTCCATTGTCCACATAGAGGCTATCTAGTTCTGCAGCCCAATCAGATGTTTGCTTTTCTTTAACATTGTACATTGAATGTCCACTGAGATTTTTACGATCCATAGTAAAAATCTTATGCTAAGGTTAATATGTGATGTTAATCTTCTTTCTTCGTATACATATAAAAGGCTGTATGTATTTGTGTTCCAGCATAACTCTGGAATGCTGGGAGCAATTTCAACCAAACTTGGTATGACTTACCCTCTGGAAACAAATACTGTGGGGATAAGACACCTCTAGCACCCCTAGTTAGGTACGTGTGTGTGTGTGTGTGTGTGTGTGTGTGTGTGTATTCCATCATAACTCTGGAATGCCTCCAGCAATTTCAACCAAACTTGGTACAAAGATAACTTACTGGGAACAAATATTGGGGGGAGGGAAGAGACACTCCTGGTGTGTGTGTGTGTGTGTTTGTGTCTATATGTTCCAGCATAACTCTGAAACATCTGGGCCATTAAGGAGAGTGAGTACGGTGTCCTAGAGCGGCAATTGTTTGTGATGTCAGTTCCTTCACAGCTTCCTCTGGAAAGCCAGCCGTGACTTCACCTTCCAGTGGACCAATGGAAAAGCGCCTGATGGATTTGGCCAAAGTGCCAGGATCATAGACAGGGCGGGAAAGAGGAGCGCATGGGAGGGGGAAGGGAGAGGGTAGGGATGATGGGCATGAGAGTAGGGGGAGGAAAGGCCCGTCCCAATGACTCCCTATCAGAAGCAGATGGCAACCCCTGGTGGATTTGGGGCAAAGTGCCAGGATCGTAGAAAGGGCAGGAAAGAAGAACGCATGGGAGAAGAGGGAAGGGGGAGGGCAGAGATGATGGGAATAGGAGTAGGGGGAAGAAAAGCCCCTCCCAATGGCTCACTATCAGAAAAATGCTTCAATACATATAAATACCCAGGCAATGCCAGGTTATTAGCTACTTCCTTCTAAAATGTGAATTCACCATGTGGCAAAAGGTGAAAGGAGGTGTTTAAAAAATCCCTCTTCCCTCTGGTTAAATGATCAGGTGTCAAACTACCAGCCCATAGGCCAGATGTGTCACTCATACCACACCCACCCCATCTCTGAATAGGAAAAATGTCATGAAACATCAAATGACAGCAACATGACACATTGAATTTAACACCCGCGATCTACATTAACTTCTTCCAACCTGTTGCCCAGGTATTGTGAATGCACATCATTTCTAGCCTAGAGTGATGGGAATTATACCTCAAATTCAGGGAATCTGATGTTTGTTCCTGCATGATGAGTAAGATTTTAATATATATATATTAGGATTTTTGTGTTTGTGACTCATTGTTATATTGTAACATGTAGTTTGATTCTGAACCAGCACTATTGCTTCCAGTTAATGATATGTTGGATTAAATAGAGATAAAGTGGTACCTCTACTTACGAACTTAATTCGTTCCGTGACCAGGTTCTTAAGTAGAAAGGTTTGTAAGAAGCAGCAATTTTTCCCATAGGAATCAATGTAAAAGCAAATAATGTGTGCAATTGGGGAAACCACAGGGAGGGTGGAGGCCCTGTTTCCTCCCAGGAGATTTCTAGAGAGGCCGCACGGAGGCTTCTCCCTGTCTTTTCTGGCCCTGTTTCCTCCCAGGAGATTCCTACAGAGGTCCCACAGAGGCTTCTCCCTGCCTTTTCTGGTTACAGTTTTGGAGGCTCGGGTTTGTAAGTGGAAAATGGTTCTTGAGAAGAGGCAAAAAAATCTTGAACACCCGGTTCTTATCTAGAAAAGTTTGTAAGTAGAGGCATTCTTAGGTAGAGGTACCATTGTACTTTATATTGATCAACAAATTTTCTGTCTATCTAGTTCAGGGATGTCAAATGCACGTTGTCGTGTAACATATTGCAACTTTTCTCTCCTTTGCTAAACCAAGTATGGGTGGGGCAACACATGATACATTCCGCCCGTGGGCCCTGAGATTCACAACCCTGGTCTAGTTGAAGTATTTCTTTGTAGGTCAAGGGATACAGTACAACATTATATTTTCTTCTTTCTGAAACTTTTTTAATGTGAGAGAAGATCTCTAAAATAGCTGCAAATTTTTTCACAACTGTAGCTGGTAGAAATCTGAAAACAAAAGCCTATTTTTTCAGGATTGAGATACATGCCATGTTCAGATGCCCTGGGGAGAGCTATATTTATCTGAACAGTCACTGATCCTGAGAGATTAAATCAGACTGAAGTCTAGAAAAGGCAAACCTTTTTTCCTTGGGTGCAAAAAGAGCGTGCCTGTGTGCATATGTGTAAGTGCCCACACCCATAATTCAATGCCTGGAGAGGGCGAAAACACCTTCCCCCACCCCCTGGAGGCCAGAAACAGCCTGTTTCCTAACTTCTGGTGGGCCCATTAGACTCGTGTTTCACCCTCCCCAGGCTCCAAAGGCTTCCCTGGAACCAGGGGAGGATAAAAACACTCCCCCATCCCCAGAGGCACTCTGAATGCCAAAAAAATGCCCTCTGTGTGAGCCAAAAATCAGCTGGCTGGCACACGCATGTTGGAGCTGAGCTGGGACAACGGTTTCTTGCCAGCAGATATGGCTCCACATGCCACCTGTAACACCCGTGCCATAGGTTCGCCATCACTGACTTAGACCCTTATCAGTCAGGCTTCAGGCCTGGTTACAGCACTGAAACTGCTTTGGTCACACTGATGGATGATCTCTGGCGTGCCCGAGATAGGGGACATCCCTCTATCTCGATGCTTCTTGATCTCTCAGCAACTTTCAATACCATTGACCATGGTATTCTGCAACAGCTTGGGGGGTTGGGAATGGGAAGCACTGCATTACAGTGGTTCTATCCAGTCGGTTGAAGTTGGTGTTGGGTGGGGCAGAGATCGACCCCTAGGCCCCTATTCTGTGGGGTACCTCAGGGGTTAGTTCTCTCCCCTCTTCTTTTTAACGTCTACATGAAAGTGCTGGGTTCCATCCATAGAAATGGGATGAGGTTCCAGCAGTATGCTGATGACACCGAGCTTTATATCTCCACCCCTTGCCAATTCAATGAAGCAGTGGACATGATGTGCTGGTGCCTGGAGGCTGTGAGGGTCTGGATGGGAGTCAACAGGCTCAAACTCAACCCCAACAAGACTGAGTGGCTGTGGGTGTTGCCTCTGAAGGACTGGTCCATCTGTCATCCTTGGTTGTGAGAGAAGAAACATTAACCCCTCAGAACGTGTCCACAATCTGGGGGTCCTCCTACATCCATAGCTGAAGTTGAACATCAACTTTTGGCTGTGGCTAGGGGGACTTTTGCACAGGTTTATCTTGTGCAGGGTAGGCAAAGTTGGCTTGTGGACTTCAACTCCCACAATTCCTGAGCCGATCATGCTAGCTCAGGAATTCTGGGAGTTGAAGTCCACATGTCATAGAAGAGCCAACTTTGCCTACTCCTGATCTTGTGTATCAGTTGCGGCCCTATTTGGAATAGCAGTTCCTCCTTACACTAGCTCATGCCCTTTTCACCTCAGGACTCATGTACTGTAATGCGCTCTACATGGGGCAACCGGAGCATTCGGAGACTACAATTAATCCAGAATGCAGCCACGTGAGCTATTGTGGGTTTCCAAAATTCCGCAAGCTGCACTAGATTCCAATCAGTCTCCAGATGCAATTTAAGGTGTTGGTTATTACCTATAACGCCCCCACCCTCCTAGCCTTTAGGAAAGCCGTGAAGAATTGGCTTTGCCAGCAGGCCTGAGGCCATTGAGCAGCATCAGCTAGCTTTGGCCAAGCAGAATGAATGTTTTTATATTCTGAGGTTTGATTGTTTTGATTGTTTTAAATTGTTGTACACTGCCCAGAGTCCAGGAGGAGATGGGCGGCTTAGAAATGTTAATAATAATAAAAACAACAACAACAACAATAATTAACAATAACAATAATAAACACAATTCATAAAACTTTAAATCCCATGGACCATTAATATGAATCCAGCGTACCGCTTCCTGAAGCACCTAGACTCCCAGTCTGGAATATGGAGCAAATCTCCACTGACCCCACATCCTCCTCTTCTCAGGCCAGGCGAGGAGTGACCAAATTTTTTTCGCAGGCCACCAGTGGTTCACAGACCAGCGGTTGGTGACCTCTGCCCTAAAATATGATTACTTAACATTAATTTACTGCATTTTCTCTTCTCCCTTCAAATTTTCAGACAAATTATAAACTCCAAAAGTAATTTCTTCTGCTTTTTTCTTTAATATCTGCAAGGAGCGTGAGTTATGTTTACTTAGTTTTGAATATTCCTCTTATTTCAAATAATATGTGTAAGAGACCTTTTGTTCATTATAGTGTTGCTCAGAATTAATATGTAGTAGTTAAATAAGGAAGATAAGATTTAGCACATTCCAATTGTGAAGGAAAAACATGCGGCTAAACCCTCCATAAATATGCTTTCTTTTTGATCCCCAGAGACAGCATGGCCTAGAGATAGAAATGATGGTACCTGTAGTCTAAAACAAGTAGAGATAACAATTTTGAAGACATTCTGGATTATTGCACCAAAGAAAAGGCATTTAAATATGTTCCTTCCTTTGTGGACTTCATTATTTATGAATTCGTTTGTTCATTCAATTTAAATTGAATCCCAGCGGCCGGTTAGGTCCCACAGAGTTGGCCTTGTCCGGGTCCCATCGACTAAACAATGTTGGGTGGCGGGACCCAGGGGAAGAGCCTTCTCTGTGGTGGCTCCAACCCTCTGGAACTAGCTCCTCCCAGAGATTAGGATTGCCCCCACCCTCCTTGCCTTTCGTAAACTCCTTAAAACCCACCTCTGCCATCAGGCATGGGGGAACTGAGACATCTCCCCCTTGCCCATGTAGTTTTTGTGTATGATATGATTGTGTGTATGTTTTTATATATTGGGTTGTTTTAGACTTTTTAATGTAAAATTGTTATTTTTAGATTTTAAATATTAGATTTGTTACCATGTATTGTTTTTTATCACTGTTATGAGCCACCCCGAGTCTATGGAGAGGGGCGGCATACAAATCTAAATAATAATAATAATAATAATAATAATAATAATAATAATAATAATAATAATAAATGGTTACCCATCTCAAACCAGTTGCTCTAGGCCAAAGCTAGGCAAAGTTGGCTCTTCTATGACTAGTGGACTTCAACTCCCAGAATTCCTGAGCTAGAATGATTGGCTCAGGAATTCTGGGAGTTGAAGTCCACAAGTCATAGAAGAGCCAACTTTGCTTACCCTTGCTCTAGGCCAGTGATGGTGAACCTTTTCAGCACCAAGTGCTGAAAAATAAGCACTTTGCGCCCTCATCTGGGCCGCAACCAGGAAGAAGAGTGGCCCAGGGGACATGCGTGCACCAAAAATTTACTTCTGGTTTCCTGCAAGTTTTCAGTTACTGCCACGCATGCGGATGCCAATCAACTGGCCAGCGTGCATCCTCACAGACCATTTAAATTCTGGTTTCCGGCACTGCCCCAATCACAAAGGCCAGCGGATCATCGCATGCACATGCATGCCAGAAACCCGGAAGACGAACAGCCGATGCCCCACGGGCCAGGCAATAGGTTCACCATCAGGCTGTAGGCATATAACAATAAAAATGTTGAAATAATAAACACTTCACAAATTACACAACTGCATCCTAAGCTCACAAACCACAATTTGACTCACTTCTAGAACAGTGTTTCCCAACCTTGGCAACTTGAAGATATTTGGACTTCAACTCCCAGAATTGAATGCTGGCTGGGGAATTCTGGGAGTTGAAGTCCAGATATCTTCAAGTTGCCAAGGTTAGGAAACACTATTCTAGAAGACTAAATGATTATAGCTGATTTTCACCAACTGCTGTTCTGAACAATTAGTGGTTCACAAATAACAAAAGCTTGGTTTACACTATTGTGGTAACGTTATGTAGTATTTGCAAAGCTTGAGTGAATGAGCCCTCTTCCTAGTAAACAAATAGGTAATACAAGCTCTTCTAAAAAGGGTTTCTAGTGATTCTTTCTCTTCCGATATAGATCAGCCACTAGAGGACACTATGTACTAGCTGCTTGGGCAATAATCAAACATAGTTATATTTTATGCTGTATTTTTTGAAGTTCTCTAATATGGCAGAGCTCGGAACTGAATCTTGACTCCAACACCTTTTTAGACAAATAGTCAGGATCTTATTTCAATTTCTTAATGAGATTGAGTGGGGATTGCTATTACATAAAGTATGACTGTAACTTGTTGCTTGTACCCTCAGATTACCCGAGTCTACGGAGAGGGGTGGTATACAAATCTACGGTAATAAATAAAATATTTTTTATTAGTACTGATTGTTTCTTCATTGCTTATTTGACCCCTGTGACAATCATTAAGTGTTATACCACATGTTTCTTGACAAATCTATATTTTCTTTTATGTACACTGAGAGCATATGCACCAAGACAAATTCCTTGTGTGTCCAATCACACTTGGCCAATAAAGAATTCTATTCTATTCTATTTTGACTATCAGTTCCATGAGCACACTAAGAATCAATATTTTTGTGCTGCTTTTTAGCTGTCTTTTTTTTCTGATTTCACTTTACTTTTAGAGTCACGTTTATTGAAAAGACAATTCAGATGAGGAAATCAGAAAACGTGTTGATTCAAACTTTTTTCTGCACTGGCTTATTTCCGTTTATGATCCTCCTTCACTTTTCCCCTCTTGGTGAAGAATTTAGAAATCAATTAAGTGTGAGAATACCGCTGAGGATATGAAAATACATTATTTTGCAATTTCAAAAACAACATACACACACGCATAAAGCAGAGTAGAGCAAAGCTTAAGGAAATTATTGATTGCAAGATTTTCCCACGACTAGCTTCATCATAGTTGAGTTACCCAATTAGCTCAGTATTTTTATAACTTCATGTGATATTATGAATCACCAGCATACAATACTGTATAGGCTATTTTGACACAGCCTATACTAAATTCGAGAGCCACAGCATGGAAGTGGTTATAGAGGTCATCTGCCCAGTGAAGGAATCAAGTGCATGTAACCAGCACTTAATAATCACAATTGAGACTGTCAACCACAATTGAGATTGCTAAGCCATGTAGACAGAACATCACACAACCATGCCAGAATTATGACTTACTTATCACTGAGTCATTAAGCAAACCACCCACAGCTGTTAAGTGAAACATCATATGACTGTAATTTACCATTTTACTGCTGACTTCTCCATTCAATTGCTTCTCAGAAGCCAGCTGTGAAGCTTACAGAGTAGGAATCATGTGATGCTGTGGAAGTTCAAAGTCCAACCATAAAGTCATTTTTTTTCTCAGCTGTTATGACTTTGAACAGTTGTTAAACAGGGTAGTTGTTAACTAAGGACTTATTGTATTATAAGGCGAGTGGCTCTTGAAACTGCCATCTTCTAAAACAGCCTCACATTGCTGAATAATACTTCTCATTAGGAATATTTTCTTGATATCAGCAGATGGAATTAAACCCCCTTGTTTCTGATCTTAACGTCATGACCCCACAGTCTTCACCAGACTCAATATAATTGACACTAATATTTCCTCCTAAGTTTTTCTAATCAAGTTCCCAGCAATCCTCTCCAATTTGTAACTATGAACGTTCTTGTAAAAGGAAGTACAGTACTTACAATTGCATGTAACATTCCAGGTGCTAAACGATGTTGTTCAATGTTTGCGCAAACATTGCCCAGAAATGATTCTGGATATTTGCTAACATCTTTGTTAATGACATATCGACATATGTCATTATCAATCTTTGCCAATGACACACCATTAATCATGTAATGCTAATGACATATCATTAATCATGTAATGGTTAGTTTGTTTCACACAATCAGTTGTATAGCTGCTTCTTTATTGTCACTTTGATTCTTTGCAAGCTTATGCTATTTTATATATTGTGTGTATCAGTCATGGCATGTGAACTGTTGACCTAGCTCAACTCCAACGTGCATGTGCATGACGGCCAGCTGATTTTGGCTCGCACAGAGGCTCAGGGGGGGCGTTTTTGGCTTCTAGAGAGCCTCGGGCAAGATGGGGGAGGGCATTTTTACCCTTCCCCGGCTCTAGAGGAGCCTTTAGAGCCAGGGGAGGGCAAAACACGAGCCTACCGGGCCCACCAGAAGTTGAGAAACAGGCCATTTCAGGCCTCCAAAGGGCCTCCGGGGGGTGGAGGAAGCTGCTTTTACCCTCCCCAGGCATTGAATTATGGGTGTGGGCACTCACGCATATGCGATAGCATAGGCCCACACTTTTTTGGCACCCGAGGAAAAAAAGGTTCGCCATCACTAGTATATATTGTAATCGTTTTTTGGTTTGGTTAGGTATTATTCTTATGCTTCTGTGTTTGTTAGCCACCATATTCCTTTTAGATAGGGGTCAATTGTAAATACTGTAAAATATTTGGTGAGTAGAAAATAGGAAACATTACAAATACATATACATATTGTATATGAAATATAGAATATATACATATTGTATATGAAACAAAATATCTGAATATATACTGCTGAGAAAAAAATAAAGGGAACACTTAAACAACACAATCTAACTCCAAGTAAATCAAACTTCTGTGAAATCAAACTGTCCACTTAGGGAGCAATACTGATTGACAATCAATTCCACATGCTGTTATGCACATTCAACTTTGTACAGAACAAAGTACAGTAGTACCTCTAGATACGAGTTTAATTCGTTCCAGAACCGAGATCGTATGTCGATCAACTCGGATCTCGAACGAATGCCTTTAGACTTTGTTTTTCCCCGCCAAGATAACCAGAAGCAAGGATTCTTGCGCCACCTAGTGGAAGTTCGGCTCGTATCCCGAATTTGAGCTTGGGTGTCGAACAGAAATTTCGCTCCTGTTGTGGCTCATAACTTGGAATACTCGCACGTGGAGCAGCTCATATTTAGAGGTACTACTGTATTCAATGAGACTATTTCATTCATTCAGATCTAGGATGTGTTATTTGAGTGTTCCCTTTATTTTTTTGAGCAGTATTATTTATTAGATTTTTATTATTTATTAGATTTATATGCCGTTCCTCTTTGAAGACTTTTTATCTAAGATGCTGCCCTGTGAAACATGGGGAAATGGTTGATTGATTCTTTCCTCCTTCTAAGTGGGAAAGAAAATCACTTGATGCATTGCTCCATACCGAGTGAAGAGGGTATACTGTGACTATTCAGCTATGATCCTATTGCAACTCTTAATTAATCGGGGGGGGGGATTTTGAGAGTGATGCAGATGTAATCACCATATTGCAGTCAAGGCATCTGGCTGTATTGTGCCAGCTGTAAGGTTTTCAACATTTTAAAGTAAGGTGTTTCCTGTTCCCATCTGCACTTGCGTGTCTACAGGAAGATGACAAGCGTAGGGACAATTAATGAAGCATGCATCATAATGTCATGATACAAACTCTTACATTTATGTCCTTTTGGATAACATTGCAACACATCTACAAAAAGAAGATGCATATGTCACCATTTTCATTTCATTGTGCCTAAGAGATTTAAGAGATTAAAACCAAATTCTAGGAATCACACACTTACACTCATCCATTGCATAGAAATCCTAAAAGCATTTATTTTGTGTGGATCTTGACAAGGAATAAAGTGTAAAAAAAAATAGAAACAGATCACTGGGGAATCATCAAGTTTAGTTTGCCGGCAGCTGACCGTCTCTTCGAAAATTGGCACTCTTTTGAACCATTCCTTGATTGTGATGCAATTCTAGACTACAATAGGTTTTTTTTCCTCTGAAGACATCACAAAAGTTTGGATTTTTGAGGAAAAGTGAAAATACATGCCCCTTTCCCCCTTCTCCTTTTCCTCTTCTCTAACACATTGGTGTGCACAGATTTATCCTGGAGAAAGGTAGGGGTTTCTTAAATCCATTTTTGTCTTGCCTTTTTGTTGAATAACTTAGAACAGTGATGGCGAAACTTTTTTGGTTTGCATGGCAAGAGGGTGTGTGTGTATGTGTGTTTGCTAGCAAGTGCCCATACCCATTCCCTCTCCCCCCCATGCATGTGCACCTCCTTGCGCTGCCCCATGCATGCGCACAATCCCCCCCAATCTCTGTGCATGCGCACAGGCATCATTGAACCCTGGGACAGTGACAAAATGGCCCAATGGGAAAATCAGAAGTTCGGAAAAATGGACTTCTAGTTTGTCCATAGTGCTGGGTTTTGTATTCTGAAACAGCCTTCTACAAGGTTGAAAATCAGCTGGCTGGTGCGTGTCCTCCAATATGGCTCTGCGTGCCACCTGTGGTAAGCATGCCATAAGTTCGCCATCACGGACTTAGAAGTTCATGGAATACTTCCAGGGAAGGTCCTGGTCCCGGACGGTCAGAAATGGCATTCTGGTGGCGGAAATGGAGTGCGTAGTCTAATTCCATTTCCACCGGGCATGCACACGCCATGCACGTGCAACTGATGCAATTCCAGTAAAAATTACCGTATGCGCAGAGGTAAAAAATTGGTAAATTTTGCCCAAATCTCACTGCCAGAAGGACGTCTACATGCACAGCAGCCGAATCTTGTTGCGGTGCCTAGAGCGGCAGCTGGGGCCAACAACAATATCAGCCTGCCTGAGCTTCAGCTGCATGGCTTGCTTTCTGCTCACCCTCCCCACAGGCAGATTCCTGCGGCGCGAAGAGAACACAACAAGCCATGCGGCTAGAACTCGGGGCCACATGGCCTCCTCCCCATG